>NC_089144.1:0-355000 GCF_009819655.1 Sylvia atricapilla
ACACGGCAGCCAAAGCCGCCTGGGGCGGGGTGGGGCGGGTGGTCACACCGTGCTGATGCTCTCGTTCTGCCTTAAGGGAAGTCTGCTGAGGAGTAGCGGAGCGTGACTCGGAAACTGCCGCGGCAGCTCCCGCCAGAGGCAGCCGCGGTGTCCCATCAGTAGAGCACAGAGCTGACCGCCGCTCTTGGTCCCGCGGGTCGCCGCGGGCATCCGCGTGGCGCAGCGTGCCCAGGAGCTCGTCACTGAGCTCGGAGGCACGGGCGGCGGCACAGGCCTGCCCACACGGCTGCTGGACTGTCACTGCTGCGCCTACTGCTGAAGAGCCGCCGGACTCTCTCCTGGAGGGCGTGCAGCCACATGGCCCCGCTGGGCGCGGTCAGCAGCAGCAAGCAGCTGGCGGGCTGCTTGGCCCCGGGTGCGGGTGGGGATGAGGGACAGGACGGGGGACAGGGCAAGGACGAGGGACAGGGAAACGAAGAGGACCAGAACACACGGTCGGCACAAGGCACACAAGGCCGCCCCGCGCAGCGGTGGCAGCCTGGATCGCCCGAGCCCGCGGCGGGGACGCGCGGTGCTCCCGGAGCGGCTTGGGCCCCGCGGAGCCGCGGCCCCCGCGCGGGTGCGGCGTCACAATGGCCGGTGGCACGCGGGGCATTCACCGGGGATGTCACCGAGGCCGCGGCGCGTGCGGAGGCAGCGCCGGGCGGGGGGTGGCGGGGCCGCGAGGCGGGCTCGGCTGGCGCCCGGGAAGGAGGCGGCCCGCGGTCGGTGAGGCGATCCGTGAGGGGTCGGTGAGGAGGCTCGCGGTCGGTCAGGAGGTAGGTGAGGCGGTCCGTGAGGCGACCTGCGGTCCGTGAGGCGCTCGGTGAGGGATCGGTGAGGCGGTCCGTGAGGCGGCCGGTGGGGCGGCCCGCGGTCCGTGAGGCGGCCCGTGAGGCGGTCCGTGAGGGGTCGAAGAGGGATCGGTGAGGCGGTCCGTGAGGCGGCCCGCGGTCCGTGAGGCGGTCCGTGAGGCGGTCCGTGAGGCGGTCCGTGAGGGATCGGTGAGGCGGTCCGTGAGGCGGTCCATGAGGCGGTCCGCGGTCCGTGAGGCGGCCCGTGAGGCGGCCTGTGAGGGTGTCGGTCCCACGGCGCCGGGCGCTGCCTCAGCTCGGGCTGCCCCGGGCGCGGGCCGCAGGCTGCGGCAGGCGGTCAGACAACTCTCGCCTCACCCGCTCTGTGTTCGTCCCTCAGCGCGTGGCCGGGGTGCCACTGGGCACACGTTCCCAAAATAAAGCTCAGGGTGCGGTCCGATCCTAGTCCGAGCGGACCGGGGCCGCTGGAGTTTTCAATAGATGATCGCTCTATGGCTGCAATGCCGGAGATCCGGGACAATTCCCCAGCTCCTCTGTCTTGTCCCTCTTGAAGACCAGACAGACCCTTGCCCCCTACGCCACGGTAGCTGCTGGCACTTGCTGCTGTGCCAGCTGCCAGCGCTGATTTTGTGTTCTGCCGCTCCACAGCCAAGCGACAGCAGGCAGCCCGCTACAAACACGCTTGAAAACACGTCTGTCTTTGTCCCAATAACAACAGAAAGTGAACGTCCGGAGGTTCTGCGTTTGCTTTCTGTAGGGCTTCGGATTACTCTTTCTTGAGTCATTGTGTTTTGCAAGGTGTTGCGGAGTCTTTTAACCTGAAGAAGGATTGGAAAGGGGGTTTTGATGTGAAGAAAGTTAGTAGGTGCAAAAAGGGGATGAACGGGCTCTGTCTGTAGCACTGTGCCAGAACGAATGAGACTTGGCAGTAATTTGTAGCAGACCTGCCAGGATGTATAGCACAAGTCCTTGCTGCCAGGCGGCTTGCACATATGCTGCCACCTGTGACCCTTGCAGTCATTCAGCCCTCAGGGACATCTCAGTTTGTGTTTGCAGAGCTGTGATGACAGTACGAGTCACCAGCCTAGCGTTAAAAGGAGATGATGCTGTATAGATGGGGGAAGTATGTTTGGAAAAAAAACCTTACACCACCATCATTGTGGTAATTAGTGTTCGGTGCCAGTGTTTTCCCAAGTGATTATCACAGTGTTGCCTGTCCCCAGACCTAGTGTGAGGTCATTTTGTGTTATTTTAGTCTGTGTTTCCATCTTGTGGTGTGTCCCATAATCACCCACAAGTCAACAACAAGACTTTTTGAGTAAATCCTTTCAAATGCTAAGGATTTTCCTATGTTCCCTCCTCTTTCACTGTCCTCACAACTTCATAGTCTCTTGCACATTTCTGGACTCTATTGTGCACCGTCTTCTGTCGTTAAAAGTTTCCCTGAACAGCCTTTGAGGTTGGTGGTTTTTTTTTTTTTTTTTTTTTTTTGTTAAAGCTACCTTTAAAATAGCTTGATGCTATGGGAGGTGGAGACTTAGACAGCGATGGGATACAATATAGCTTTTCAAAAGGCACGGTGGGGCACATCCCCCAGGCAGGGCTTTTGTGCTGCGCTCTTGCCTTCCTGCCTCTGTTTCCCTATGAAGGAGTAAACTCTCCTCAGAGAAGAGACCATTAGTTGAGCTCTCAGAAATGCCTTATTGCTTTTCGTAGGCACTTTCTGCCATCTAGTGGCAGCAAAGAGCTTGTGTACTGTTAGTCTCGCAGTTTTACTTTTCAGGCACGGTGTGAAATTGTTCGTTGTATGACTCCTCCATCAAGCAGCAAGGTGCAGCTCTCCATCCATGCCACTGACTGTACTGCTGTGATGAAGGGTCAGGAGACTAGATGGAATGGTCAGGTTGGGAGAAGTATCCATTGTCAAGTAAAACCTAGGAGTGCTCAAAATTGGTGCTTTTCTGGAGCTTAATGGAGTTGTGAGTTAATTAACCAAATACTCCTTATGTGATCATATGGAAGCCTGGTTGCTGATTTAGAGATTTATGGGGATATATCCAGGAAGATGGCAAGTCTTATGAGGAATGACTGAGGGAATGAGGATTTAGCCCATTTTTAGCCTGGAGAGGAGGAAACAGCAGGGAGACCTTCCATGATGATCTGACAAGGAAATTGTAGCCAGGTGGAGGTCAGTCTCTTATCCAGGTAACAAGCCATAGGACAAAAGGATATGCTTCAAGTTGTACCACGGGGGGTTATACTGTTTAGTAAGAACGAATATCTTCACAGAAGGGTTTGTCAAGCATTGGAAGAGGCTGCCTAGGGAAGTGGCTGAGTTACCATCCCTCTGTTTAAAGGAACTATTTAAAGGATGTACAGAAGTGGCACTCAGGGACATTGTTCAGTGGTGGACTTGGTGGTTCTGGGTTAACAATTGAACTTGACAGCCTTAAGGGTCTGTTTCAGCCTAAACAATTCTGTAATTCTATGATTGTAGAGCCTCTAAAATGAGAAGCTGTATTTTGATGGGAACGTGTGTTTCATGAGTGCCTCCCATAATCATTAGGTGTGCTGTGTCTCGGAAATGCATCAGTGGTGTTGGACATGCAGGTACGTAAAACAGCTCCACAACAGTGATGCCAAGTTTCTTTAGAGGAATTTCCTTCACTGAAATAAAGTTCTGCAGATCAATAGGGATTGTATGTGGCCATTTTCCTGAGGCTTCATCCACTTTTGAGCCAGGATATGAACTGTTTGTCTTTATTGATGACTTGTTCTAGTCATCAATAGATGATAAGAAGCTATTAAAATGTGTGTCTTTTCACATCCAGAAATTAGAGACCTGCTGTTGGTTACTCCATATCTGAAACATGGTATAATCCCACCAGTTTGCAAGTGTCATAGGAATAATATCCATTCATATGACTGCTGAAGAACCGAGTCCTTCACATGGGTGGTACATGCAAAAAGTCCATAGCACATAAATCTGTGGTTCTTTGGGGTAGTTGTTTCACACAGGAGAAGACATTACATAAAGTGCGTATATTTATAGATTATTTTGGGCATATTCTGATTTCTCCAAAAGTGACCTCGAAGTATTCCAGATAAAAAACAGGGGGCAATGCCTAGGAGCAGTCTTGAAAATCTTCACTTTAATGGCCAAACACTCTGCAGGAGGTTATAACATCTGAAAAGTACTATGCAACACATACCTTTGGTAGGCAGGCTTTTTAGACAATGCACTTTGCTTTCAACCAAGCATTTCCCAATGCAGAATACAGTCCAGCCAAAAGGGATATTCAAATCACAGGTCAAAGTTGCATTGCGCTGGAGGAGGGAAACTGAGGGTTATAATCTACATTCCGTGATAGGTTAACTTTCTTAGCATAATTAGATAATGTTGTTGTAGCTAGATTTGCTCCCATAAGCATGTGAGCTTGTTTAGCAGTATCTTCAGCCTGTTCACCAGGACAACATGAGGACAAGACTCTTAGCCCACCACGTTTGCTGTGTGACTACAGAGCTGTTTCCCCACTGAACTCTAGTGGCTTGCTTCTCCTGTCTCTGAAACTTGTTAATTTGCTTTACCCTATGGAAACTCCAGAGATGGCTACTCCCCAATTACTAAACTGTTTGCAGTTGTTTAGTTGATATATATTTGTTTAGCAAGCAGCTGTGGTGATGTAGGATGGTCCTGTCCCTGTGCTTTTGTCTTCCACTCAGAACGAAAGAGGTTGCCTTTATTACATCATGGGTTTTCCCTTTTGAAGTGATGGACTGGATTCCACCTGAAGCTGCTGTGGAAAGAAACCAGCCAAAGCAACCCACAGGCTCAGGGTAATAGCTTTGGATGTGGATATTGGCTGCTGTTTGCAAAGTTAATCTGCTTCCACCCAAGACATAGTTATTTGTTCCCCCATAGTTCTGAGACAGTGCCACTAAGCAACACCTTGAACTGGCTTTACCAGTCTGGCTGAAATCAGGAGGGGGTGAATGGTCCAGCCCATGTGCTGCACAGTAAAAAGAATTCATATGATTTCCATGCTGCTTCTTGGGATGAGCATTTTATTTCTAAAAATCTATTACTTCCAGACAAGAACTAAAGCTGAAATTATAGAAGGCTAGCAAAGAAAAGAAGAATACCAATAACAGATATCTTGAAGGTGTATTTTGTTATTAGGATACTGACTTTTTCATAATAAGTCAAAGAATTAATGTGCTGATACATAAGGAGCCCAACAAACATCAGTGTTACAAATGTACCCACATAAACAGTCCCAGTAAATAAGCCAAATTGCCTTCTGTGGAGCCTCTGCTCTGTCTGTTCTCTTTGGGGGTGGGGGGAATGGCTGAATAGTTTACCAACCTGAGGGCAGAGCCCTAATCTTAGAGAAGCTGAGAAACTGTACCTGTAATACGGTTTAGTAGTAAAGTGATATAAAGAAGTGGCAAATTCTTCTCCTGAAGTCATACTTTCAATTAAAAGATTAAAATAAGTAGCTAGAAATGGTGAAACAAATCTCCTTCTGTAGTTAGTGGTCAGGTGCCTGTGTTTGGTTTTCTCAGAGCTGGACAGTTACCTTGTTTTATTGGTGTGTATTTGGTATTGGTTAGTATTGCTGAATGCAGTTAGCTCTTTCTTGCTGCCTTTCCCCTATTTTCCATTATTTTAACCACTCCTTGTTTCACACTTCATAGTTAAATGGCCACGTTGCTCACTATACCTGCACAGAGCTTGCTGCAAAAGGCATTGAGTGTTCCAATGCTGTGTATAATTATAATAGTTTAGGTTTTACAGATCTAACCTGTAACTAGAGGAAAAATGGACATTTATCATTTTATTGGCCTACGAGTGATTACTGGATGGACAACTGTCAGTTCTGTAACCAGAGTAAGAGGTAAATAAGCAACAAATACAGAGGTGTCTTATGAGATACAGTGCAACATTTTCACAGATTGCAGGATTTTGATTTGCCATTACATTTTATTAAAGTGTAATTAAAAGGCAGAATATAATAGAATCACCCATACAGTATACAAGCTAGAAAGTGTAGATTAATTTATTTTTCAGCATCACGTTTCTAAAAGCACTGGATTCCGTATTTTAAACTCTAAATAACGTAATGTTACTGGAAGACGGTATGAATTTTTACATAAGCTAATGAAAGAATTACTTTTGATGATGAAAACACTACTTTTGTAAGAAAAATATTTTGCAAATGCTAGAAACATTTTATAAATGTTGTGAAAGGACTGGGTACATTTGTTTTGTCTTTGGGTACTGCTATCATACCAGGTATATACTCTTGTTCAGTTAGTTTCTGTTAACAAGATATAAGTCAGTAATCACAAATTAGTCATTTTCTTCTTAGTTACAAAGACCAGAGTTTTCCTTGCATTTGCTGTAGATTTCAAATTACAGTGGTGTCCTGTATACACCTTATACTGTTTGTGTCTTTCTATACATAATAAATATACACATGTGTAGTTGAGTCAGTATGTACATAAAATACAGTTGATAGTCTGCTTGAAACTTGTAACTAGCTTTGGAATACAAACCTTGTTTGTTTTCAGAGGAATTGTGTAGACTACTTGGGGAAAATCTCATTTCCTTTGTTTTGTTTATACAGGATACAAGCAAGCAAACAAACAAACAAAAAACCCAACAAAAATTAAATTCAGGGTTGTGAGAATTAATTCTAATTAATCAAGAATCAGATTCAGAAAAGAATAATTTTCTCCTTGCTGCAAGAGGGGATAAAGAAGGATAGTAGGAAGTATATTTTCTTATATAAGAGACAAAGAGATCTATTGGAAGTGCCTCGTTTGTCATATGTGTAGTATCACATCTCAGAAGGCTCTCTGCACCTAGCAGCTGTGTGCAATGTGGAGTGGGTCAGTAATACTGGTGCTTTTCCCAGAGGTCTGATGGCTATTGCCAACCTCTTTACCAGGCTGCTTTTGTTCTCAGGGAAAGATGTTACGGAGATTTTGATTCTGCTTGATCTCAGTAATATATCCTAGGCTTGAGCACAGTGAAAAAAAGGAGTGTCATTGTTACTGTTACTGTCCTCTAGGGAGACCTTACCTGCCTTGTTCAGCACTTTGTCTGCAGAGGCTTTTGTGTGGTTGTGTCCCACCCTGGCAATCAGAATGCTAGCTATGTAGCTGAATTCCTTCAGTTCCCACTGGAGATTTTATTTGTATATTGTGCGTTCTGTTGTTTTCAGAAATTCTGATGAGCTTCAGGTATGGATGAACATGAATGTTTACTGAAGGAACCACTAGATTTCCATATTATTTGGCATTATCTTAATGCATCTTTGTATTTCCTGGGGTTTTATTCAGCTGGCTACTTCTTCTTTCTCACAGAAGTCTAACATGTAGGCCTCAGTAGGGTATACAGATTTATTATTTCTTCCTGTCTCATTTTTTTTTCACAGATCCCCAGGGTCTGTAATCTACCACTGAACTACTAGCTCTGGTATGTCTGTCAAACAGCTCTGGAGTAATAGTTTATGGCAAGATAACAAGCTGTACAGCAGATTATTTAGGATTAGCAATACTGGCCTCTCATTCCTTGTACATTAAAGTTTGGTTGAGTGGCAACACAAATGTAATATCAGGTGCACTGTTCTGAAGAGGGCAGACAAAAGCAGGTGTAAAGAAAGACCGTAAGAGAGGAAATTACATATGGGGATACTCAAGAGAAGAATGTTTAAAAGAGACCAGTAAATACAGTCTGTAATAATTTGGATCAGTCTTAATTGTGAAGATAGGAAACAGTGTGTTTGTGTTGCCACACAGAGCAAACCTGTTCTGAATTATAAGGCAACAGCATCCAAACTTCTTCAAGGTTGGCTGCTTCTGAAGTAAAACCTCAGGCACCTCAGACACACAGCAATTGGATGCAGGCTGAATGTAGGCTTCAAAAGTCCTTGAGTCAGTGGACTAAGGACCATAATTAGTATGCCTAGGTCAGTCAATAGCGGAGTGAAAAGTCATTGTCTGTAGACCCAGCAGGGATAACTAGTGTGGTTACTCTGATCCCCACAGTCCCTGAGATCTAAGAGACAGGCTACCCATCCAGTTTTCTTTGGAATAGTTTGGGTAACAGGGCTCAATGTCCTGACATTGGTTGACATGCCTAAATATTAAATCTTCCAAGTCAGCACTAGCATCCTCTCTTTCTCTAGGACAGCCTACCTAAGATCTGCAGACAGTACCTCTGATCCAACCACGGAAGGACAATCTCCTTGGTCACCTGCTAATGACTAAACTTTTCACTTTGTGCTTCCAGAAAGCAGTGCCACCCAGCAGGCTCCACTGCCCCCTTCACTTCAGCAGCACCCTTCTGTCCCTCAAAAACCCTTCGCTGCTGTCACCGACTGTCAGATATACAACATCACCGAACAAAGCACCACTCACAGCGCAGCAGTCTATGTGATCTCCAATCTCTTCTGCCTTTTGTCTGTCTAGAAACGGGAAAGAAGAGTTACAAGAACTCCTATGTCAATATTGTGAGAAGGGTCTTGTTCATAACACCCAACAGTTCATGGAAGAGCACTGACTTTCTAACAAAACAGTTATTTTAAGACACTTCCTGACCATTTCCACAAGTCATTGGTCAAGATCTGTGGAAGGTTTTGTCCAGAACAAAAAGACCCATGCCTTTTTTTAATGAATGGAGAGAACTGTCTTATCTTGAGAATATTATTTGTAACACAAGTTACAAATTTTTTTGTAACTTTTGTGAACTTTTTTCACACTGCTTTATTGAATAGCGTTAAAAGGTGTTTAGAGTCAGACAGCTCTTCTGGGACCTGCATCACCCATTACCTGTGAATATTTAGAAGTCTCTGCCACTGGGTTGCTAGAATGGCAAATCTGCATTCATTGGAGCAGTGCAACAGAATTTCCACGTGAAAAATAATGACTAAGAGTTAAATCCTTCTAGAGCAGACTGTTGATAGCAGGAGGTTGGGCTCTGTCACTGAGCTAGTAATTTTCCCCAAACGTGGTAAGAGCTGAGATCTCATCTCTGACCCTTTAGCTCCGTTTTTGAAGATCTCAGATAGTTAATTATAAGTTCTTTCTGCATCAATAGATCTCATAATGTCTTATGCAGTGACCAGTGGTAAACTATAGAAAAGTTGCTCCACAAACCTATTCCGTGTAGCCAGATAAAAGGGAGGATGGCCACAGTTGATCAGCTGGAAGGTGAGAGAGGTTAATTATTTTTGCCTGTTTGTTCAATACCAAGCTTTTCAGGCCTCTGGAAGGAGAGGCTGTAGAAAATTAAGTGACACAGAAAACAGTTTCCCTGATGAATTAGGTTATTTAGACTCTGTGCATATGCTCTCTAGTGAAGAGAGAGGGGTGAGGCTCAGGGGCACAGCTTTGTCTTTGTTGGAACAGTGTGAAGCCTTGCCATCCATAGGAGCTCTTTTCTCAGGTGGGGAGCACCGCTGGGTAGACCTGTGAGCCCAGGAAAGCACCACAACTTTTGCTAGCACGCTGCTGTCACCCAGCAGAGAAATCCCTGGCAGAAGATGTAAGCCAAGCCAGCCTGGGGCATCATTCCTGTGTAGGGTGACACAGCCGTGTCTGTTCCTACTGCCCACAGCTTGACAGTTTACAAATACAGTTGTGTGGTTCCTGGGATGAACCTGTTCATGGCTCAGTGGTAGGGCATGGGAGAGAGAAGCTCAAGACAAGTCCATCTCTGTGGACACCCCCCGTTACCCTCCATGGGCTCAACTTCCACTGTGAATCTCCCTTTTTTGGTGTTCTTCTGTAAATCGGTGTAGACTTATGATAGAGCTGCTAGAAGAGCAGGTAAATTCAGTGGTGCATTTTATTTACAGAGAGTTACACAGATATCATAGGAGTTCAACATTCTTAGTTAATTAACAGCTTTTGGCTTCCTGTTTTATATGTATAGTCTCTGTTCTGCCTTTTTGTTATCAAGGCAGATTATCAATCATATTTTGAGAAAAAGTGTTACAGCAAAATTTTACAAACCTGCATTTTACTAACTTGCATTTTTTATGTAGAAGTGTGGTTTCTTCTGGATTTTCTTCATATTCAAATCCCTCTGAAAGATATATTTCCAATAAATACACTGTCTGAAAGGTAACAGATGCCTGATGCCAGATGGGAGCTTTTGCCTGCCCCAATAAATCCTTCACTATCCAGCTGGTAATGTTAGGGATACTCCTAAGGGAGAAATGTAGAACACAGCCACATTAAGAAAATTCAGGTTTCCTACAATAGTAACTTTTAGTTTGAATTTTAGGGCTTAAGTGTAGCATTATTATTGTGACACGTCATGCACCGCCTTTCCTGAAATTCTGTCATTTAATGAATTAAACAAAAAAGTAGGGGATTTTAAACAATTTCTATTGAAAACTAATTAGGCTAGAATTTTTCAGTTTAGAGAACTGTTAATTAGTTGCTCTGCTAATTTTAGAGTGGACAAAACAGTCCTGATCAGCCCTATAGACAGTACATGTATCCAAAATGGATATGAGGAAATCCTGCCATCACTGTATATCCTTACAGTAAGGAGAGGCAGGAGATGCTTGCAGGCCTTCCCTGATCTCTCTGGAGACTTGATTGAGAGCTGCCAGGCTGCTGGTTGTCTCCTGGCATGAAAATGTACAGCACAAGGCTTTTTTGAACCAGCCAGGTTGGAAATCTGACCCTCTCAAAGTAAGGTGCTCAGTGTCGTTTGGGCTAATGTGCTTTAGTAGAGGTTTGTGTTAATATGGACTGGGTCCTGCATATGGGACCCAAGTTAAAACTGGGGTAACACTGACATCTGCCCTGTGGGAACACCAGTTTACCTGGAGATAGACTCAGAGTTTATGCCTGACACTAGTTTGAACAAAGCACTGGAACCTCTGGTAGGATGCCAAAGAGGTAGGGAGGTGTACACCTTTTTCTTTGTGAATATTTTTCTTGCATTTACATGTTACTACAGGATGTCTCAGATTTAACAAAATGGTATTTGCCACAGGGAAAGTATTTTTTCAAATAAATAAAACTAATTATAATAAGAAAGTTCTAATTGATTCTGATCATAAACCGTTGCATTAGAAATGAATGAAACTGTTCTTAACAAACATATTAACAGAATTCTGTTGTTACATTGCCTTGCTTTGTTATCTATTCTTTCATTAGTCACTAATTTGATTCTCCTAATCATTAGTCTTAATTAATGAGGTGTGGCTGTTCCAGAATGGCAGTGAAAGGTTTTAAATATTTATAATTGGTGAACTACTACAGGTTATTTTCAGCAATACTGAAACTCTGCTTTTGTAGAGTCACATCATCAGAATATCCAGAATCCAGCATTTATCATAACAATAGGCTATACTGTCTTCTTTTTATGCCAAAACACAAAGACACATGCCATGCAGTCTTTTTACCACAGATGATGTGCATGGGAGTGAAATTTTTTCTGGCTTTTAAGTCATTAAGAAGAGCAGTTTTATAACTTGATCACAGGGGATTGATGGGTTTTGAGACAGAGCAGGAAAACAAGATAAGCATGACATCTTTCTCCATCCTTCTTTTCGGTAGTTGGCTATCAGATATTGCTAATGTATAATAAGCAAAATGTTACGCCTCCTTTCTCTTCTTCTTGGTATGCTCCATTGTGGTTTTTCAGTTGGGTTTTCATTATCTCAGGTGATGAAAAGCAGGTAAGATAAAAAAGAAGACCTTGATGCTAATATTTCTGATGCTGTAAGCAATTTGGTTGCAGTAGTTAAGGCAATGCCAAGTCCTTTGCTAATGTAGGACTCTAATCAGAATGGAGTTCTTCAGATTTTCAGTCCTTTTTTAAAGAAGGCATATGAGTGGTAGTTCTCAGATTACCTGTTCAACTTCACTAACTTGCAAGTAATTCCTGAGAGCACTGTAATGTCTTACACAAAAATTGATGGATAGGGGACACAAGGAAGACTTAACAGAGGTCAGGAAAGTGCACATGGGAAGACAGAGGGGGCGAGGCAAGACCAGTATCTGAGATTTCAGGAAGTTTCCCTCCAGAAAGTGATTTTTTTAGGTGACAGAGTAATTTACTTGAGAACTGAGACATTTTAGGATTTGCTAATATTGGGAGTGATTCATTTGCAATAAACTTTTCTATTCAGATTGCTTCTTGTATTGATGCAGTTAAATGTTTTGATTCTTGTTAAATAGCTTTACTCAGTATTAGCTATCCCTTTTATTTCAAGCTACAAAAGCATAACGTGGAACATGTGCCTACAGGACAGTTTCCTAAGGTGGAGAACAAGACTATATTATGTACCCTTCAAAATTCTGTAGTGAAGTGATCTATGATAGAAATTAGATTATTTGTAGTATTCTAATTGTCTTATTGTTATCTTCTAGTGAGCAATGTGTTTCTTTTTTTACGTATAAAATCTCCTGCATAGATCAATTTTGTCTGATTTGGCAGGCAAATAATATAATTTGTTAAATTTGTATAATCTGTTCTTTCTTTACTCCTGCTTTATGTAAACTATTAACCCTAGCACTATACAAGGGTAGATTTTTTTGCATTTAATTATTACTCAGTTGCAGCCTAGAAATGATATTAATCAAGAGAAAGTATATCACTCCTTCCATACAAAATGCATACAAAATGTATGTATTTTGTATGCTGTGTTGTTGAGATTAGGATCGTGCTGGGATAGTGCTTCACTATTAAAGTCTCGTGTTGCATCATCCTCTATATTGCATGGGGTTATGAAGGAACTCCCTGAAGCCGGGCAGTCTTAAAGAGAATATGGTCTAGATGTGCTTCACTGTGGTATAGAAAGAATTTTAGCTCTCTTATTAGCCCCCAGTCCTCATTTTCTGGTTTTCCTTTGCAGTGCTGACAGCTGACCCAACCTTTGCTGCCCCTCAGGGTGAGCCTTTTCTTTAGCCTCTCTTGTGTGGATATGCGTAAGTGGATGGCATGCCTCTCTTGCTTTGGCTGCTTCTATCCCTGCTTCCCAGTGAAAGTGGGGAAGGGACCCCGTGCAGTGCAAGAGATGGGCGCTAGAGAACGGTTGTGGGTTCTATATAAAAGAAGGATGATGTAGTGGTTTAAAACCTAGCTGGAAAATTAAACACACTCAAGCTTCTCGCTTTCCCCATCCCCTTTTGATAACGGAGGAACACTAGGAGACATTATGAATTGGAATAACAATTTACTGAAAATTGCAATAACCACAACAATATTAGCAATAATATTGGGCACAAAAAAATACAGGGTGTTTTACCTACAAAAGAATGTTCACCACCAGGCAAATAAAAGCACTTCCCAAAGATAGTGCCCTGTGTGGTTTTCCAGATGAAGGCAATATGGCAACTGGCCCTGCACCAGGGCCCTGTGGTATTTGGGAAAACAGAGGCAATATGGCTAATGAGAGCTTCCACAGCTTGATGCTCCCACCACCCTGTCTGAGAAAGCAATGGAGATCTAGGGCAAACCAAGCCTTTCAGAAACTAGATCATCTGCACTGCTGCCACCCCAGACCGCTCTGAGCAGCTGTCCCTGGCGCTGGGGTCACTCCACTGGGGCTTGTGCTCTGCATGGCTTGGCCCTGCACTGCCACCACTCTCTCCGTTTGTCTTTTGTCTTGGGGCAGGTTCATTATCATGCAAGGGTTATGTTATAGATCATATTGAAGCAAAACTAGCTTGGGGGTAAATTAAGTGCAAATAAGTGTTGTGAAAATGTCTGTATGTTTCAGAAATACATTTCTCATTCCAGTTGTCTCATGTCATGACTTCAAATATGTTATATTGTACAACTTTTTTCAAATAGGTTATATTGTACCAACTTTTGGAAGATGGGTAAATATTGCAAGAATCCATACATCTTAGTCATGACAAGTTAATTGCAAGAGATGTATGTGAACTACAGGGCAGATTAACTAGTTGTGTTGATATTTTTGAGGAAGTCTAAGTAATATCCAGACATAGGTATAGCAGCAGGGATGAGGCTTTATTCTTTCCATTAGGATCAACTGACACAAAATATATTTTTCCACTCATGTCTGTGCTGTACAGCTGCATAGCTGGCCCCTTCCCTCTCTTCCCCCACTGTGTGGATCAGGACTTTTCCCATCCCTGTTACTATGCTGCAGGCTCCCATGGCTTGTGCTGAAGGTACATACGTGCTGGCATCAAGTGTGAGAAATAGATGGGGATAGGGTGAGACATATTTAATTTAAGGCATTAGTATTATCCATTGCTGTAATCAATCTGCTGGGTTTTTTTTTTTTGTTGTTGTTGTTTTGTTTTGCTGCAGCTTGTTTGCTGCTTTTATTGACTGGCCCAGCATAACACTGGATTTGGTGCAGGTGCAGAGCCCTGCTGCATTTCCCTCACTGCGCCACTGACATAAAATGATGGATGGCTTGGAGGACATTTTAAACATCAGGGAAAAGGCCATAGGTATTGCAGTTTAGGAGATAAAAATGGGAGAAGGGGGTCAGAATATAATATTCTTCTATGAGATGAGGGAGGAAAAGAGGTACTGTAAATTGAGAATAGTCAGGGAATATTAAAACACTGTAAAATTCTATACAGTATATTTAAGGTGGTAGGCTGCTGTTAATGAAGATACTATAGTGGTGGGAAAAATTTAAAGCTATTATAAAGTATTAGCTAATCAAAATTGATAAAAATTAGGGAAGCAAGCACTTTAATATGCTATCAGGCATCAGTGACAATTTCTATGTTCAGCAAAACTCCTGCTGATGCACAAATTATGCCACTGATGTCAGTGATTTGCAAAAGCTTGAAGCAGATAAATTCACCAAAGTGATTTTTTGTTGTTGCTGATTCCTACAGCTGAATCAGACAGAGAAATACACCGAAATAGGCAACTGAATCAAATTAGATCACCAAGTTGTGTACAAATAGGACTATTTTGGATCCAACAGATTTAGAATAAACTAGACTTTCAGTTACAAAACAAGCAATTTTGGTCCCTTTTAACAGTTTTGGGGCTAGGAAATGCCAACAATATCTTTCCACAGAGTTTCATACTGTAATTACAAGATATTCATACATCTGAAACATCATAGACATACATTGCAAAGCTACTGGCTACTTTGAAGCTTAAGTGAGAGAAGAGGAATGAAAAATCCAAAACCTATCACAATTTGTTCACACAAAACAATCAACACACGTCTTCTTTTCTGAGAACTCTTGCTCCTCAATTACTGACATTAACCATGACCCTTCACTTGACACTCCGCTCTTCCTGGGAGCCAGGGGTTTCAGGAAGGCTCAGCTAAGCTTCATCACCTCCAACCTGGGAAAGGCTCCCTGAGATACCTCTGAAAACTTTTGCTCAGATTAAGCCCAATGCCCCTATCTGGCTTGTTTTATTCTGTCAGTGCTTAGGTCAGTTTAAGATTTAAGCTGCACTTAGGAAGCTTACTAAAGAAGGTTCTAGGTGACCCATAGTTGTGGGCAAGTGCTCTCAAGAGCCAAAAGCAAGGACATTAAATTCCTCAGCTTCTTTAATAGAGACTGGCTGGATCTCAAAGAGTAAGAAAGCATGTATTTGCAATGTTAAAAGAGGAAGGGTGTATATATTCATGGCAGATAGAAGTCCTTTTTCTGACACAGGGGACTTAGAGGATTAAAGCACACAGCTCTGTGGCTTCTTTTCCCAGGGCCAATAGCAAATGCCATAATAAGACTTTCTGTCACTGACAAAACACCTTTTCAGTCTGAGGTCCTTGTTCCTATCTATACTAGTGGTGGATATTTTTCCCCAGAGGTCATCCCAGCAAGGCTTTCAGGGGCACAAGAGGCCTTTCTTCCTTACCAAAGGCATCAGGCCCAGCACCCAGTAACCAAAGCACAGCTGTGCTTCAACAGCCTTGTCTTTCATGCTGCAGTTTGTTTCCTTTGCCTGTAATGGCTCTAAGCTGTGTGCTTGCTGCAGCAGCTGCAGCAGGATGAAAGAAGTAAAAAAAAACTTGAGCTAAACCTGCTTCTTCCCAGACTTGCTTTGGGGAAGGTGCCTGTGTAGTTTCAGGATGTGCACTCAGAGTCCTCGTAGTCTTACTCCATTTTATTGTTGTGCAGCTACCTTGATTTCAGTACTCTAAAACGGTTCTCTCCTGCCTCAGCCCTAGAAGTTGTGTCCACCTGTGAAGCCCTGATGTATGTGCCAGGGACCTGTGGAAGAGAAGACATTGGTCTGCTGTAATGCAGTTTGTCATTTGTGAACTCGTTAGGAATGCATGTGCCCCACATCAGACTGATGCTACCAAGGCACTGCCTTGCTTTGCTTGTTCATCAGTGAGTTTGAGAGTTCAGAAGTCATTGAATTCACTAGAGTGTTTGTAGCTCAGACTGTAGAGGAACAGGAATTTGTTCTTTGATCCTAAGCAAATGATTTTAAATACTTGTGCCTCATTCCACCCTCCTGTGAGAATACAAACAATGCTATTTCTCAGACCCCAAGATTTTAAGAATACGTGTTCCTCAGATTACAAACTCTATCAGTAGGAGTCAAGAAGGATGATTAATAATAGAAGGATCTATTATTTCAGGATGTTAAATAGATACTGAAGAGATTGGACTAAAAAAATGCTGGTGGACCCAAGACCTACACTGGCAGCTCAACTTTCTTCTATCATAAATATCATCTTCTATATCATAAATATCATCATCTTGACAGTGCCAAGACTTAGTTCTTCTCAATGGTTGACATATAAATCATATAAAGGAATGCCTCTTGAATAAGCCAAATTACCAGATGAGCTGTAGTGATCTGGGTAATGCTGACCTGAAGGGGTGCATTTCTCCTATGCATTTAATGTTGAGTTATTAAACTGCATTTCCAGGGTACAGTATAACTTGGATGCATATATCTTGTTTTCTGTAGCTGCGTCATCTGTTTCACATGTATTTGTGAAAAGAGGTGCTTGCTTCATGGAAGTATATGTTCTTCCACTAGTAATAGAAACTTCAATGAGGTGAGACTGGGTGATGGAGAAGAATATATAAAGTAAAGAAGAGTCAATGAAAGGAAAAGAAATATTCTTAAGAGTGCAAAAGCAGTCATTGCAGACTTTATTTCATATAAAATTTCAGGTAGCAATAAATGGAAGAATGCAATAGAGTAACACGAATGAGTCATGAAAAGCAATCTCAGTGATAGAAATGCACTAAAAAACCGTAATAAATGTAATCAGTTACTTACCCTTTCCAAGAAAAAGAGAAACTAAGACACGTGAAAAGCACTAAGTTTCACCTATCCATGATTCCAAGACAAAAGGAGGAAAAAGGAATTATTTGATTTGCTTGGTTTTTATCAAACCCGTGTAATTTTTTTGGTACTTGTTTTATAGTTTATTTGAAATACTGGTAAGGTAGAAAAAGGAAGCAGCATGTAATACTTGAAAAATTCTTGGTAATATGCATTCCTTTGTTCTAATGCTTTGTTCTAATGCTTTCTGTCACAAAGGACTGCAAAGACCTTTTATGTTTTATTACATTTTCCAAAGATTTTCAAAAACAAACCTTGCTGGAACAGCTCATTGTCCCATTGCAAGGGAGGTCAAGATCTGGATGTTTCAATAGCTCAGTTGGGAGAGCATTAGACAGAACAAAAACCAAGACATGCTACGTGCTTCTTTCAGCACAATAGATGCAAAACTGACTTCTTGCCTAAATGAGTTTATTCATGCCGATTTGGTTTTTAAAACTAAGTATTTTATAATGGTATTGCATTTATATTTTTTGTTAGCATTTGCTGGCTAGGTTTATAGCCTTAGTGTGCTAAGTAGCTATTGAAATATTCCAATGATCTTTTCAAAGTTACTTGGAGTGCTTGCAAACTTTAGATTAAGAGAAAGAAACAATTGGTCTGTTTGTAGCCCTGTCTTAGCACAGTCATTTCTTGACATGGAAAGAATAACTAAATTACTGTTTGCAGTTTGTTTCCAAAGCACTTAAGGTTAAATACTGCAAAATGTTTTCAGTTATAATGCTAGAGTTGCTGTTAGATTAAAACATTACATGTTAATTGAAAAAGGCATACAGAAAAGTTGCTGTTTATACGTTTCTATGCTGTTTTATTTTTTTCTCACGCTTTTTATGGCACATGATATTCTGAACTATTCAGTGGAAATCTATACAAAGGATTTCCATTATATTAGATGTTCATAAACTTGGAGCTATTTTAAAATGCTTTATGGGTTTTATTACTTCTGGTTTTGCCATTATTGCTTTTTCCTGAGTATTTATTCTGCTGTCTCTCACTGGTGCCCAAGGAGACCTGTAACCAACTGTTTAATATTTTTGCACCCTAACAAGAAAGTTGTCAGAAGTTAAATTCGTGATAGCTGCAGCCTGAAATTTGTCTTGTCACTGTCATATGAGGAAAGACTAATGCAGATGTCTTCACCAGATTTATAGACTTGTGTTAATCTCTCTCACTAGTGTTTCAAGATTTCTAGGAGTATAATACTTCCCTGATAACCAGAGAGACGTTACTGCCTGTCGCAGTTTGTAGTTAAACACACTCCATTATTGCCTGTCACGCTTCAAATACATTCAGTTTAATACTATAAACCAGCGAAATTAGCACAGATAGATCCTGAACTCAACTCTTCAGGCAATGAAATACAGTGTCATCTCAGCAGTGTTAGGATTAAGTGTGAATTCTTGTTTAAGCCACGACTTTACCAAACGTGTGTCTTTTAAACTGTCAGTGTATTTTGTGGCTGGCTTGTAGCTCAGTGTAATGGTCTTACCACCCTGAGGTAGGGAAATTAAACTCTAACTAGGCCCTGTAATAAATTCCTTCTGCCCCTTTTCTGTAAGGAAGGGACAAAAAGGAAATTATGAGTCCAAATAACAATTTACTGAAACCACACTAACAACAGCAAAATCAATAAGTGTTCTTGTATTCCACACTCCAAGTGATGATTTTGCTTGAAGATAAAATTTCCCTACATGATGAAAGGGAATCCTCTGTTGGATACACAGTAAAGACTACACAACAATTTCCATTATAAAGCTTCACACTAAAAATGTTTTTCAGGGAAGTAATTCAGGCAGATGGACAATTAAATGTACAAAAAAGGTGAGATTCTTATTTTGAAATTTTTTTCCTATTTTGTATAACCCAGAGTTTAAAAGTAAAAATTGTGCATGTGTTTCTGGACATTCAACTGATAACTAATTGAGATGGAAGCTGCGATGTGATGTCATCTACTTGCAAAGTTTCTGGCCCCTACAACTGCTTGCCCACTTCTGAAAATATTGTGAAATATTAATGGCTTAATGTCTGGATTCAGTAGTCCCTAGTTAGTCACTGTTGCAGAAAAGATCATCCATTGTTCACAGAGATAACAAAGAAAGTGCATTTCATTCCTTCCTGGCACAAATCTTCCCAGTAAAAAGTCCTTTCCATTCAGTTCTCTGCATGTGCATAGGTCATGTTACAACAGAGATGGAAGCGACAGAAATGAAAAACTGTATGGGATATATAACATCAAGCAGGATGTTCCCATCACTTGGGACTAGCATTACATCTTCTGGAGAACCTGAAAATAATATTTTGGATTTCAGTTAGAAAATCCATTTACCTTCCTCAGACTTTGTGTGCTTCTATCCCTTGAGTATCAGAGTGCCTCCCAGGGATTTAAGAGTAGTAATGGCAATGATCAACTGACTTTGCCAACCTCAAGAACAAAAGTGCTGGGTTCACTGATGTCAGGGTTTAACCCAAGCCAGCGACTAAGCACCATGCAGCCACCAGCTTACCCCACTGCACGTCACCACTGCCCCAGTGGGATGGGGTGGAGAATCAGAAAAAAAGGAAAGCCTGTGGGCTGAGGTAATGAGGTAATGAGGTTACTGTCATTACCTCAGCCCACAGGCTTTACTTTTTTTACTTTACTTTGCTACCTCATAAATAGATTTGTATATATTTATATTTATATTTATATTTATATTTATATTTATATTTATAGTAACAAAACAATAACAGTGATGATTATGACGACATACTGAAAAGGGAGACAAAAAAAGAAATAATGAAAAAAGTGATGAATTACTCACCACCTGCTGATGGATGCCTGGCCTGTCCCTGAGCAGAAATCTGAGCCAACTTCCCCTGGTTTAGATACTGGGCATGATGTTTTGTGGTGTGGAATATCCCTTTCTCCTGGCCATGCTCTGCCAGCTTCTTGTGCAGCTCCTCGCTGGCAGAGCACAAGACACTGAAAAATCCTTGACTTAGAGTAACTACTACTTAGCAACAACTAAAACATCTGTCCATTATCAACATTGCTCTCCTACAGCATACAAAATAGATACTGAGAAGAAAATTAACCCTATCCCAGCTGAGACCCACACATCTGATGAGTTTATTTTAATTACAGTGGTGCTGAAGTAGATGCATCCTTGAACCTTTAAAGGTCATCTGGTCCCATCACCCCTGCAATGAGCAGGGACATCTTCAACTAGATCAGTTGGTCAGAGCTCTGTCCAACCTGACCTTGAATGTTTCCTAGGGTGGGATATCCACCACCCCTCTGGGCAGCCTGTGCCAGTGTTTTACCATCCTCATAGTAAGAAATTTATTTCTTACATTTGGTCTAATGCATCCATGTAGATAAAGTCAGGAGACATCAGCTATTTTGGAGTTCACACACTTTTATTCCAATATCATTTCAGCTATGTTCAAATTTTCAGTCTTCTTTTAAATCTGATTATTTGGCTTAAACTGGCTTCACATTCAAATTTGAATATGATCATTTTCTATGACTGTAAAGTATATTTCTCTTTGATTGTAAGTGGAAGCAGGTTCTCATTATTGTCTAGTGTGAGTCAGTAAATCAAAAAGGAACCACAAAAATTTGTGACGCCGACAGGAATTCTCTGTCTCCACACTGATTACTCAAATCTCAAGAGATCTTATAAAGAAATGTGTATTTCCTACTGCAGACATCTACATGTAACATTTAGCACAGTGTATTACAACTATGAATACAACCTGTATTCTAGAAGCAAAAATACATTGACATTGAATTAAGTGAGGCCAATACCAGCTGTATCTCCAAGGAACTAAATGGATCATGTAAATAATTCTGCAATAACATGTTTTTTCCCATCTAAGATACATGCCAGTCCAATGTACACCAAAATTTATTCTGCTTTTAATGACGTGATGCAGTGATAAAAGTGTACATGCAGAAAAGGCTTTAAAGCCCAGTGCATATTGCACACAGCAGCTGTATATGATCTACTGGATGGCAGCAAGAGGAACTTGGAGGAAATGGTAGGAAGTGTGCTTTACAGTAGTTCAGTGGAAGTTGTCTTCTTTGTAGGAAGATAAACCTTTTCAATTATGTTGGTAGCTGTAAGAGTTTAACATGGGCCCCAGTGGTGAGATTTTGTTCCCAAGTTTGGTGCAATAGAGGAAGTTCCTATTTTAAAAAAACATTGTGCCTTTCTCCCCCTTCACCTACACTAAAGGCTGGAGCTTTTTTCCAGTCGAAACATTAACAATTTACATAGCAATAAATGTGAAAAAACCCCCGAGATTTAAATCTCAGTTGGTGCTGATTCTGTAATAAAAGCACAGAAACATTTCTAAGAGGCAGTTTCTTCACTTACTTGATTTCCTCTTCTGTAACTGCATTGCAGTGATGACTTTACCAATTCTTATACTCATTGTGAACTTTATCCTCATATTCAATGAAACAATTTTTCTTCTGTTCTATTTTTCTTTGTTATTGTTTTTACCTTCTTGTTATTATTATAGATAACATTTAATAGTGAACTATGTCCTCCTCAGATTGACCTAGATGATTGCAATGTTTCTCGTGTTTTTCCCCATACTAACATCCACGTGTCATTTACTATCTTTTGGATGGGCCACTTTTTATTTTTGCCCACTCCTCTGAATTGTTTGTAGTAACTAGACTCTGTCAGGGACTGCAAGTTTCTGAATTGTTTTTTCATAAGTAATGTGTGACCTACAAGGTTCAGTGTTACCTGAGGATTTATAGCAGTTCTGTTGAGAACTGAATCAAGAATTTTAACTTCAGACCAGTAATAACCAAGTTGGTTTGGTAAAGAATAGCTTGGGTGTAGTGGGTACCAGCAGAATTGCATTATACAGAAAATTTGCAATTAGACATTAGAGAGACAAGTGTTGCTGACAGAACAAATGAAGGAGAGTGGGAGGAGATATGCTCAGAGTTCCTTCTAAAAAGTACACAAAAGTACAGTGTTACCTGTTTCCATAGTTCACCATAGTAAACTTGTGACTGGTTTGATTAATACATTGTTTGTCACATTTGATGTGGTATGCCAAGATTTTCCAGAGTTAGGTTCTCGATTTTTGATTTGGTATAGCCAAAGATACTGTCTTACAGAGTCCATTTGTTTCTTCACAGAGTCCGCCACTCTAGTTATTTATAGCAGAGAGGGCTGAAAGTGATGCACATGTTACACACCCAGTGTAATCAAAGCCAAACACACACCTAAGCAATATGATCTATCATTGTTTGATGTATGTGACCAGTCTTGGTGTGTTCATGGTGGAAACTTGATGGTCCATGTAACATGGAAAAGAATAGTTATCATTCAAAATCCACTCATTTTTCTATTTTCAGAACATACATAGGTAAGATATGTACAGTAACCGAAACATTTTTAGCCTTCTTTCCTAAAGAAAGAAGCTGTCTTTTCTGTAAGTTTTTCTCTTCCTTCCTAGTATTTTTTTCAAATTTTTGACCAAGGCTCACATTTCCAAGAATTCAGATCCTGAGCATGTCAAAGTTCTTAAAAATCTGATTATGACTGGTCCCTAAATAGAGGAGAGAGATCTCCATTACTGAGAGAAAGGCTGACAACTTTTGTCTGGCAGTCCATGGGCAGCTTAGGGCTGGTGTCAATGCACATGAGCCAGTGAGCGCAGGGAGAATGTCATGAATTTGTGGAAGGACGCACGGGAAATCCATAGTCTCTTACAGAACCATAAGAGTATGGATTGATGCTCTCACGGCTTAGGCAGAGGTTTTTGGTAGATGTTTCTTTCCAGTAGCCTCTTAAAATTTGGCCATATTCCTGGTTCAGTAATGTCTAAGGGCTACAAACAGTTGTTACCAGCTGAATCTGATTATACATTCTGATCAAATCTGATTATACATTCTGATCAAATGTATAACCCATGAGTCCTCAATGAGGACGCTCTGGAGCCCAGCTGGAACATCAGGCGATCGCTTGAGTTGTGATGAGCTCACAGGATGAGGTCAGCCGCTGCCTGCCATGGCTGGACATAGAGTGACAGCAGTTGTAGGGTAGCTGATGCAGCTTAGTTTCTTGTCTGAGGATATGGTACAGAGATACCAACTCGCTGTGAAGTTAATCTTTAACTCTGGTCTCTCTGGTGTGAAGAGAATTCATAGGAAAAGACACTCTGTACAAAAGATTGGTCCTCAGTGCCAGCATTGACAAGGTGGCTGTGGCTTGTGCCCTGTAAGCACAGTCCACAGCTAGGTGATTTGATAAGGCTGATACAGGAGGGACAAAAATTCTCCTGAAAATTCAGCTGGTGAAAAATGGAGTAATCCAATGAAGAGTTCAGTCTGCGAAAAAATCATGTTTAGATTTATCATTTTCATCAAAGAAATAACCCGAGGAAAGAAAAGAGAAAAAGAGTTGTGAACAGCTCTCTTTAGAACTGTTAAAATTTGGAAACAAGAAAAGCAAACACAAGGAAAAAAATTACCTAGTTTTGTCATACTTTCATATCTCACTTAGGAAAATTAATTAATCTTACTGAGAAGTGCCTAATTGAGCAGAACAAATTTTAAAACAAAACCTACGCTCTTTTATGCCTTGGTTTGAAGATACGCCTCACAGATAAATTCCCACTCAGTTAATATCCATCAGTCTGCAATGACAACTTGATGGGGGGCACCCATCGGCGCAGAGCTGCAACTCAGGATGCAAGTGACAAATAATGAAAGAATCTAAATGCTGGATTTTTCCTGAACATAAATGTAGCTTGGAGTTTGCAATGACAGTGCTGAAAAAAACCTTGAAAATATCTGTGGTAATGGCTCTAAATCAATAGTTATAGTAAATGTCAGGACAAACTTCATTAGTTTGAGGCAAGGAGTACAGAAAATAGTAAGAAGAAAGGCAAAATCTCTGGAACTATGGGCACAGGCTTAGTTCTAGTTTTTCTTGCTTCCCAGGTCTGTGGGAATGCTCTGCAGCAGCTTCTTGTGTATAACTGTGATATGTTCAACAGTGAGAGAAAACTCAGGCCACCACCTTCCCTATTTCATGGATTCTCATTATCAGATTAATCTGTAAATTATATCAGTGCTCCACACAGAGCCCAAAAAAAGATACAAGCTTTTATCACTGTAAAGGAATAATGGATTTCCTCATGCAGACTTTGTGAGGCATTCCTTGGAAGTTTCATCCTCTTGCACATTTCTGTACTTATGGGGTAATGTGACCATTGCTAAATTTTATTTGGCAATGTAGGGGCTGCCTAGCATTTTTGCTCCAGGAAGGAAATAGCTTTGACACAGATTATCTGTGACATTTTTCTTCTTGATAGCAACATCCATTCTGAAAATGAAATTATTTCCAAGCAAAGTTAGGAGTAGACTTATGTTGAATAATATTGTAATACCCTTTGGAAACCCTGAAAATTCAAGTTATTGGCATAATTGTTTTATTACTCAGTAGATAATATATTAAAGGTAGTGGAAATAGGTTATTTTTTACTATTGCTAACTAAATATCACATTTTCTTCCCAGACTCAATTAAATATTATTAAATCATTATTTTGAATGATCCATGTATTTATATATACATACATACATACATATATGTATATATATGTACACATACACACACACACACACACACACACATATATATATATGTATATATATGTACACACACCCCTAAAAACCCTTTCCTAGAAATAGTTTTCAAATAAAAAGAATTCTAAGGCTATCCTGTGTCCTTGCAGAATAAGTGAAGGGATATTTTCTGAAACTTAGATATAGATGTATAGGGATCTAGAAACAATATATCTAAAGGTATTGGTTTGTTGGGGTGTTTTTTTAACCAAAAGAATGAACATAGTATTTTGAAAGAATGAACATAGTATTTTGGAAAATGTTCATGTCTGGTCTTGTAGTCAAAGAATCACTAATTAAATGAAGCTCAGGGAATTTTTTTCTCTATTTGTAATGCTATCTCTGTTGTATGTTGAATATGGAAAGAAATTCAGGATTCTTGCTTCACAGATAGTGACAAAAATACTCCTGAAGGCTGATGTTAAGAGATTTCCAATAATGAGTGGCAAGTAAACGCAAAACTCTCTACATGTGGTATCTGCCAGTTCAGATGGCAAAAGAGACATTTGGGGATTTTGCTTCTAGTGTGCAAACTTCAGAGTAGTGATTAGTTTTGTGCTTCAAAGGCATGTTAAAATTAGCAGAGATTTCTGTTTCTGCTTATATATATTGGAAAGCCAAATATCACAATGAATCTTTTTCTAAGGTAAAAAATGAAGTAAAGACTTCTTCCAAGCAAACGTTAGTACTCCCTGTTTACATATCAGTGCTTTGGGTGTTAAAGATGAGAATAAGCATCCTGTGGAGAGATTGCTGAAAGTCATGGAAAGTGTGAACTTGAAAACTTCCCCAGTTTCTAAAAATTTCCTAATTTTTAAACTGTAAAGTTGTGGAACCCTGGCCTTGAAAAAAAAACCAGAAATTAACTATTAGCAATTTGTAAATCACAGCATACAAATTGCACTAATGAAGAACTGAGTTATACAAACCGATTAACACCAATGTCCAATAAATAATTAAGCAGAGTTTTCACCTATGTTCTTAGTAGTTTCTTGATTACATCATATCAGATTCATTTTCAGGGATATAATGAGAACAAAACAAGTCTATGACATCTCTAATTTTGTTGTTTTTCCTGGTATTAAATCTGTTTCCTCCCTGGTGCCTAATTGCTGTTAGAATAAGAAGGCGTGATACATAATGAGATATGGGAAAATAGCTCCTCTGAGCTTTGCTAAAGGTACTAATATTTATTGAAATATGCTTTACCTTTTCTAAGTTGTGTGAAAATATTTTAGACAGTACCTAGCCTCTATAGCACTGTATACTGAATAAGTTTTACCTTGTAGAACTACCCATAGAGTCTGATAATGAATGCATTATTGCTTTTAGCACAATTTAAAACGAAGATCCAAAAATAGATTTCATCTTCACCTGGAGTGACAGCTTTAATATTCAATCTCTTTTTCTTCAACCTCACACTATTCTGTTCATGCCATTGTTAACGTATAGGCTTTATGTCCTCTAAAAAACTAACTGCAACGCTTTAAATTGTTTAAATTTAGGAACACTTACCATATACCATAAAAGAAATCATTGGCCTTGTTATTTGAAATGAGCTATTGTACATTATTGAACAGTATTGTTGCTGGAGCCCTGAAAAACTTACTTTTCCATAAATCACCAGAAATAAGACTGATTTTGAGGAGGGTTTACATTCTCAGGGATCCTGTCATTTCAACTGCTTCTCTGGGAAATGTATTTCCGGAAAGATGGTTTACATGGTTAACAGCAAATATTTTTATAAGAAAATAGACTAATTAGACAGTTCCTTGTCATAGATATTCAGCTACTGTTCCCTACAGAGTGAAATGTTTACAGGCATATTGCCCCATTTATAATCTAGTGATAAAAAAAAGCTTTTAAAACAAATTACAAGGGTTGGTATTATTTAGAAGACACTTTAATTAATCTAAAATTGATGTTACTTTAATTTCTTAGGGAAAACATAAACTGTGTTCCCAGGCTGGGCAATGATGGTTCCATTCATATGTATCAAATGACTGTATGCTACAGTGATCTGTGGGTGAAATCTGTCTCCCATCTTGAATACATTCCTTGTTCTCATGGAAGAATCAATAAAATCTGTAAATATGTTGGCAATTAAAAACCCCCTTTTTTTTGGCGGATGAAATCAGGATGAATTTTTGCAGTGAGGTGCACATTAAAAATAATCCTGTCATCTACTGTGAGGTTGCTCAAAGTGAAAGATACGAAAAACTGTTTCAATAATGAGAGGGGAGGAGTAATGCTGTAGAAGGGAAGGATGATTTTGGAAATCTAGTATTTTATAGTTTCAGGATATTTGAATTATTTTAGACCTTACAAAGCAGTCTTCAAAATATGTAAGAAGAAAATATTACAGAATTACAGAATAAAAACTGTATGGTATTAGTTCCAAATTTATCACCTACATCACTGTAAATCTCCTGACAGACAAACAAAGAAATAGATATAACAAAAAATAAAAAAATTACAGTCTTGAATATCCAGTACTGTCTCTTTAACAGCAGCTGAAAATTCATTTTAGTCTAAATTAGGAATTCTGCCGTCTTTAACAAAAACCTACTATCCCATCATTCATGAATAGGGGAAACAGTGGCCCTTCCCTTCCCTTCCCTTCCCTTCCCTTCCCTTCCCTTCCCTTCCCTTCCCTTCCCTTCCCTTCCCTTCCCTTCCCTTCCCTTCCCTTCCCTTCCCTTCCCTTCCCTTCCCTTCCCTTCCCTTCCCTTCCCTTCCCTTCCCTTCCCTTCCCTTCCCTTCCCTTCCCTTCCCTTCCCTTCCCTTCCCTTCCCTTCCCTTCCCTTCCCTTCCCTTCCCTTCCCTTCCCTTCCCTTCCCTTCCCTTCCCTTCCCTTCCCTTCCCTTCCCTTCCCTTCCCTTCCCTTCCCTTCCCTTCCCTTCCCTTCCCTTCCCTTCTTCTTTCATTTTGTAATTTTTCTTCCTTTTTAAAAAAATTATTTTATTATCTTTTTTCCCAAGTTTGAGAAGTGAATTAAAAATGAAATATGAACCAAACAGAGTGTGGGGCTATAACATTATTAATTTATATTAATGTTTTTTAAAGTATTTGAAACTCAACACTATCTTACTTTTTTTCACAGGGTACATACATTCTTGAGTATATAGGATAAGTGGCCAGATATTTGGGTACTTGTAACATGCAATCATGCCACGGGAACTCCGAAAGGTTAATTGTTTCTCATTCACAGAAAGTCCTTCATTTTAGCTCTTAATTTAGAAAATGGTAAGTGTATTACCTTTAATTAAATGTATCATTTGAATCTCCACATGTTAATTCAGTACGCCCATGGATGAGGTTCTGACATTACAGAATAAGAGCTGTGCTGAACGAGGGCCTGTGGGACACGGATACTTTCCAAGTTTAACCTGACTTGTGTAGGGAGTGTCTGCCAGTACTTCACTAGTGGAGCTTTTAAGCAGTGCTGCAGTTTTATGCTTGTTTATTATTACCCCAGAGATACCTTGCTTCTGTGCCTTCTACTCTTCAGCACGTTTTCTCTCTTTAATGTGACCTGCAGAGTTTTCCTTTTTCTACTTTGCTTTTACTATTTTCTGTGATTTTTTTTTGTACTTTCCTTGTAGAGTGGTCCTTGTTTCTCCCTAATTTCTATGTCTTACCACATATGCCAGGAATAGTTCAATCAAGTATTCAATGGGATCTATTTTCCTTTGAAATGTCCTTGGAAATCTTCCCCTGCAAATCCAGGAAATCTCACTTGTGTTCTGTGTTTTAGCTGCCAGTTCCATGGAGATGTCTAAAGTACTACAGAGTATCTCTAATAGCTCTAAATGCCTCTCTTTCAGGAACTGAATTGTACTTACCAGTTCTTTCTTATCCTGCTCTGATTTCACCACTGTATTCTTCTCCTCTCCTAATCCCTCCCAATTGTTCCCATTTCCCACAGTCCCACCTTAAATGGTCTCATCCTATTCCTCAAAGCACTTCTCCTAGCAGAAGTGCGTTCCTCAGGACTTCATCTCAGACTTCTCCCAACGAGTCCTTGTGCTAAGAACCAGCATCTCCAACTTCTTCCCTTCTCAAACAGTCCCTCAGTAATCATCATGGCTGTGTGCTCCCATCAGACTTCTGTCTCCATGCAACTGGAGACAAATACAAGAGAGAGAAAGAAGATTAAGATTTTGTTCAAAGTACAGAGGAAGCTGAGATTTTGAAAAAAAAAAAATTAGTCTATAGAAAAACATGAGGAGGATGATAAGTGAAAAAGTAATCTTTAGTTACACAGCCATGCCGACTTGATAATTCTCTTTGGAAGTCTGGCTGGAAGAAAGAAGATTCTTCAAGGAAATTCAGACCAGCAGCCTGAAATAGCTGAGCTACTGGGGAATAGGAAGCAGACAACCAGTCGTTTGCTTTAGGAAGGAATGGAGGAGAATTAAAGACAATCTAATTTGATACTGAGAACAGCAAACTGAAACCACATTGTACATGCTCTCCTCCCGGGATCGACTGCCTTGGCTGATAACAAAAAAGAAGCCTGTAAACGTTTTAGACTTAAATGTACACAGCACTTCTTTACACTTCAGGAGCACTGAGCAATCAATGAAATCTGCTAAATGCAGCTGTTGTCCATATTTAGCATACATGAGGGGGTAATTTATACAAGTAGGGTTATGGTTTTCACAGTGCTTAATGAATGAATGAACTGCTAGTAATGGCCTTTTTCAGTCTAAAATACCCCAAAACATATTTTGCAGTATGCAACTCTACTGTTAACAAGAACCAGATCATGTTCTTGAGGAAAAGATTATGCATTTACCTCCTTTTCCAATATTTCTCTCCTACAATGATGGTTTTGTGAATTTCCATTCAGGTCAGTGCAACACTTCTGCATAATCAAGGGAGGTGTTGAGGGGGAAATTTTAGCACAGATGTTTGAGGGAAATAAATTTTAATCTCACAAAAAAAAAAAAAAAAGTAAACCAAAAAGAAATAGCTTGGCTGTCTTAGTGTGTCTGTGAAAAGTGTGCAAAAGGAACACTTATGCACCTTCATGTGACATCTGGTCTTATGCAGTTTTCCAACAACTTTTGTTAGCAATTTTTAATAAGCTTTGCCTGCAACATGAGGACAGAGAGTTGTTAGGTCATGGCTGGGCCTTGTAATGAGTCTGCACAGGACTCACTTGTACTATGTCACAAACTCATAGCTCAGAGAAGATATTCCAGTGCATTATTGCAACCAAAGCTAAAGATAATGCTGTGAGTAGCTGCACTGAGTATGGTGTGAAAATTACTGATGCTTGGAAGCAAAAAGCACCTTGATTGGTTGGCCACAATGTTCAACATCTGAGTCCACTTTGCCTGCACAGCTGAATGTTCTTTTTATTTGCAGTGACCAACTTAGCACCCTTTGTATTAATTTTTAGAAATTTATTCCCAGGGTAAATTTTGTAACTGCTATGTTTGTTATGTGTTTTTATAGTATGAAATACATGAGTCAGTTAATAGAATAGTTCTTCATCTGTACCTGCCTGTTCTAAATCCTGCAATGTATAGCTTTATCATACTTAATTAAAAATGTAATTATTTCTTGGAATATATCGTCATTATATAAAGAGAAATTTTTACTTGACTATAAAAGTGAAATGAAGATACTAGGTATAATCCTGCAAATTTTAATACAGCACATTATTCTGCTTGGCAACATGCTTCCAGCAGATAATTTTACATTGTATATACATAAATAATGCTCTTCTAACTCATTCTTTTGACCTTTTATCCCCTGCTTATATCCATAATAAAAGTTACAAGAAGTTAGCCTTTAAAAACTGTTTCAGTAACTTGAAATCCTAATGCACATCAAAACTCACAAAAATTCCCACTAACTTCAACACCATGTGCATTCATTCAGGTGGCCTTATACTTCAGGTAATGACTTTTCTTAGCAGAGCTTATTAGGGAGAATAAGGCTGTGTATGTTCTGAGCTGGGCTGCCTTCTGTGGAGATGGCTGTGGTGCTGATGCTCTGTGCTAGCGCTGTGGTTTGCATTGCTGTGTGAATGCCCAAGCACTGCACTGCCACTGGCTTTGCACCAGTCATAGACTAAGTATATGCAGAAATTTTTATACAGAAACATAAAATAAGAAAATTGTCTGATAATAATGGAAAGTTTCCATCTACAATCTAGTAGAAAGAAAATATGAAATACCAACAGAAACATTTCTCTGTCTAAATCATATCTCTAAAGATTTTGTGTGCTGATGTCCTTCCTGATTCTTCTGGCAGGCAGCTTGTTTAAAAGCATTTGAGTCTTTTAAATTCTTAGTTTATGGCAGCACTTCAGACAGCAACCATAAGTAATTATGCTCACATACATGGATAAAGGCAATCACCAGTCCTGTTAGTGTCAGACTGTGATGCACGTTTGAAAGTAAATGGTGCTTTAGTTCGTCTCATTTATGCCACTGACAAACTGAGAAGTTAATGGTTCCTGGGAAGTATTATGAGATCTACTAATTGAGAGCTCTACCAAGCTCGAGATAATATAATTATCACCATTGTTAGCATTAACTATAGTAGTAAAAACTGTAACAGCAGCCAGTCAGGAGGAATGGCAGTATGTGACTAAGCACTATGGATCCCTCTTCAGAACACCTGTGCTCATGCCTAATAAGAAACAACATAATTTATTGCAAATGTCTTGTGGTTTGCAGGTCTTCTAACACTGAAAGCATCAGATTTCAGTTATAGAGATGACCCTCAAACCTCTGTTTTACCTCCCCCAGCTTCTCCAATGCATCTGAGATCTTTCAAAGAATAATCAGAAAAAGGCAATTGACATGAGGAATCTACTACTACTACTACTACTACTACTGCTACTGCTACTTGCTACTGCTACTTGCTACTGCTAGCTAACTGAGGTACTCACAAAATTAGGCTGAGCCTGCTGACCTAAAGGAGGCAGAACTGTTGCTCATGTTCTTAAGAATACGTGGAAAAGAAAGAAAATGAAGTTGCTAGAAAATATTTCATTATTTGGGGAATGATAGGATTTTTCTCCATCTTGGCAGGGAAAATATTTTCAAAAGGCAGAGGGAGCTCTCGGTTTTGGATTGTGGTAGAAACTCTAGGTGAAACTCTTAATCAACCAGACCTGGATCTCTTATGTTCTTACCAGCCCTGTGCCCCCAGACTTTTATCTATACTTCATTTCCTGGCTGAGGGAAGGCAGAGGGCAGTGTGGATCTCATAATTTCTCATGGAATTAGAAATTTAGCTGGGTGTTTTTTGCAGGTGTGGATAAGTGTTTGCATGTTTATTTGTCTATGTGTAGAACTCAGAGAAATGGTTTAGTGGTGGAGTTGGCAGTGTTAGGTTAACAGCTGGATTCAATGATCTTAGAAGTCTTTTCCTACCTAAAAGATTTTCTAATTCTATCTTTGTTGTATTCCTGACTTTGTTATGAGCACATCCATGGCAGTGATAAGGCAGACAGCACTTCTGGTCTGGGACCCGGAGATCTTCTGGTACACAGTGTCTTTAGTCATTTTCCAGGTGAGTTTCCATTCGGCAGAACAACAGGAGGGGCCTTGCATTAGTGCCAGTGCACTGAGATGGAGACCTGCTGAGTGTGCCTGGTATTTTTCTGCCGTGCTGCATGGAAAGGAGTAGAACAGCTGACACCAGGAATGGTGCACTAGCATTAACTTGTGCGCCAAACTTTGGATCCTTCTCACTGACTCATGTTAGTGATTTTGGCCCAAGAGTTATTTGTATTATTAAATACCAGTGAGTTGCAGAGTTCCTAGCTTTTGTTGGTTGATCTCACTGAGGTTGCTGAAGGCAACTTCAATATGTTTTTTGCATGCCTTTCCAACTGCAGCCTCCTCTTACCTTTGTCCTTTAGAGATTCCCTGTCATCATACCATCCTCTTCCTCAGTTCTGGGGAATCTCTCTGGCCCCTCACCCCCAGCTGCAAACACCAGGGACATGGTCTTCAACTCTCTGTGGCCCCGTTTCTGTTTTGACTGTGTCATTCCTCATCTCTGTTGTTCTTGTCCTCCCCTTATATCCATCTCTGCTCACTCCCTCTTGTCTTTCCACTGGGCATCCCCTGTCAGCCCTGCACTTGCCACTGTGCAATTACACTATTTCTTCTGTCAGAAGGAGAGAATGTTCCTGAGATGCTAGCCCTCGTGCTGTTCTTCATTTTACCATCTGCCATGAACGCAGCAGGCTGTACCTGGTTTGGGAAGGCATTCAGAGGGATGGCTGGAGGCTGTGACAGCTGCAGTCCTTTCTGTGCAGCAGGCTGTGGTGGTCATGGACCATGGGCTGAGAGGCACAATAGGAGAGGCCTGTTCACTCTGTGGCACGTGTCGTGAAAGGCTGATGGACACGACTCCTGCACTGCAAGGGCTCGAGGCCTTTGCTGGGTGCATGTCACTAGAGCATGCCAGTGGTTCCTAGGACAGGTATACCTGTGCAAGTTTTGCTGCTAGAGAGACACAAATGGGTTTTGTGAGCACCCAGTTTCTCCTCTCATGTTTTGGTTTTTTGGATTTTTTTTTGACTGGCAGCACAATGAATGAGATTTAGCTTGTCATTCCCTGCATTTTTGACACTGATCAGACATAACTTTCAAAAGTTATTGTTAAATGAATAAACAAGAATACACATTAGACAGAATGGAGTACCTTGCTTCACCCAATTGGTAATAAATCAGTTTACACTCCAGATAACATTGCTGACTGACACAGTATTTGACATCTCAGAACACTGTTTTTGCCAGGATAATCATGATTTTTTTATTCTTGTCATGTGTAGTACAATGCCAGTGTGATTCATTGCACAGTTTTTCTTTAAACAATTTTGAACAGAGTGTTTAGAAAATGTCAAATGGCCATATTTTCCCCAGAAGTGATAGTGCATATAAACTGTAAAATTATTTTATCATTTCTGCTAGAGGCGGGGAATATGATCTCCATTGATGATTGAGCAATTCTGCCAGCATTAATTAATGAGATTTTAATTAGATTTTTAGGAATTACTTCAAGTTATAAGAAAAATGTAATTTCATGATTAATTTTTGCATAATTAAGTTATATTTTGCAAATCTTTGAACCTACACCTCTTCACTTGTAAGCTAAAACCATGGAGGAATTGTACAAATAAGAAGCTGAATTGGCTGTAGAAATGCTCTTAATAGTTTTGAATGTCCAGGAGCCTGAAAGTACTACACCAAATGTAAAGTCAAATCCTAAATGTATCCTGTTGTGTGCCCAAAGTCATTATAATGCTTTGGGGAATACATTAATCAATTCTGAAGACCTAGTCAAGAAAAATTAAATGGCAAAAGGATTATTACTATAACATATAGTAATTCAGGACACAGATTGTTAACAGCACAAAGCAGAATTAACTTTATTGTCCTTGAATATAATAATTCAATCAAAAGTAATTTTAGTGACATCTTGAGAAAGTACAAATAACTGTAAGAACTCAAATTTTCTTGGGCATCAAATGGACGTTAACTACATCAAGACCCCTTTATGTTTTTGAACGATTTCCACAAACTTATGGGCAAATCTGGTTTCAGGAAGCAATATAAGCTGGGAGAAGCTGAGTGGGTGTAGTACTAAGTAGCACAACCCTTTTCCTGCATCACTCCATATGACCCTGGTTTTGTGGATGCACGGCCTATATACCCGTGTTACCCTGAGTAAGACTGAAGTTGTATCTATCTTGGGGACATGACAGTGGATCTGTCATTGTGGTAATTTGAAGCTGCATGTCTGGAAGCCCTGAGTAGTTCATTTTCACGTTGCATCTGGCAGGTCCTTGTGCGATGTTCACTTTGACTGCACTGTTTTTGGAAGGACTCATCAGAGGGTGTTCTCTGGAGCTGGGCATCCTGAGTGCTGCTCTGAAGTAGGATGGAGTGCTTGGCTGCTGTCAGGGAGAAAGACTTTCCCTCTCAAGTAGTCCAAGAACTGTACTTGTACTTGAAAGAATAACCTAGTATTTCATATAAATAATCACTTACATAACCTGTTCACGCTGTGACTCCCTCCATAGCCTTCCCCCTGGCCCAGGCTGGCACTGGTGATGTTCAGGGATTCTTGGCTCTACTTTGCATGGGCCAGATGCATAACCCTGGCTCAAATTGCCTTATGGGAAGAACCAGCTGAGGGGTCTACAGAAAGATAAGGGATTTGAAATTGCAATCAGATGTAGGGTTGTTGAGGGAGATTGAGAAGAAAGTAAAAGCAATTTTGAAAAGATATAAAATCTCAGAGGAGAAAAATACATGAGAGTTTGATGCTTTTTTTGGTCAAGAGACAATACCTTTTTAGTTTAAACAAGGTGTATGCTTGGAAAATCTCTCTGCATGTGGCTAAAGGTATTGGTTGGCCTGAATGGGAGTGCCAACGCCTAGGAGCTGTCCTTAGGAGCTGTGACTTTTGCTGATAGTCTGGGTACCTCAAGCCATTCCTCCCATGGATCACTTCCACAGTGTTTCCATTGGTAGGCACTCAGTTACTATTCATCTTGGGTCTTGGCACTGAAGACAAGTAGTATTGCTATTTTTCTCATTTGAACACTGAAATTTTTAGGGAACAAATGGATGATGAGTAGCTGAATTACTAAGAACAAGTACTGTATAGAGAAAAGTAAGTATTCTTTGTTTTCTTAGCTATGGTGAGCATTTGCTAGGGAAAGATCTATCACATTATTTCTGAAAACATTTGCTTAGTCTGAACTTGTGAGGGCTAATGTTTGCTTGAGACTAAGAATGCAGTCTCTGGGGTTTACATAGAAGTTTGCAAATAACTTTCTGATTGTACCATTCTCAGTCTCTTCTATTCCTTGCAGAATGGATAGTCCTTATGAATGCTGTCAGGGTATCTGTATAGCAACTGATATGGTTGCTATCAGTGCTTCCAGAAGTTTCGAGTCATATCTATCTCTGATTTTCCTAAGCATGAAAAATTCCTGTGGAAAGAATCCATCATATGAAAAAATCATGTTATATTTATTTCTGATCCTTACTGCTTGTGTGTTTTATGTGGAAATGCTTAGATTTCTTTGCTGAAATTCTGAGAATTTCAGAAAGAAAAGAATTCTGAGCTTGTGACTCAGTTTATGACAGTAGTGCTGATATAGAAGGGATTAAACTTCTAAGGAAATATCATATGTGACTTAAAATTAATTAGGTCAGACATTTATAATCAAAGGGAAGCTTTAAAATTAAGGATTTTGTCACAGCAACCTTACAGTCAGCTAGGTCATCATTTCTGCAGTGAAATGTTACCTTTGGCGAAGCAATAGATCCATGTAATGTTATGAAATAGTTATAATGAGGTCAGCACTTCTTTACTTGGAGGGTGTCCATAAAGCACAGAGAGTTTGTATGTACCCACTGAGAGAATTGGCTGTGCTTATCACCTTCAGTGGCAGATTTGTTTCTCTGTGCATTCTACTAAACTGTGGGTGTTGAAGTCTGATATTTTCCCAGATGTGCAACAGATGTTTAAAACATCAACTAGCATTTTGTAAATTATACAGAGCAATTCTAAATCATGTTAGAAGAACGATTACCACGGTGCTAAAAGAGATTAATATGTCCAGGAGTAAATAATTAATAGAACAGTTGACGTGCAGGGAAGATTACACTGGTTAAGGGTACATGAGAGACGATCCAAACTAAACTTTCCATGTAGAATTTGTGCTGAGAGCCTTTGACATTGTGTTGAGAGCCTTCAGAGGCTGTCAGGGGTGACTTGGTTCTGAGTTTAGCTCTTAATTTTCAATTATATCTACTTGTCTTCTAACAATTCACCTCTGTCAAATGGATGTGAAAGGTACATTATTAAACTGAAAATATTTGGAACCAGCTGAGTCAGTGTTTGGCACAGGATTTATTCCCCTTTCAGAAATATGACTTTATTTTGTTATGATTCCAGCTACAAGGCAGGGTTTGTACAGTCATTCTAACTTGAGTACGTACACAAAAATGGCTCAGCCAAAAGGAGTATTAAAGCCTAACTAGTGTAATGCATTGATGCAAATCTGTTTATCTGTTTCTATCCTGCTCCCTCCAGTCTTATCTCAAACTCATTCATGCTGCTGGAAATCACTACAGGGAGAGATTATGCTAGCGACAGAAAGAACTAATTACCATAGTTTTTCTTCTATATTTCTGTCACATCAACGTATGTGAGAGTCTCACTGAAAAGCTTTCTGTTCTGTGGAACGTTAGATAGAGGGCAGACATAGTGCTGTCTTTACCACTGAGGCTGTCTTTTATCGATTAGTTTTGGAACAACGTGTTCCATCATGGTTAAAAAGAAGACAGGACAGCTCACTGAAAACATAAATTGTTGTTCTTCTCCTCAGGAGGCAGCCGTAACAGGTCTTGTTTGTTCAACCAAGTGTTTAACTTATGCAGACGTTATTATTCAGCTTGTACAATTTTCATGTAATACTTGTTAGAACCGCTGCTCATTTAAAATCTCGAACAATTAAAATAGATTTAGATAGTGAACAAAGCTGCCTGCTTGACAGGTATATGGTGCTCAATACAAATTCAGTCTATATCCTAGTTGTAAAAAGGAAATAATTTTTGGGATATATCCAAGCATATTCTAAAGTTTGTGATGAGTTTTGCCTGTAACACTTTTACTTGAGATAGTTCTAACTCAGCAATTAAGAATTGCTTTTTGAGAAATAGAGTTTGGACATTTTTTGGCCAGTGAAAGTGAATGATGATTTAATGAGTGATGTAATGAGCAGTTTTCAGCAAAATGCCTGTCCTGTGAAATAAAAGGCAAAGTTAATCTGGCCTGCTGTTTGGTCCACCTCCATTCACCATAATTTTAACAGTTAAAAAGAGTTATTCAAAACTTAAATATCAAAGATATGGACTGGACAGTCCCTTCCCCCACCCCCCGCCTTTTTCCTGTCATTGCAATGTTACTCAAAATGGACTTATCTCTGAGGAGAAGAGTTTTCCCTTGAAGTGTCAGGTGGTAGTATATGCCAAGAAGGCCTGCATATAGAGACACAGCATTGTGCCTGTCAGTGAATGGCCTGTCAGACAAGCCTCTCTTAGTTATAGGGCAGATTACATTGCACATTCTTCATAAAATTTTCATTATGCTTGGTAAAAAAAACAGAAGTATTTTCTGTTTTTATAAATTAAAGTGTAGCCTGCAAACCTCTGTGTACAAATATCTGTAAAGTAGGCATTGATGGTGACACAAATCCATCCCATAGGGTTCCCTATGCACCTGCTGTTTCTCAGCACGTAGAGCAGCAGCAGCAATAGCTTGCTTATTTTTGTGCAGAGCGAGTCCATTTCCTCAAACTTAACTTCTTCCCTCTCAAAATAAGGGAGCTGAGTGATGTTGTGAATGGCTACTCATGTCAGAAGACCTGTCAGGCTCTTTGTGGCCTCATGTAACCTTGTGATAACTTGATTCCATACTCTATATTTTATAGGTAAAACCAAAGGGAATTCTATAGCTTGAATCTACCACATCTGTCCTCTGTTAAAAGTGCTCAATTAAATTACCAGCTGTTCTCCAGTTAATGAGAGATGAGAAGAGAGGCAAGAATGGTCTGTTTGTTTTCCATGTCATTCACAGACAGTGGATGAGTGCATCTTCAGTACAGGAGAATGGCATTCTCTTTCCTATAATCCTTTGCTTGGAATTTGTGCAATGGGAGAGGCAGACATTTTCAAGCAATGCAGTAGTTCACTACATAATTGAAAAATGTCATACTATGCAGACGAAAGGGGAAGAAGGTAGGTATTGTTGCCAAAATAATTTTAGTTCTAGTATTCTTTAGCTTTTCCATGCCTGATTTTACCTCCCTCACCCCAGTCTGTTCAAAGTCTTCTTTCCCCCATACTTTAGAACTTGTTTCTTCTAAGTGTGAAGTTTCTGTATTTCTATGTTTATAATGGAGAATTATTGGAAAGTGATCAACCTTTCCAACCTTTTTTATTTATTTAGTCTCATAGAATTCTTCCTGGAACTGATGGAATGAAGTGGTCTCCTGAATCTAAAGTTAATATCTCGGAGTACTCTCATTATATCCGTGTAATTTCATTAAAATATTTTTAACATTTCTGTGTCTTTGTCAGTCTCTTTTACTTAAACATGTCAGTATAAAATTCAGCAAGTTAGGATTTAAGTAAAAATAAACTTGATTTTTGAGTACAGAGGCAGTTATGAAACATCAAAGTATTTTACCTAAGACTGAACTTAAATGATGTGGTATATCTGTGTGGGTATGATCATGGCAAAAATGATCATAAGCTTTTTAAATAAAATTTCGTGCAATTTCAGGAGACTACTTGGTTAAATCATTTCAGCATGTTTGTAACTCTGGGCATAATTGTTCCTTCTGCTCTAAGTGCAGTACCAGCCATGTTCTTTTGAGATTAAGAAAATGGTTGTTGCAGACAAGACAGACAGATGACTATCCATTGTGTACTATTTTCACTGTGCTACTTAAGTTTCATCATAATTTGATGTCATAGTTCAACCATGTCACTTTTTGTTAAAAAAAACAGGAACAACAATTCATCTTCAACTCTTGCCATATGGTGGAGATATTGATATGCAAGAAGGCATTAGTCAAATTAGCATTTTCTGCAAACTATGCTCATCTGTGTAACTGATTCAATAATTGCATGTGTTCTTTCTTCTCTGTGCAAAACTTATCATCCTTGCTGACTGAAAAGGGCCAGGCTCCTGTGGGCAAATCCATGAACTCTGAGTAATATAGTTTTGGGAAGAAGTTTTAAGGTTTTTCTTTATGTTTTTTTGCTGACAGTTGCTTTTTGGAGAAAGAAGTGAGTCCAATAGTACAATACTAATATTATATGTTACTATACAATGATCAAGAACGTTTTGTTACTCTTGGTACAGTGAAGGCTTTTTACTATTTTAATGCATTTGTTCTAGGATGGGGCTATTGTTAAAACCCAGGAGTTTGTTCTTCTTTCAGGCTTATCCTTGAAACACTTTTACATTTTTATTTTTAAAATGGACTAAACCCGCTTTACTTACATATTTTGCCATTCTGCATTTGTCATTTTTTTTTTTGGTTTATTTGTTTGTTTTGTCTTGTTTTTTAAAACTAGCATCTTTGGAGCAGTCTATCTTACGATGTGTGTGGTAACATGATGGATGCATGACCTTTACAAAGTTAACTTGCTACTCCATTCATCAAAATGATTTGATTACTTTCCATGGCAAATACTGTCCTTTTGAAAATTTCTGCTTTTGCTCCTACAATCCCAAAATCATCATCAGGAACATGGACTGAAGCACACAGACAGCAACTGAAACCTCCCTAAGTTAGTTCTGCTATTTTATATTAAAAAATCCTCAGCTCTTTGTCATTACTAAACAATTGTTTGGAATTCTGTTTTTAAACAATTTTTATTTTGCTGTGAAGAAATAAGGTAAGAAAGTGTCTGTTATCTTTGGGCCAAGTCTTCACATCTAGCAGTGTTCAGCATTTATTGAATATAAGCGTCTGCAGAAACGAATTCTGACCTGAGAGGACCCAGGTCCTGCAGGGCACCAGGGGGACCCCAGGGTGTCAGCTCTCAGGTGTCTGCTGGTCCTTGGAGACTCCTCATATTCCCCAGCCAATGGATCATGGAGGATCCTCAGCTGATTCTGGCATTTAGCTCAGATGAATCTAGGTCAGAGTTTATGTGGTATTCAATGCACTAGATACGTTATCTTTGCTACTTTTCTATCTTTTTATTTAAGATTCTGATTCTAACACACAGTACTTAAGAAAACCTGGATATTTTAGTGTGTATTTTGTGTTTACCTACAAGGCAAAACTGATGGCCACCACCTGCAGAGAATCTGTGGGTGGTGCTGTAAGTTAGAGGCACATGAAGACACCATTCCCTCTGCTTTTGGAGGTGGTGGTTTTAGGCTCATGTAGGAACAAGCTTCACTGACTAACGCTGGCTCCTCCGTGAGTGGTCCCATGGAAGGTGGAGACATGCTCTTTTGCTCTGATCTCTTGATCCTAAGATGTAGTGGGTGCGAGCTGCTGTATGTCCAGGTAGTCAGTGTACTTTGCTTTCTCTGCTGAGCTAGCTGTGAGTTAGGAAATACAAGCAAACCAGAAGGTGAGCAGAAGAGGATTCACAAACCTACAGGAGCATACAGTATAACTCGAAAAATGCCTCCCTAGAAAGAAAATCTGTAGTCCAAAGAATGGGGTGTTTCTCTGTCTTGTTTTGCTATTTGAGAAATTATAACTCTCCTTGCCTCCAAATGCCAGTATTTTGCATTGCCCTTTAGTCTCCTGCCCAATAGTCTCAGAAACTTACAGACTCCTTAAATGTAAGTTTGAGGCTGAAGTCCATTTCACAAATAAGTTTTCCTCCTCTGGGACTGTGGTGACTTAACATTTTGTAAATGTTTGCTGTTCTGCAACCTTGCTGTGGTTATGTGAGGTCTATAGCTGGCTTAATGAGCACAAGTAAAGGCCACTTGGATATACCTTATTCCACCTAGTAACAAATTCTGTGGTTTCCCTCTTGTTTATGTAGTCCTAATATCTTGTAGTCCATCCTTAAATGAATGGTTCCATTTAAAGGCAGAACACAACATAAAATATAGCAGTCCATTACAGGCTTACCACTTTGCTACAGATTTATCTAAGCATTTTAGTTTCTATTATAACCACTCAGGAGCTTCACGTGGTCTGTTTCTCCTCCCTTATCCCACTTATCTTTCTAAGGCAAAAAATAAGAATTCACTTGCCTGCCGTCTACCTCCTTCCAGGCTGTACCTCTAGGTGTACCCTTAATGTCTCTAAGAAATTCAGTGGTCAATTGAATTTATTAATGTATATTACCAGTCATATTTGTTTCCTGCACAACACTAGGTATTGAATTCACTGAAGCAGTTACACAAACGTGTGCAAGGCATGTTATGGATCAGGCTGTGCCTTAGTGCCTGCCCCACCCTGGGCAGGGCAGTGTGGGAGCACTTTTGCTGAGTTGGCTGTTGGAAAACCTCTGCAGAAGGTCTGTTATCAGATGATGATGCTCCTTCAGGGTGTTAAGTCGTGCGGCTCCTCTCTAGCTCTGCTTCTCCTGACTGCAGGGCACTGTGCTGCTCTCTGCCTGCAGTTTTGACAGGGACTGCAGGAGAGTTCTCCTTCTGTCTCCTGTCTCCAGGAGAAAGGACTTCTGATGTTTGTTTGGCAGCCCAATGCTGCCCCATATATACAGCATCCTTTACCACCCATCTGCCCCTCGTTGTGAGCACCTTTCTCCATGTAAAGCTGACTTTGCTTTCCGGCCTCTCCTAAGAAACTCCACTGTAGACCACAGGAGAGCAGCAGTGCACAGCCACCTGATTCCCGAACTGGTATTCACTGAAATTGTATGTCACTAAAGGATGTCATTTTCAGGCAGAACAGAACAGTCCCAGATCCTGGGACAGTCAACATGAATGCTGGCCTTAAACCTCAGGAAAAGTCGGATGCATAATCATGCAGGGCATTCTTTAATTCTCAGGTTGGAGGTAGTTTTTATTATCTGTAGTAAACTGTGGCATACAATCAGAGCTGAAAGCATATTTATCTTAAAGGAAAATGAAAAATGTACTTCTCCCTCTGTTGATTAATATCTTGTGTGCTACAAACCTTTCCATGGCAGCTACCCGCTATTAATGTCATTACAGTTCAGGTACTCTAGGACAATTAAAGTAAAATCAGGAGGTGTCTGCAAATCAAGCAGTTGTATAAACAACTGCTTCTTTATCAACTCAGCTGCTTCTGACATTCAGTCAAACAACCGACAGCTGCAATGTGTAGCAAAGCTTAGTCCCAATTTCAAATAAAAGAAACTTCTGGCATGAATGGCTACAGCCCAGGTCTCTGAAACTGAGAAGACAGTGTTTTCAGGTTCCGTTGTAGATGACGGGAAGGTTAACTGATATAGCCATAAATTGACAAAAAGAAAACAAAACCCCATCAATATACTTTTGGCCAAGAAAATCCTGTTCATCTTTTTTAGTTCTATGTATCTAGAGAACCTCATGCACAGAATTTTCCTCTCCATCAAGAAAGATAATAGGTAGAATTAGGTGGTGGGTGTGGGTGGAGCTGAGAAGGCGACTGCTTGACATTTATGCATTGAATGAAAAAAAGAGAGAAGTGTTTTGAGACCTGCTAATTTTTAGTATGCTCTGGGGGCTGTGGTGGCAGAGCTGGCTGCTCTGGAGCTCTGCTGCTGCAGTGAGGCTGCGTAAGCCTGAGGACAGTGAGGGCATGCAACACCAGGGGACGTTTGTCCTGTACCCCAGCAATGACAGCAGTCCAGTAGTCTTGTAGTCTACAAGGCTACAACAGTAGTCCTGTTTCTTATGGTGCAAAACCCCTGTGCTGTGGCACTGTGCATGTGTGTCCTGTGTAGGCAGGCTGCTGCTGCTCAGTTTTGACACGGAGCCTGAGATTTTTTTCTGTGCGTCAAACACGCCACAAGTTTTCATCCGGACTGTAACTAAGCCTTACATCCTTGGGCTGGAGATTGCTTTGCTGGCTGGAGGGGTTCGGGCTTGGCTGTGAACAGCTGTGGGGGAATAACAGTAAGTCAATGGCAACATTGTCACTCTCTGGGAGCCCAGGAGAGTCCTCTATCCCTCAGATAAATCACCTCTCAGCTCACCACAGATTAATGGATCCCCAGACTGTGAGATCTATCACCATATGCTGTAGCCCATCCATAATGAATGAAAGGTGTAGATTAAAGTAGTGACTGGCAGTGTGATTTGTAAATAAGAAACACTGTCCTGTTCTGAGAATACATTAAAAAAGCTGTTACTCACCCAACACTGCATCAAAGATTGTCTCACATAGAAAAATTGACTGTGCTGATCGCACTCATACAGTACTTGCTGATCTGATGGTGGATAATATTATATATGCTAAATGTAGGCAGTATGGATGCTTACAAGAATCTGTGCTCTCAAATACAACAGCACCTCCGTACTCAGCAAATCTGTTCTCCTCTCTCTGCTCATAAACATGCCTGTGAGTGTTACAAATGTTTTTTACTAGTTTTTCAGTCTTGCTAGCACTTCAGAAACAATATAACTAAGTGGTGTCAGCTGAATTTTATTCACCTGAGAGCATTGTTGTTAAAATTGTGCACTGCTTTCCATGACAGGGACAAACAGGAGAGGGTTGCTGCAGAGCTGCAATGGGTCACAAAGCACAGGGCAGATTCCCTCCAGCTAAACCTGTATGTGGCAGCTACGTGCATCAAGGACGTGCTGCACTGTCAATTCTCACACTTTCCCTGTCCTGGCTTTGCCCCTGCCAGCTGTGCCTCTGCAGACAACGCACGGGCACAGTTTGTAGCTGTGCCTGGAGGGGAGGATGCCTTCTGTATATGGCTGAGCTCTTTTGTCGCTCAGCCCAGGAAAAGCTGCTGATGCTGCTTGGTTGGGTGCAGCTAGGAAGCCTCGGGTTTTCCCCAGGCATGGGGATAAGGTACCTGACCTCTCCCCAGCTCAGAAATGTTCCTGTGATTAGCCACTCTTTGCCCTGGCTGCTGCTGCTCTGAAAGACCAGGTTCAGGGTCACATAAGAGTTTTGTTTGGGAGATCAGATTTAGGATCACCGGTGACTTTTGCTCTCTTGCAGGACAATGCCAGTGGCAATTGTTAACCAAACAGGTTCATGCCTCATAAAAACCCATTATTAGAAAAACACAGGGGAAACTTTTAAATACCCAGGTACATTTTCTTACGTGAAACTTTCCTAAAGATGCTCTGTTAAAGCCCCTACCTTAGAGCCTGCACTCAACTTTAAATGTCCTAATTTTCCTTTGGTGAAGATAATAGGATCATAGGGTAATTAACCCTGCACATGACAAGAACACTTCTACTTTTCAGTGCAAATATGTTTCTGGCCAATTAATAGATAGTCGATTTTGTCTCTGTACTATTTATTATCCTTTAATTTGGATAATTTCCCACCCTCTCCAATACTGCTCTGAATGTGTTTATAAAAGCTTATCATATTCCTCTTCTAGGATAAGCAGAAAAAAGTAATTTAACTTGTATTATAAGATACAATGAGGGTTCTCAAAGATTCTCCATTCTAATAATCATCTTGATAGTGCTTCTTTGAGTCTGTTCCCATTTGATTTCCCCTTTCTTAACCATAAGTGAAGGGATATCTTACCTTTATAGAGGATTTTCTCTTTTCCTTACTACTCTGTGAAATGAAAGGCTTCTTTTCTCTCAATTACTGTTTTGCTCTTTCTTATTCTTTTTTCCTCTTTTTTAATGTTATTTTAACTTCTGCTTCTGTGTCCCTAATGATATATCCTATTCTGCTCCCTTTCTTTTTAATGTGAGGAATAAGCAAAGCATCTTATTTTGGGAAAAAAACTGCTGTAAAAAGTAAGAAAAAAAGAGAAAAAATTATATCAAAGTACTGCTTTTTTTGTGTCATACCTGCAGTGACAGAATTAGGACAAAACTGAACAATTTCAAGCTTTTTTCCCATTTTCAAAGTAACCTGAAGCATTTTGTTTTGGCATAGAACATCTAATGAGTATCGTCATGGTAACTATTTGAGGAGACTACATTGTGTGTTGTTCAGTTTTACTGTTATCACTTCAATGCAGTGATAATAAAAATAGTGAGAGGTCTACCCTCATTGCAAAACTTGAATCACTTTGAATGATTCATGGTGGAGTCTGGAAATAGATTCTTTGCTTTTCTTGCTGATCAGCACACGCTTCCAGGGAGAAGAGCAATGGGCTAGATGTGGGTGTTGTCCTCAGCTGCCAGGGGACCGAGATGGTCTCCCGTTTGGGACTCTCTGAGTGGTCATTACCAAACCAGCCTGTAACTCTGCAGAAGCTCTAGTGTAATAACAAGATTAAGATTTTGTGTCCTGTCAGAGAAGAAAGCATCCTGGTAGCGACGTACCCCTCATCTTATGTCAGAAACACAGGCAGAGGCAGAACAAGAGGGTTCAGAATCATTCCTGATTTCTGCCTGAGCTCGGTTTACAGGCAAATTGGCCCTAGTGGGAGCTGGCATGGCAGGAAGTGTGGTCAGAAATAACAAAAGCAGCAGATGGAGTGTGGAAAGAGGCAGTGGTGTGAGTCCATGTCTTTTGACAGGTATGCATTTATATGTTTTGAAAGGGCTAACTTTGATAAAAGACTTAGAGAGATAATGTACAGACTGGGAAGGTCATTGGCTTGTATTAGATGAGATATGCTTAAATATCATACCCAAATCTTTGCAAAAAATGAAAAGAGGACTTTAAAGCTCTACTGATTTTTCTGATCAGTGATTTTGTATGATGGGCAATTCTAAGAAGGTGTGAAGGACATTGGCGGCTGCATCCTTCAAAATTCAGGTGCAGGTGATATCATAAACTCCCAGAAATTTGATATAAATTGATAACTTGAACAGAGTTCCAGGGTTGTGTCTTCATACAAATTAAAGTTTCCTATCAGATTTGCACAAATATGGAAAATGTTGTCATCAGGCATTGTATCTTCATCACAGAACTGTTTTGCAGGCTTCTTTTATATTTCATGATATCAGAGATTTCTTTGATAGTTCAACAGCTAATGCTAAAGCAATGTCAATTTGTTTTCCTTTTCTTGAGAACAAGACTATACTTGCTATAATCTAAAATTATTAAAAATGTTTTGAGCTCAAATTCGTTGCTGTAACTGTCTTGTTTTATCCCTGGCAGATGTAACTTACTTTATTTATTATCTACTTCAGGCTCAGCTGATGTCAGCTGGGGATTATTGCAAATATGAATGACAATAACAGATTGGGTTTTATGGGTGTGTTTGTCTGACAGGCTAGGTAAAATTAAAAGAAAAAATGGGGCTTCGGTAATTGTTGGTAATAAAGAAGAGTTAGAGTCTAGTTCAGCATGATACTGAAGTAGGTGCTTAATTTCAAGCATGCAAGAAGCTCCATAAAACTTGATTGCATGAATAAGTGTTTGAAAGATCAGTCCCTGAAAGGCTTTTAATGTTCAGGGCACAGTGTGGAAGAGCACAGGCTTCTGATAACCTGTCCGATTTGGACTGAAAATTGGTCAATGAATGTTTTACATTCATGTCCACATGTTGTGAAAAGATGGCTGAAAGTGGCCTCAGGAAATTAAAATTAATGTCTGAAATGAGGGGGAGAAGGAAATGTCGGTCCTTGCCAGAAGTGCTTAATTTGGACCTCATAAGTCACAGAAAGAGGGGGAAAGAACAAATACATCTTTGCTGTCAAAACCGATTTGTTTGTCTTCTTATGAAATTTAAATGCCTTCTTGGAACACTATGAAACAGGTCTTCAGAATTTAACTGCATGCAGATCCTATGAAGTGAAGAACTGGGACACTAAATTTTATCTCTTTAAGTGATTGTTTGTAACTTTTTGATATAGCTGGAGACCTAAAATAAGAACATACTGCAGTTTCGATAGTCCTAACAAATAGTCAAGAGATGAATGCTTGGAGAACCTTTCTTTAAATTTTTGAGAGCAATTGTAAATATTCTAGATGTATAGATGGAATAGGAAACATTCTGATCTCAGAACTAGCAAGATGTAATCTCTGCAAAAGTTAGGTTGGAAAGCAAGGAATACATAAGAAAATGAAAACTGAGATGAGAAAAAAAGAGCTACATAGCTTCCATGAAAACTATCTGAAAAAATGTTGGGAACACGTCACAGTATGTCAGAAGTTTCTCCATAAGGGCTTGTAACAGGGGAATTGTTACAGTTTGACACGTCTGAGACATTTTCCGTGTAGATTACAGTAAGCATTTAATCAATACCTTAGTACAAAATTCTACTTTCCTTTTCACAGGATGAGATGTAATTCAATTAATTTTGTCTGCCACTGTACAGAAATTATGGGGAAATCTGTGTTTCCCATGTGATATTAAGGCTATGCAGTGCTGTCTATGTTACATCAAGTATATTAACTAATGGGAGAATTCCTAAAAGAAAACACCACAATCACTCTTTCTAAGGTAACATTACATAGTGCAGATAAATTGCTCTCCTCTCTTACATGTGTTACTTTAAAGCATCTAAGGTAGTATTCCTGCTCCTCGTTAATTTAATACTACTCCCTCCTTGTTAATTTAATACTGAGATGCTTTTGAGCATCTGATTTTTTTATCAATCTCAAATATCAATTTTCCTGAAGAACTAGAGCAGCAAAGTCCCAGCAGCTAGAATATTTTTATTTCCATTTTTTATTCTGCTTTTGCTTAAGAAATTTCATAGGAGAACTGAGAAATCTCGTTTTCTATCTTATCTGAATAAAAATATGTTTTTGTATGTGTGTATGGGTTGGAAAAAACAGGAACTGGGACAACGGAAAGACTTACAGTAATTTCTTTCGTTTGTACTGTGGGTTTGAATCACTTAGTTTAGACTTTTTTCTGTTAATGGGCCAAGGACAGGCTGCTCATCTAGGTAGTGATCAAATCCCATAATGACAATTGGGAAATGTCTTGCTGACCACTAAAAGCTGAAATTTCCCCTCCATTTTGATTAAAGAATGATATATTTGAAAAGAACAGACTGAAATGCAAATATCAAGTATCTTCTCAAAGATCAATGGCTATAGGATAAATCACTGTGAAATACAAGTGTATGAGCCTGGAGATTTCAAATCAGAAACCAATGATATCAGTCAGGCAATGGCTACACTGAATACACCTGGCAGGTGGCATTAATATGGCCCAGAATATGTTTAAGCCAGTCTTGACCCCTGGGTTTGGCCTGAGAGCATGATGGCACTTCCTTTTGCCTGTCTGTGTAAGGCATGGGGCTGGCCGTGTCCCTCACATGGATTCCTGACTCGGAAGTCCTCCTCCCTTGCCCAAGTTCCAAGCTCAGATATTAGTCAGGCAATGACCCTCAGCTCTTTCAGGAATCCTGGTTAGGGATTCTGTGGCTGAGTCTTAGGGGTTCGGAGTAATGCAGGAAGAGCTAAGGGTTGGACAGTACAAATGGCGTACAAATACTGCCATAATGAGTAACAGTGGCTAGGTGAATGTAGGCTGGGGAGAAATAAAGCATATAATATGTGCTGTATAATTAATTAGTATTCCAGACAGAGTCTGCAAACAGATTTTATAAAATGGGAGCACTACATAATTAATAGATACATGTATCACATTGAAGAGTTGATTCATTGCTAGAAATAGGGACATTACATCAATCTCTTGTATACCCTAGGATGTGCTTATCAGAAATTTCCAGGTTTAAATGAGGAAAAAAGAATGCTACAGTCTGCACAAATATATTCCTGTCACTATCTCTGGAAATGAAGAAGCCAGGAAAAAATCTTACATTTTCCATACAAAGTACACATGCAGTGTGGGATGTCTGATTAGGTAGGAGTGTATGTGCACATATGTAAACACATTGGCAGGCTTTCTATGGATTTGCAGAGCAAAGCACAGAGCTTTTGGCTTCCCTCTCAAAGCCTGCCAACTCCATGCCACAGGTGCAGTGTCTTACTCTTGCATGGTGCATTGTCACTCTGCCATTTAGAGTGGGGTGACTTTCATGCCTCTGCCTACGCACACAAAACAATACTCAGTTTTGATGGGTTATTTCACAGAGTTGGATTGACCTACTGTTCAGCTCCTTATTCATATGTTGGAGGATGGAAGCACTTACTGGTTACATACAGTGGTACAAATATTAAGTTATCATTTATCATTTCACGGTAATATAATTGTTAGAGGATTAAAAAGTAGCAGGATACTTATTGTACTAAGAAGTATTTTCCCCCTGCAAATACTCAGCTTTGACCTTGCTTGCATGATGGATTTCTTAATCCTAGTTATCACTGCATTTATTAATTGACTTTATGTTGGCACCTATAAGCCCTAGAAACATCTGCCCTGCCATAATTAGGTTACAACCTAAGATGAAGCAAAAGCACTGTCTGATTTCTGGTTTAGACTATTGAAGAGCACTTTGAGTATTCAATGCACAATAGCTAACGCCATGTATATTAGGATTAAGAGATATAATTTTCCTGGAAATAGTTTTAAGAAGAATAAAAACCATAATATAGTTAATTTCTTATGTGCGAGGGTATAAAGTTCTACTGCTAAGTTCATATTCATTCATGACTTCTGAATTTGACTATTGACATCTATCTTTCTGGGGCATAATTCTGCTGTCCTTGAACTCAGTGTCAAGACTCCTGTCCACTTTAATAGGAGAAAATTGAGTCTAAGCACTGCTTTTTCCTACTAGCATGAATTGTAAGCTGTAAAAAATGTTTCTTCAACTCTACTTAACTATAGTAATAATCCTTTTTACTTTGAACATGTGTGCTAATTGTGCTGCTTCTATTACTGATTTTAAATTCTGATTGCTGAGCATTGGATAAATGTTAATGAACTTAGTGTAAGAAATCTTTAAAGTTCAAAACAAATTGCAAATAATCTACTGAGCGATTTTGGGTGGTGACTGAGGATGATTTTGTCATGAACATGCCCCTATTCTGCGACATTTCTGGCGGACTGATCTGTTGCACTCTGAGGTGGATATATGGGACCAGGTCAAGTGGTATGAGAGGAAAAATAAAATCTTAGTTAAAAGAATATTTTTGAATTTTTTTATTTATACATATTGTAGGTGTAGAAAATTTTATTAATTGAAATTAAATTTAGTCAGAGACTGCTTTCAGTCGCAGTCTTTTCCCTCAGTTCTCTCAGCCTGAGGACCCAGTGGCTTAGAGCAGTTTTGTACAATGGCTTTGTAGGTCCTACAAAGTAAAGAGAGATTTGTTTTGGGGGAGGAGTTAGTTTGAATGTTCTTACCCTTCTTCCTTTTTAAAGGAAGAAAAAAACCACCAGAAATTCCTAGGGAGAGACAGCTTGCAGAACAGAGATAATGTGTATTTAAAGGTAAGAGCAGATTCAGAGAATTATTAAAGCTAGCATCACAGATCAAACTCATGAAAAACGTGGTAGTAACGATCAGTCATGGTCTTACTGCAGAAACAACGAAGGCCACAGCAAAAAACTTTAGAAGTTAAGAGATGAAATGGTATCTTCGGCTTTCTAAAGCTGGCATTTACGCCAATTCAGGATTAATTCACCTTTGCCGTATTCTGTGCAGCCTAGTTTTGTGTTTCTAGCAATAGGAATGATATCACTTCTTAATAGCAAGCAATTTCTAACATGCAGCTTAGAGTCATTAAAGGCTCAGCAAGTTTCTAGTAATAACAGGATTCATCTGTGTGTACTGAGGAGTACTACTGAGCTTGCTCCAAATATCTCCATCTCATCTCGAATAGGTGTAACTTGTGTCAATACGATCGTTGCATGTAAGTCCTGATGTAATGTTAGGCACTGAATGATTCTCAGGCTGCAACAAGTTTAATAGTATTTTGAAGTGCAATGTTAATTTTCAAGCTTGTAGCAGAACCTTGGATTGATTTTAACTGGTTTATATTCTGCTTTATCTGTAGCAAGTGGATAGCTCCTATCTTGAGGCAGATTCTGATGTTTGGACTGAGGTTGCAGAAGGGTGTTTTCACTTATATGCTGCTTGCAGCTGCCACAGAGCAAGGAGTGACTGATGCCATCAAAATAACCCCCAGATGTTACAAGCTTCCCAGGGTCCTTGGCCTCGATTTCTTTATAATGTCTCATAGTCAGAGAGGAGTCATTGTTGTGGATTAATAATATCCAACTAAAAACTTATTTTCTTGTGGAAGGCATCTATGCCCACACCATATCTTCCTCATGTGTGATTGTTGACCATGGCAAGATGTTAATGTCAGGGATTTCAGATTCAGTAAGCAGGTGGAAGGATCCTGTGCTGGAGATAACTTTAGGGATATGGGAGCCATGAGTCCTTTTCTCTTGTGCATGAGTACAGCCAGGTGACATTTATGTCAAAGCAGGCACTTTGCTCCTGTTGCATGGTTGGATGGATGAAAATAAGTCCAAATCATTCCCAAACTAGGTGAAATAATTCAACAGAAAAAGATGTCCAAGTACCATAAAAATATACGTGGCTTCTGTTTGGCATCAATTAAACTGAATGTCTTGACTTTTTCTTTGATATATGATAAGATGAAATGCAGTTAAGCAGAATTGCAAACTTGTGTGGTTTAGGAATTAATTAAAATTAATAATTAATTTCATGTAGTATCAGAATGTTAATATATAGACTACAGAATATTAAAATAAAAATATAATAAAACATAAATTATTAATAATTTATTTTAAGCATAGTTTATTTAAATTATATATATTATATTTGTATTATTAACCTATATGTTATATAACAATACCATTAATTTATATTAAATTAATAATTTAATAGTCACATTATATTATCTATTTATATTTATTCTATTAAAATAAAATTAAGACTATAAATAACTTAAAAATTAATTAAAAACCCCAATTGCTCTCCATACATGGTATGAATTATTTCAGCCTGTGTATCTTATAAATTGAATAAAACACAATGAATTTTTATAAAACTTGCAAATATTTCAAATATATGCAAGTGCAGAAACTTACCTTATTCATCAGTTCTATTTGTAATTAAAAGAATACTTTAAAAAATTTTGCAGCTGGCAAAGCCAAAGCCCCAATACTTTGTGGAGAGCTCCTGGTGAATTGGTCAGTAAACAGACATAGAAAAGATGCAGTTTGCTTGCTTTCAGGGAACTTAATGAATAATAATGACATGTCTTCGACACTATTAGTATTAAATCTCTGCCTTGAATGGGCCAATAATTCACACCAAGCTTTGTGATCAAGAACAAATTGTTTTCACTTTTCTCCATCCTCCCGTGTTCTTACTTCAGTAAATTAGATCTTATCAGGACCAGTAAGAGACAGTCACCTGAAATGCAATCTTATGGAGTTATTTGTTGCTCTTCTCCTGGAGGGAACACAGTTGTAGGAAGGCCTTCAGGTGCAGCTGAAGCAAGCAAGGCTGAAACGAAAACATCATGCTTTTCATTTCTGATGAAAAAATCCTCAAAACCCTTCTTTGGACATTGTTTTCAAACAATGCCTGTCAATAGAGCTTGAAGGCATTAATTCCATCATAGCCAAATCTGCAATTCAGATGTATAGTGTGTAGGTTAATCTCTGAAGGTACCCAAGTTTTAAGGCATTTTAAACCCTTAAAACTTGATGCTGTCTTATTTTTGTTAGATGTAAGTTAGTATCGTGTAAAAGGTGGTAATTAAAATTAAGAACTCCAACTTTCATTTTCCTTTGAAGAATATTCCTGATGTTATTAAAGTGCTCGGTTCCATTGATTTTTTTAAAATCAAAATGAATGTGTGTACCAGTGGACACAGAGAAGGCTTCCTCAAAGAGAAGCGAATGAACTGTGGGCTGGATGAGCAAACAGGAGGTGGGCTGGAAACTGCTGGGCCCAGAGGGTGGTGCCCTGTGGTGTCACATCCAGCTGGAAGCTGGTGATCAGCAGCTTCTGTCAGCACCTTCACTGATGATCTGGATGATGGACAGAACACGCCCTCACCCTTCACACAGATAGCACAGGGAGGAGTGACTTCTGTACCTGGGGGTTGTGCTGTGGTGCAGAGCACTCTTACCAGGCTGGGGAACTGGGCTAATGGACCCTGCACTGGGTTAGAAAACACCAGGCGTCAGTAGGGAGGGCCTGACCAGAAGGAAAGCAGCTTGATCCAAGAGGCCCCTTCCAGCCTCAGCCCTTCTCTATGTTTCTATAATCTTTAAACTCATGATTTGGAAAAAAAATATAAGAAGCTGGGAAAATTCATGATACATGTTTTTATTCCTCCTTTTAAAAACCCCAAGAGAATCCCTGTCCAGTTTTACAAATTTGTCTTAAACATTTATAATATCCTGATTCACAAAATATAATAAAAGACAAAGAAGGTATTGTTCATGCCTTCTTGAATTATTTATTGGTGGGACAAAAATTTGTCTTTTGCTAGCTACTTGTGTACATATTACTTACCCTCAATAAATATAGACTTCAAATTAATTCCAAAAGGAACAAAACCCTGTAATTGTTGCATTCATCCAGTGTGACAACCTGTGGGAATAACACACATGCAAAATTGGAGAACTAGGTAGAAAAATGTTATATCAAAGTAATTTATATTTATTGCTGATTTTGGTCCTGAATATATGTGGAACATTGGTTCCCAATATTATGTTTTTACAAGCAGGGAAAAACTGCCATGTATCTCAAAGTGTGTACATTCAAACAGACAAAAGAAATTAAGACAATGCAGAGGTTTATTCTTTTCACTACTTGGATTGAATCCCATAACGTGAATGTATACACCTTTTTTTTCTCCACTATTTTATCACCAGTTTAATGAATGCACACATTTAGTAGAGTAAATTACACCAACATTTCATAGTAAGGAAAAGATTCAGGTGAAAAGAGATGGAAGGAGAAAGAAGGCACATAGAGAGAGTGGTGGCTGCAGACCAACTCCAAAGCAATGGAGACAGTGAGTTTCCTGTTCTTTGGTATAGGCAGAAATGGAGCATGGGAGTCATGACAGCAGAATGAGGTTCCAGGGTGGTTTTCGAAGTATTCTGGGCAACAAGAGATGATCCCTTTTTTTCCACAGTTCGGGTTCCAAGGTTTTGAATCTTTGAACTCAGTCACCAGTGTTTTGAGTTGTACTGTGAGATCAGGGAGGTCGTACACAGAGCAGTTGATCTGTGCCTGTAGGAATTTGTACTAGTCTGAATTTGAAGAAATACAATTCTAAGTGAGCTGTAGTTTTAAAGTGAGCTACAGTTGAAGTCTTCTATAATTCAGTTTGGAACTAATGTAAAAGAACAGGTGAGTTCTGAAAACCCTACACAGGAGAAACTAAGGAAGCTTTCTGGGAAACTTGGTGGTTATGAATATCAACACTGGTTGCCACTGGTGTTTGTGAATCTGTTTTAGCTGTGGATTTTACTGAAACCTGACTCAGGAAATTACTTTGGTTGCACAGTGGAAGGCATTCTGGATTACCTCATTACCGTTAATTCCACTTTTGTACAGCTAGGCTTTTGGATGATCAATTAAACTGAAAAATATGACTTGAAGAAAGGTGTGTGTAGCAAAGCTTTCTTGAATTTTGATAACATTATAGACTTGAACCTCTCAGTTTCCTCTTTTGTGTCTTCTCTTTGACCCTAAAGTGGGGAGGTGATGAAATGAAACCTGATGAAATATTTCTGTACACAAGTCCTTGGACAATTATTTATGCCAAGTCTTCATATTTTTATTGCCAAAAAGCACATCTGTTCCTTACCCACACATCTGCAATAAGCAGACAAGATTTGTGCAGTTGGATTTTTTGAGGAGATCCCAGAGCAAGTGATTCCTTTTAAGACTACAGTAACTTGGTTTTATTCTCTGGGGTACGAAGCCTGTAGACTACTGATCTGCAGCCATTGTTTTCATTCATTGTGTCCAATGCAAGTTACAGGAAGGAAAACATTTTCCCTTGCTTTCTTTGTTTCCTCCCTACCACATAAAAGCATGTTTTCTTTTCTGAGAAGATTACTGAAATGCATAAATGGATATAATTTACAAACAAAAGAATATTAAGAATAGCAAAAAACATAATAAAGAAAAAGAAAACCTCCATAAATACAATCTTCATATCTTGATGTTATTTCTAGACCTCGTCTTCATAAAAAATTGGATACTCCCTGGCAATTTACTGTGTAATGACTACAGTGACATTTACTGAATATTTGGACTAAATGATTTAGAAAATGATAATGTAGTCTTCTCCTTGAGGCTGGATTATTCAGCGTGTCAGTCAGGCTCTTTATTAGTTCACCATTGTTCCATACTGTTCATCGCAGAGTACCTGGTTTTGGTGGGGATTTTTTTTTGGTTTGTTACTGTTAGCTTATGTGTATTAGTGACATTAACATATAATCCTATATTGGGTTCAAAGCCTGCCTCAAAGGACTTTTTTCATTTTGGTTGAGTCGACATGGTGTCTGTCTTTAAATGCACAGTCACCTTTGGTGATTTTTGGTTTTTTCTTTTTTTTTTAAAAAAAAAAAAATGCTGCAGACTGGTACCTTATCACTGGGGTTAATTACCTCTTGCCCTGGTTGAGATGCTTCCATTTTGTTACAGTTCACTTTTCCTTTCATTTTATAAATACTCTAATATTACATTCCTTAGCCTGAATATCTCTTCAAACATGTTTGTGTTTTAACACTTAGCCTCCATCTTGTTTTTCTCAATTGTTTTAATTTAAAATGTTTTATATTTCACACGAGCAATTAAGCATGTAAGACAATGCTTAGAATGTATAGAAATTTTTAATTAATTCACAGGTTCTACTTGTCCCAGTGACATAGTTCGTGAATTTGGAAATCTTACTTATTTTGGGAAGAATTTTTGCTTCATAGGTTGTCATCAATGTCCCTGGGTATAAAATACATTTGACTTTATTATTTCTATCACTTTACTCATTATTTTGCTAAAGTAGCATTGAAAGTGAAATGATTCTGTAGCAAACACTCTTCCCTTGTGTATGATACATCTGAGTGCGTGGTGAGGATAAGGAGAAAACAACTGTTCTGTGTCAGGATGATTTAATGATGGATATTAAGACGACATTGCACAAAATGGCAGAACAAGGATTCATTGCTAAGGATTAGTACAAAGCAAAATACTACACCTACCATAGAAAAGAAGGATTTAAGTGAATACAGAGTGTTCTTGACTAAACAGCACAATGCTGAGCCATTCACACGAGGAGCTGTTCTGGGAGATGCTAATGCGAGTTTTGTACTGAGGGCATGGCAACTAATCATCCTGCTAAGCTGGCAGGCAGTAGGAAGGTTTCAGCCGGAGTTTGATCACCGTAGTGGGTACTTCATGCTAAAGCAGATGCTGAAAAATTGCAGAAAGCAGGTTAAGAGAGTAATAAAAATAATCAGAAGTTTAAAGTATAAAATTTAGGATGAAAGGTGGAATGTCTGAGTTGTTTTCTTCTAGAAGAGAAATAGTGGAGATTAAAAGCAGTTGTAAAAAGAAACTAGAGAGTGACCTCCACATGTCGACAGTGTGCAAGAATTTGCCTTCATTATTTTTTCTCTAAGGGACAGTTGAGACTGGGGGCTATTTCTAGTTATGAGAATTACTCAGGAACAAGCTACCAAGGCATGGGATGGGATTCCCATTAATGAAATTTTTTGGGAACAAATCAGACTGACATCTCTTAAGAATGGTCTAAATGTATTTCTTCTTATCTTGGAGTGAAGGATTAGATCTGATGATTTAAGATTTTATGCCTAAGGAATCTAAGCTGCTGTTGATAATGTCTTACCTCTGTATTTCTATGAGTAGCTAAAAACTCAAGAAGATAAAGTGATGAGGCAGATCATCTTGCTATATGTTGTAATATACAGGTTAGGAGCTGAAGATTAAATCAGTTATCTTTGGCTTCCAGATATTATGGAGAAAGAAATAGCTGCACAACAGGATTCATTTGATCTGCCTTTAAAGTGGACTGTTCTCTCATCTGCCTTTTTCCTCTGGCCTTGAAGAGACTCCCCAGCTAATTAGGTTATATTTTGGTGTTTAACTTTTATATGCCCAAATAACGTGGGAGGTCTCTGAGCCCAGCACTTCAGATTCTGAGGTTCCTAGTGTGTAGCTTCCTTTCGTATACAAGTATGTGGTTTACAAAAATGGTTCAGGGCAAATCTTTACAGAAGGAGCTGTGCTCCAGGTGCTGTGGTCAGTGGCCTGAAGTACCAGTGGAGGCCAGTGACTAGTTCTGGAGGCTGATATCAGGGCAAATAAGGTCTAAAACCTTCATTACTGACCTGCATGATAGGACAGAATGGACTCCTGGGGAGCTGGCAGAGGGACTGGTTGATACCCCAAATCCCTGTGCTGCCATTCAGAAAAATGATGACAGCCTGGACGAGTGGACAAATGAGAATTTAATTAAGTACAACACAGGGATATGGCAAGTCCTGTACTCTACCAGGCTGATCAGCTGGGAAGGAACTTTGCAAAAAAATAAATATGGGTCCCTGTGGCCAAAAAACCTGAACTTGAGCCCGCAATGGACCTTTGAGGCAGGGAAAGAGAGCAGCCTCTCCAGGGCTCTATGGAGACACTCCAACCACTCAGTCACTCTCTCAGGCACTCTCAATCATCTACCCAACAGTCCTGATTTACTAGAGAAGTTCCACCTGACTGGGAATTAGCAAATGTGATGCCCACTTACAAGAAGGACCAGAAGAATGATCCAGGGAACTACAGGCCTACCAGTCTGACCTCAGTTCCAGGCAAAGCTCTGCAGGAGATCATCCTGAGTGCCATTACACGGCACATGCTGGACAGCTAGGGGATCAAGCCCAGATGGCATGGATTTACAAAAGCTTGACCAACCTGGTCTTCTTCTATGACAAAGTGACCTCATTAGTAGATGAGGGAAAGGCTGTGGATGTAGTCTGTCTAGACTTCAGTGAAGTGTTTACTTTAAAAAGCACACTATCCTCCTAGAAAAGCTTTCTGCTTACAAGTTGGATGGGTGGGCTCTTCAATGAGAAAAAACTGGCTGGATGGCCAGGCCCAGAAAATTGTGGCAAATGGACTTAAATCCCTTTGCAGCCAGTTGGTTGTGGTGCTCCCCAGAGTTTAGTTTTAGGGCTGGTCCTGTCCAACACCTCTACTGATGATCTGGATGTGGGGATTGAGTGTACCCTTGTAAAGCTGCAGATGACACTGGGTTGGGTAGGAGCGTTCATCTGCTCAAAAGTAGGGAGATCCTGCAGAGGGAACTGGAAAGACTCCATCAGTGGGCCAAGGACAAATGCAAGAGGTTCAATAAGGTGACAGGTCCTCCCACTCATTGCAGCAACTGGATGCAGAACTACAGGCCCAGGGAGGAGCGACTTGAAAACTTTTTGGCAGAAAGGGACTTGGGGGTCCTGGTTTACAGACAACCGCACGTGAGCCAGTGTATGCCCAGGTGGCCAGAGGCCAATGGTATTTGGCCTGTAGCAAGGACAGTGTGGCCAGCAGGACCAGGGCAGTGATGGCCCCCCTGTAGTCAGCATTGGTGAAGTTGCACCTCAAATACTGTATTCATTTCGGGGCCTCTTACTTTAAAAAGCACATCGAAGTGCAACAAGGCTTGTGTAAGGTCTAGAACGTGTTTTATGAGGAGGGGCTGAAGGAGCTGGGTTTGTTTAGTTTTGAGAAGAGTAGGCTCAGGGAGGAGCTCATCACTCTCTACAACCAAGGAGGTTGTTGTGAGGTAGAGATTGGTCTCTCCTGCCATGCCTTCAGTAATAGAACTTGAGGAAATGGCCTTAAGACAGGAGATTCAGATTAATTATTAGAAAAATTTTCTTCATTGTGAAGCTGTGCTATTACCTGGGCTCTTTATCTCATTAAATAAAGCTATACAGCAGCAATTGAAATTTTCCCAGGGTAAAAGACTGTTTTTAAATTGGGAGTGATAACAATTCTATCATATTGTGTAAATAGAAATACTAATAGTTAAGATAATGTGAGGATATTTTCCAACAGAAAGTATCCCAGGTTAATGCTGCTCTAACACTCATTATTTGAATTAATGAACCAATGCCCCGAGATAGAGCAGGGGCACATGTGCACTCTTGCTTCTGCTGCTGTCAAAGTGAACATAGTGAATATTAAAGTGCAGTTTGGGAGATAATAATTCCTAGTAGGTAATATTTCTGCCTTATGGTGTAATCAATAAATGTAGATACATGTACTAATTTCTTAATTTTTCTAGGCCTACCTCCCCTCATCCACACAATTTTCAGCTACAGTATTCCTTTGTATAAAATAATTCTATTAAAACCAGCCTGTGCAATTGCTTCATGTGTGATATATACACACCTGGAGACACATATATTTCCCATAATCAGGAGACTGTAAAAAAGGTAACATTTTTCTCTTTCATAGAATTTACTTAGTCTTCTTTTAAGGTTTTTATGTGGATACAAGAGTGTGGCAAGCCAACTACATTGTAAGCACATTTTTTTACGTATTCTGTGTGAATGTCCTGAAAACAATAGGGTTTTTTTAAAGTGAGAAAAAAATAGAATTCCAGGGGCTCAGCTGGTGTTCAAAGGCCTTTTACTCCTGCAGCCAGCTCTTGCTGCCAGGTGTGCTGCTGGACATTTGGAGTGAGGCAGCAGGACTTGCTGTGCTGGTGACTGACAGAGGCAATATGTCTGCACTCCATTGGCACCATTCCATACAGGCTGTACAACAGAATTCCAGTTTAGTGACAAGCAGGAATTCACAGCTTGGTGGGCCTATTCTGACATACTCCTTAATAGTTCAAGAATTCTTCTGGAGTTATGTTTTGAAGCAAAGGAGCATTATAAAGTAATATATAAATATTAAAGTTCACAGTCACCGTTCTTTTGAGCATCATTTCCTAATAACATACCAACTAGATGCAGACTATTACTCGTGCTCTGCTACTGCATATTGAATAGTTCAGTGATACCTGACTAGCTTCTGCCTAAAGTTTTCTGTCAGATGAATTTTCTCTTAATTAATTTCTTTAGAAAATAAATGTATAACTGAGTTACAAACACTTTCATTGTCTTAAGAGCTCCAGAGTGGTAGGCTGTCCCCAAAACTAAGAAAGAGCTTTTGGTGGTAAGGAGTTGAGGTGAAGACAGTGTGAATATACTGACCAAGTCAGGATATATTTTGCCAAAAGCTTCTCTCCAGCAGGCTCTTGAGGCTGTGGTGGTGAAACAGATGTTAAAGCTGCTGTCCACAACTGCTTCGATTATGTGTTTTCTTTTGCTGGAGGCTGGAGCTACAGGTCCTGTGCAGTGTCTTTTGAGCTCTTAATTTAAAATCTGCTCATTATGTGCAAAGATTTGGGTTTTTTGAAGTAATATTGAGGTGGTAGCATATGACTACATCTAAGAATTGGACTCCTCTGGTTTATCAGTATCAAATTCTTCTACTTTTCACTATGCATGCATTTTTTAGTATGGTTGTGACTGTCAAGGTATGAGTTCTCTGGTTTCTGGTATACTGCAGCTTGTTGAAGACTTGTTGATGTTATATTAATATAGAGCATTATGAATGTGTTCCTCAATGATTACAAATCTTCACAGTTTTCCTACTGTGATTTAGGCTTTCACCAACACTGGTGGCTTTGCTGGTTTAGCAGCCTAAGACATGCATAAAACATACTCATTTTTCAAACTCACGATACCTTTGAATTTAACACTACTGATAATAACTTAAGTTGATTCTCTGGCTTCTAAATGTACAGCCAGTGAACTGTACTGGTTAACAAGCAGATTCCTCAGATGAATGTGCCACAAAGGTTTTCTTGTAAGTCCTTAAAAACACCATATGCTTGTTTAAAAGAATTCCCCTTAGAAACAGTTCTATATTGACAATCACGTATCTTTATTCTAAGTATCAGCTGGGTAACATAGTGCAAACTGCAAGATTTTTAAAGCCTATGGATCAGTAAAAAGCAAAGATGAACTAAATTTTAAAAGTTTCTGCAGGTGCAGGTGCTTTGTGGTAATACGAAATGTGCTGTTGGACAATTTGTAAACACTGGACCAACTGGGATATTTTATTGGTTTTAGGTCATTAGCCTAATGTGTTTGTTTCAGTGGGTGGTTACAATAAGAAGCTCCATCGATATTTTTTATTTCAACTGAAGAACTGTGACTGCAGGGCAATCATATTATGCAGTCATATCCTGCAAGCTCATCAGTGTCTGCTTAGAAGGTTTCTCTTCCATGCATATTAAGAAACTAGTTCTTTACATCTGGATGATATTTTTCTTTCTATGCCATGCCTCCTTTTCTGCTGGACTTGTGTGCCTGACAAATTTTTTTCTTACTTCAAAAGCATCTCTTCCTTGCTCACCCCGGGATCATTTGCAGACCCTTTATGGACTAGAGCCCCTAACAAAACAGGCTCCTGAGGCTGTTCCTCGTCTCAGCTCCTTTGTTTCCTTTCCTTGCCTGCATCATTCTGCCCAAACCTGTCCTCAAAAAACAGCCCTCACATTTTCTCCCATCCCAGAAGTTGGCCACTTCTTCTGGCAGCTTTCTGTCATGGGACAGTGGAACTCGAGATCCTGCGTGGAGAAAGGAAAGCAGTAAGCAGGAATTTTGGATGGACCACCAAAAACTGTTTGGGCCCCTTCGTGCAATTGAGCTGTAGCAGCTGAGTGTTAGCGGGTGTTGGGTTGTGCAGTCAGAAGGTTCTTTCCTTTTGATCGTATGGATAGGGAGCACAAGATGCCAGGCTTCAGCAAGCAAGTGCTGAGCTATGACTATAATTTATTTGGATTATGATTTGTTTTCTGCCCGAATTTGAAGGACACAAGGAAAGGATCTGGTAAGCTGGTAGGTTGTAAACTGAATGAATTGTTCAGGCAGTATTTTAGGTGTAGTCCATACACCATAGGTAGACTACCTCACCCTTAATCTTAAAATATTGTAGGAGAAAAAAATTAAATGAACCAAAATATCACAAAAACCGCAAAGAGTTTTAATATTATAAAATTACCTTCCTAAAATTCTCCACAGAGAATTTCCTCTGTGTGGGAAATATCTACCTGTTCCTTGAACAGATTCAGGATGAAGTTTATATCATTTATTATACAATTTCTGGTGGACTTTGTTGCTCTGTGATGGAGACCCACGTTCTCGATAATCTCTTGTGATGGAATCAGCAGTCTGGGAATTGACAGGAAAACCTTTGCTGCCAAGATTCTGTTCTCTTGGTCTAAAATGAAATTCTTGATGGCAGCTAATAGCAAAGAGTCAGCTGTTTTCCTTTGTGTGTTTTAGTGCAGGGAGGAGTGAATGAAGACAGTTCTTTTCCCCTCTCCAACAGGTGACATCATAGCAGACTTCACACAAGTGAGTGCAAAAGCACAGAATACTCTTTATTTCAGAGGGGAGAAGGCAATATTTTCTTTTCTCATTTAGCAGCAGTAGTGGTGCAGTGTGTCTCCCAAGACCTTTGCTGTGCCTGATTTAGGGGAACTTCTCCTGTTACATAAATATTCCCTTCCATAGATGAAGCAGAGATATTTCCCCCTCAAAATATATGTTGTTTTAACAGGAAAGAGAGTATTCCTTCTCAGAGTTTGGTTCTCTTACACTACCACAGGAGAGTTCAGGTTCCTTTTTTTTTCTTTCTTTTTTTTTTTTTTTTTAAGGAAAAAAAAAAAAAAGGTTGCTATTTATTGACATTTTCTCAGAAACTGGACTCTAATGTGTTGGCCTGTAGCACATTCAATCTGCTTCAATCTGTTGACTGATCCTTGTCTTATAATTAGACTATAGTCTACTATGGATAGGTCCATCATTTCTATGGTTTGGATGGTTCCTTCTGTGATGGAGTTCTGGTCCATGATGAGATCTGCTAGATCCCAAGACAGCAATATTAGTAATAAGATGCTTTTACTCCCCACTGGCTGAAGTTCTGGTCAATAAAATGTGGCACTGTGAAATATCCTGATAACTCCCAGAGCAGTTGCCGGGTGCTGGTGACAGCTTTGGCACCCGTAATAGGTATTTATGAAAGCTTGTGGCTTTCTGATGCCTGCAGCCAGGGCAGCATCAAATGAGACTTAACATGGCAGCTAATTAAATCCCATACTTCAATGTGGACTCATTACCTCTTAACTCAGGTCTTGAATAATAATTGCTGACTGTGGACAGATGCAAAGAGAACCACAACGTCATTTTCACATTGTTACTGTTCTTGCATGGAGTATTTGCTGGGAGCAATTTTAGTATCTCTGAAAGACCACCAGATGTCAGTATGAGCTTCTGCAATTTACTGTGGTATAATTAACAGAATTTTATCAAACAGAATCACGAGTTTTTCATCTATTTTTTAAGGAAAAGTTCTACTTTCTGTGACTGAAAGAAATAAAGTCAATTATTAAATACCTTGTGAAAGTTGCAGTGAGTCTTTCAGTTATTACACAGAAAGGCAAAAATAAATGCTGGAGAAATTCTATGCATTTTATGGTGGACTTTTGCAGAAAACTCAGACTGGCTGGTAGAATGATGAAAAGCATAAACATTTTGCTGTCACAAAACAGACAGCTGAATGCAATTTTCCGAACAGAGAGTGCTTCATGTTCCTTTGTCTACCCAACTTAGTTATGCTGTATCACAGTAGTGCTGGGGTAGGGGAAGGTGGCCTCCTCTTTTTAGCCCCTACTAAAACCACTGCTGGGCAGAACCAAATCAAAATGCTGGCAAGACTCAAAAAAGACTTGGTTTTATTAATTTTTTTGCTTTAATAGTTCTGCTATTACTGTATTGCAAGCCAGATTTTTGACTATACAGTGCCTCTTTGACTATACCTAGGTTATTGGGCCTTGGAGACCTTCACAGGTCTGTGTTGGAGTGTTTATCTGACCATTGGAAGATATGAGACCTGGGCATTTATCCCTTTCACCCATGTCCATGCTACTTCTCATGTCAAGGAAACCTTACTTCTCAGAACTGGTAGCAGTGGCAGTGCAATCCTGAGGTCCTCTGGTTTGGTGGAGTTGAGGAACACAGGGGATGGCTTGACACATTTAGGAGCCCAGTCAGGAACCCAGTCTCTTCAGGAACAAAAAGTTTGGGAAAATATATACAGCCTTTTTTCTCCATGTGAAATCAAAACCATAAATTGTCTCATTCATTTGTTTTCAATTCAGAGGCCTTGGTTGTATTTTGAAGTCAAAGAAAAGAAAAAAGGTGCCTCATGACAAAATTATGAGAGTTCAAAAATCTGCTAAAGCTCTAATATCTAAGTAGATGCAACGTGATTATATTTCCTTGCTCTTCTCTTGTTTCTGGTAGGGTATTAAAAGTAGCCTTCTTTCCAATGCTAACTTGGCCATTGCATGTTTCCATCTCAAATTCCTTAACCCGCTGTCCTGAGCATCTCGCACAGAGGAGACAGAAGTGCTAAAATCCTTTTAGTGTACTGGAAAAAGGTGTTTTTATAATGAGAGGCTTTAATTTTACCCAACTAATTGACTTTTGCATTCTAAAACATTGTATTAACAATTTACTGAAATTAATTCAACTAATGATTTGTTGTTCTATGAAATAGGTGTATACAGTTCTTTAATAATGGATAACTGCAGTAGTAATATACAAGAGTTAATGAGGACAAACCATTTCAAAGTTAAGGAGTTTTGCAAAATGGTAAAGTGATAAAGACAACTTTATCAATTACAACCACCTCTATGACAATATAAAACTTAGTAACCCAAATTTCTCTCTTGTTTTTTTCGAAGATTTTTAATTATTTTTGTCTCAAGTGACTATGATATCCTTTCTTTGCTTTCCCTCCTTCCCTGTACAGATACTGAGTGCACACAGTTTGCTGTACATTCAGTTATCTTACTATGAATTTCAAAATGATCAAAAGCATTAACTAATGTTTGTACAGCTTAGAAAGCATAACATATACAGTACAGGTTAAAGTTTTCTGCCAGGTGAGAAGCCAACCAACTGTATGATGGACATTCTGTTTTCAAAAGATGTCAAAATTTGTCAAAGTTTCTAAGGTGAAATATACTCCCAAATGTCAAGGTTTTTCATAAAGGAAAAAGAGAAAAAAAAAAAAGAAAAAAAATCCACTTCAATAGTTTAAAATTCATACTAAACATTTTATTTCAATAAAGTAAAAATTTTTCTCTTAATCTCTGAATTTTAAAATATTTTGCTATGCTACAACATGGGGCAAAAAATCAGAATGAAGCTATTTCAAAAGGAATTACCAAAATTTTTTCATTGTATTCTCTTTGTTGAGTATATCTAGTTTTCTGAAATAGCATATTCTAGGGGAGCTGAATTATCATCTAAAGTTTCACCAATCCATTCTGCTCTCTAAAGTTACTGTTAAAAAATATTTCAATATGAACCTTTCTTTAATCCATTCCAAAACTACCTTAACTTGAAAATTGCCAGATTTATTCTGAAAAGAAAGATGAAAGGTTTCCAGATTGGTTTTAAGTAAAAAATAATTGTCAGATTTTAGTTTCCAGTTTTTGCTTCTGTGTATTACTCCTTTATTTCCTTTTAAGTCAAGATGAGCTTGTTGTCTTCCGAGACTGAAAGGACCCTTAACACTTCTATTTAAAGTGTTCTTACTGTTCCCTAAATTAGGGGAATGTGAGATGCTGAAGTTGGTAATGACCTTTGTTTTGGTCAATTTTGGCTTGCTTCTGTGAAGGAAGTACCTTACCTTTCAGCATGGAAAGAATCAGAGAGGGAAGCCTGAAAACTCGTTATTAATGCCATCATCCAAATGAGAGTTTGTGTCTGGGAATCAGCACTTTCTGTCCAAAGCTACCTGATACCATATCTGGAGTGACTTAAATGCTAGTTGGGCGCAGGAGGTGAGCTCGATAGATGTTCCAAGAGCTGGTGTCCTGTGGTGTCAGGAACATATCCCTCCCTGAGGACTCCCAAAGCTATTTCAAACACCTTTATCCTGTGTCCAGATGATTGTGAGTTGAGCAGCTGTAAGCACTTTCAGGCTGCTCTCAGCCTTTTGCTCTTTACCCTGAGCAGTGGAAAAACCCGGTGACCATCACAGAGCGGCTGCATGAAAGATCAGAAAGAAGCAGAGGGGTGGGGGTGACTGTGGAGAGCAGGACAGAACTGGAAGGAGACACTTTAATTCAACCCATACTGCAGGGAGGCCAGGGCAGGGGCACCAGTGTGCAGCTGGGGGGGAAGTCACCAATGGCCCACAGAGCAGGAGCTCAGTGGGGTCTTCTGTGATTCTGGATTCCTGCTGGGGTCCAAGGCAGCTGTTCCCCCTTCCCTCTGTCCATTCCACTGTGATGCACAGCAGGAAAGAAGGCAGCACAGTAGAGAGTTTCATTCTTTTGCTTTTCAAGCAGTGAATATAAGTAAAGCATGTCATTTATGAAATTCCCTTCATTACCAGACTTCTCAATTTCTTCTAAAGGACATATTTTCTTAATTCCCTACTGACTCTATCACCTGCTTGCAGTTGTAGACTTTGATCTAACTGTAGTTGTAGACTTTGATAATGACTAAGAAGTTCCAAGGAATGTAAATTTATATTTTTTCTTGCATAAAATATGGAAACAACTCGATTTGTAAGCAGAAACCACATTTTCTGTCTGAAAAGGGAGCTGGAAGGAAAGCTGCACAAAACTGCTCACACAGAGATTGAAGGATGCAGCTGGTTTCTGTGATTCTCACCCAAAAAGTGAAGTAATGAACTAAAAAATGAACCAGTCATGGAATTACCATGGAGTTTGCAGCCTACTCTGTGGTATTGGCATGAAAGGTATATTCTTCTCCTGCCATCCATTCTTGTTTGTTGGTTGAGACTGGGAGCTGCTTGAACAAGGATAATTTCTCATCTTCAATACCAGTATTCTGTAATCTTGTCATTTTTGGCTCTTAGCCTGTACTAAGTATGACAAGGAATAATGATAATACATAGATTAAAATAATTTTAATATCTTAAATAGAGTTTTTAAATTAATTTAAAAATAATATATAAAGTAAAATTATAAACTTTTAACTTGTCACTTAAGGTTGGCACTATATCTGGTAAATCTGAGTGAGTGCTCTAAAAAGGCTTTAAAAATGAAGAGTTAAAGTATTTGTAATATACCACAGGATAAATGGAATTTAAGATTTGTTCTCAAGTTCACTGTTATGTTTCTAGGTATGATATTGTCTGCACTGCAGCAAATGGAGTTGCTAGAGCAAATATATATTGGAAAAAATCTTTTTACAGTTGAGTGTACATGAAGAAAATGCAGTCTAAGCACAAATCTGGAAATCTGAACCTCCTTTCCACTATGCATCAGAAGTGTTTGTATCAGGTGCTCTGTAGCCTTTCCCTGCCTCTCCTGAGATATTGTTTGCAAGTCCAAAACCAACAACAGAGATTCATATGCAACTTTGCAAAGACTATGGAAATTTATTTCAAGTGACACCGTAAAAGACTTGAGAAGAATATCCTTAAAATGGATGAATCATATCCATTTCTTTAGTACATATTCCTACTGCTCAGATAGAAAAATGTTCTCTGGAATATCCAGAAATTAAATGCTAGCCAACTAATATTATTGAAATTATCAATGTAAGTCAAAATATAGATGTAGGGTGATTCTTAAAAACTGCAAGAATGGAATTTCTTCTTTATTTTTTTGTATACATAGGAAAAAAAAGATAGTATTTGGTTTCTAGCAGGTCTCAAAATGCATTTGTAGTTTCAATTTTAAGAACAATGAAACATGCTAAACAATTTCAGGGCAATTCTGCCTGGTCAGATTGCACAGCACTCGAGAGTTATAGTGTTCTGATTTCCCATCAGTCACATTTATTCAATCATGGAATAAACACCAGGCCCCTGGACATTGCTGAGACTATTCAGGAGAGACTGCTGTTCTTAAGAAAATTGCTGAATGATGAAAGCAATTGCTGGAAAAGTCTTTGCTTGTCCTAACTTCATTCATTTTTGAATGCAAACTTTTGCTTCTCTGGAGGAAAAAAAGGCAAGAAGCATAACTAGGAGCTCTAGCATAATGCAGACTCTGCTGCTTCTCTGATTGTAGGGCTGTATGATGTGTTATTAAAGTTTTGATTTCCTCAGAATTAGTAAGTTTTTCTGTTTTTCTGACGGTGATATTGACTTGTGGATAGCTTACCTGTTTCAGACACTGTAGGAAAAAGTTGAGAGATGTTTAGAGAGTCTTCTCCTCAAAGATTTTGCTACTGACTAAAACACTGGACAGAAAATGAAGATGTTTTTGTTGTTTTCTGAAACTGTATATTAGGAAATCAACTGAAAAGCAAAGTGTGACAGTATAGGAGTTCCCAGAAACCTGAAACCATCTGTCTATTGTCTACCCCACGTTAGGACAGGAACTGGTTAATCCCTCTCTGAGAAAATTGCCCTCTCTGGGGTGGCTTTTAAATGCTTTTGATGCAGTTTCCTGACGTTTATAGGGAACAGCTCCAAATTTTGGATAAACAAGAACACAAGGTTGGAACCATAGCCACGCCCTAACATTTTCTTACGTTGGTTGGTGATGAACTCCTGCACTCTCAGTTTTCCTGGATCTTTTATGAGGGAGGTATTTTTCATAATATAATCCAGTTATTCTTTGGACTAGGACTGTACCAAACTAATGTCACAATTTCAGTTCTGTCCCTTTTCTTGATGATTCTCTAAGTTCACAATCTCCTTGCACTGTCTATTCACCGTGTTCTTCAAGAGACCTCCTAGGTAGGTGCAATTTTCCCAAAGCTGCTGAAACACCTTGCAGACTGCAAGTGAGGAAAGTCACTCTCATGTCCACTTACCAACTGTGTGCTTTCTCCTTTGCCATGAAATTGGGACAGAGATTGTTCATAGCACCACGTTCATATTGACTTTCAACACTGTATTGGTTGTGTGCTACTGCTGTTGTGCCAAGTATCAGATCTGCAGCGGTGTTCCATTGGATAACTATGTAAATGGGAACCACGTGAACTTTTCAGAAGTGCCTTGATATTTAATTGAACTGAATTTACAGGCAGTACAACACTATGCTTTAGGGGAAAATGGTGTGTTATATGCTGGGCCTTTCTCTGTTGAAATTCTTCATGGCTTTGCTTTCACAGTCTGCTCTTCCCAACCTCCTCCTAAACACACATCTTCATTTGAATCTTCATTTGACCTTTCTGCTCTCTCCCAGCTATCTTGTAACTTAAAAAAATGCAATAGAGAACTTTTTGCCATCTGATATATTAATTACTACTACTTAAATCACCTCTTAAAATATTCTTTTTCTAATTAGTTCCTAACTGATTTGGTTTACAAAGTACTTTTTAACTCAGGTATGAAGGATAATGTATACAAGTAAATTGTATTGTCTCTGTAATTGCATTTATTTCTTGTATAGTTTGTTGCACAGTTGAACAATAGTACTGGGTTTTAAAGATGTCTGGTACATTAGGTAGATAACAGCAAGGTATCAGGCTGGTTGCACATCTGAAATTTAAGAATACTACTAGTAGGATACAAATTCAGCACATGATTAGAAGACAGCTCTGGAGCTGAGACAGAAAAATATATTAAAAGTGGAGCTTTCTACTTTCTTTACTTTGTGAGCACTTAGTCCTTTGGGATTATTTTACTGGATTGAACAAGAATTAACTTTTTCTCCACTCTCTCAAATCAATGACAATTTAATTGACGTGTTCTGTCATACAACCCTATAGCCCAAACTAGTGCAACTAACATTTTTGATTTTAAATGACATTATCCCATTTAACTCCAGAGTGGTTATTTGTCAAAAGTTCTAAGTAGAAGCTCACAAGAAATAAGAAGAAAAAATAGTGTTTTCAGGCAGTGAGAAATAGAACCTGCAGGTACAGCACTCATTTAGAAAGCAAACCATACAGGAGAAATGCACCTCAATCCAGGGAAAGGACCCTGCTATTTCTCTATTAAGTATGAGATTTTTCTAGATTATATATGACTGATCTTCCCTCAAGTACATTTGATAGAGGAGTGGTTCTTATGACTGTAAGACGTTGATTTTCTCAATGTCTGTGTTTAGATGTTGAAACAGAACACAGTTAGCATTATTGATCAGATTATTTTATGGTATTAGCCTTGAACGGACAGAGGCTGGATGCCTCCTTGGGCTACAGCAGACCTAAGGGCTGGATTTTTTTGCAGTTGAAATCCCTTTCATAATTGAGATTATGAAATCTCATAAAATTGAGATTAGAGAATTTTAATTGTATAAAGAGCAAATGAACTACTGTAGAGGGCATGATGCTAACAGCTGTTCAACACAGACTGTCCATCAAGATGATAGTAGAAAGCAGACCAGTATTTGAGGTTCCTCTTTTCTGGTTTAATGAAGGAGCTCTGATATCTGTCTGGTGTCTTCCTTCTGCTTTGTTTTTCTTCAATGAAATTTCATCAAGAAGCTACATTCTTATTGATCCTAGAAAGTTCTTGAAAAAAATAGCCCTGAGTGGCTTGGAGTTTGGCAAAAAAAGTTTAAGGGGGGTTGAAATAACTGAAAATTTGCTTATGCACTCTCAGTCCTCCTTTCTGTGCAGCCGTCCTCTCTTGGTTACTTTGCCCAGCCATGGGCTGGCTGTAACACTTGGCGTTGTCCCCCAGAGAGCACTGGAAGACTCATCTTCTTGGCATAGGCTTCTCGCAATTCAAAACGTTTAAAAATGAACGACTTCACCTGTCTCTGCTCTATTCCAGAAAGGATGAAGAATCTCAGAGTTAACTCTGATCAGATCAGGGGATGGGACTGCACCTCCCCACTGTGTGCAGCTCTTGTGGCACAGGGGATAGGGGAAGTGTAACAACAACCTTTTCCACTGGGCTTTGGAATAGTTCCTAACTAGTTTGTACAGTCAGTGGGAGATTTGGATGTGTCAGGGTGGCCAAGCCTCGGAGAGATCCCAAAGCAAAGGCATTCTGCTTAGAAAGAGGTTTACACTGCAGCATATGGCCTACTAATTAAAATCAGTATTTTCCAAAGCTTAGAAAATGGGGCTTGGGTGCCAAAGTGGCAAATGCTTTTCTAATCTCATCTCAAAATTTTACAGGTCATATATAAATGAATACTTTGTTAATCATCAGTTTTACTAAGAGATATTTTGTAAATTTTGACCTTTTTTTAAAACATAATTTCTAAAGAAGTGCCTACATATGCTGAAAACTGTTTGGGGGCAATATTATAGTTATGAAAAAAAACAAAAGCACTTCTACTAAAAGATAAACTATTTTTGGAAATTAAACCCCTTAAAATTAGGAAACCCCTACTCATTATATACTTGGAAATGTAAAATCAGTTTATTCCAGTTTTTTCCCTCCCAGAATACTGAATAATTTCTACCCACTTCACAGTAGCATTACACACAACTGCAGTGAATACATCAGCTGCAGACTCAAGGATAAATAAAATTTTGTCAGATTTGTTCTTTTTAAGAAGTACAATGCACAGGTTTGTAAAACAAACATATACAAAGTTTGTGAGTCAGACTGGGTGAATTCCAGACTTTTTGCCACTCTGACCTGTCATAGAGACAGAAACTGTAGTGCAGACTCAGCACTGACTGTGGCTGTCCCAGGTGGTGCTGTCTTCCAGGGAACTATTTTCACCTGCAGAAGCTGCTGTCTGTCCCTTTCCAAAGTAAATTGACGGATGTCCTTAATGTGCTTCTCGAATACCAGCTGTAATTCATCTCAAGGGTTTTTGGCAGCTGTGAGTATCCCCAGCCAACTAATTCTCCTTTCCTACGTGCTGCTAGTCCTGTAATTGTATGTAACAGGATCAAAAATTTAAAAGTCAGTGTGCAGTAGTGTAATTCTTCTTACAAGTAGCATTAAATTCAGGAAGAAGATGTGGTAAGTGCAATGTTATTTACATTTCTCCTTAGCCCTGTTTTTGGCTTTTTTTCTCTGGCCTTCTAGTACTGGCATCTTACCTAGTGCAGAGGCAGGTTGCCATCTGAACAGATGGATATGAGTGTAGGTGGCTAGGAGGACATGTTTGCTCATCAAACGTGTTTGTCAAAAGCAGTATTACCAGCCAGATATATTGGATCAGCTGTTCAGCCTGGGCTTTTAAATCTATGTTTAAAACTGCTACTCTGATAAACAAATGCATTAAATCATAAAATAATTAAATGTTTACAACCCTTTGAAATGTGGCTTTTTTAGTTTGAGAGAGTCAGCGATTTTATTTCTTAAATGCCTGACTTGTAACAGAGACATTATAGCCAAGTTTCAGCTACAAAGTTTTAAAAAAATCTTCTGAAACCACAGAACTGTACCTGTTGGGAGACATCTAGATCGTACTGAAAAGAGCCTATTGTAACAATTCATGGGAGTAGAGACCGTTAGGAGTATAAAGTGCGTCATTAAATCCTATAATGTTTTTACTTTTGTACCTTAGACTCAATTACTTAGTACTAGTAGTAGAGTAATTTGTAGAACTATATCTAGTTCCACAGAAATCTAAAATCTGCCTTAATTAGTAAGGTATCACAAGATGGGCATTAATCAGTGTTTTTGAACTGTTTTTCCCCTTTCTGTTATAGAAAAATGTGTCAGGGAAGTAGAAGAGAAGAGCTGTGTAATTTTCTTAGACTGCACATACTTCATGATTAGCAGTACTGTTAGGATTTTCTCATGTGTGATACTTCATCTGAATTTTTAGTATGCTGTGCTGCATTAGTCTATCAAACAGGGCAGCTGGTGAAGTGAATTAAACCTATGTTGAAAAGTGTGGATGCCTCATGGTTCCTGTCTCAGCTGTCTTTTCTTGTGCAGCTTTCCTTCAAGATAAACCAGTGGCTCGCAGAGCTGGAAGGCTAGTAGGAGCACACAGCTAAAAAGGGGAGGTAGCAGCATTCATGCATATCATGTAGTACCTAGCATCCCTTCTTTCTCCTTCAGCTTGCGTAATTTTTCCTGCTATCTTTTCAAGGAAGGGCTGAAATGCTGGACAGATATGTAGATGGGAGAACAGATTGCTGTCCTGAGCTGAACACTTTGGTTTTAGATTTAGATGCTATGATGAGGTTGTGAATGAAATACAGATATTCTTACAGTTCTCTACATCGCTCCTGTTCTTCAATGTAGCAATAATCAGCATGTGGCCCCCTGATGTGCTATATCCACAAAACAAAAAGCATGCAATGACAGAGCTGGCAATAAGGGCCTTTTAACCTGAGGAGAGTTATTATGGAAATACACCCCACACAACTGACTCAGTGATCTAATTTAAATATAAACCTTTAACTGAGTCTTAGAAAATGTCATTTTAATTTTTTTTTTTTTAGATTATAAAGGTAAACTGAAGTCCAGCCAACACTATATACAGTGATATACAGTGCCATGAATCAGTTCCTGAAGATCAAATTAGTTCTATATTTTGAATGAAACTTCAAGCCCATGTCCTCAGAAATGGTCAGCCTCTTGACTTCCACTGTTTGGACAAGTCCTGTATTCCCTTTCCAGTGTGGCACTTACTCTTTTTGAAGTCTCTTTGAGTGTACATGGCTAGGCACATGCTGAAACAACTTTGATGGATTGTGAAAATGATTTTCCTTGTGAGTCAATTACCTGAAGTGTAAAGCTGGATAAGAACCGAAATATGTGAAGCACCTGGGTACCTCTTGCAGCTCCAGGACATCATAATTGCCTAGCTCAGTACTTCAGAGGAAGGAGAAAGCCACTGGACCCTACCTCTAAAACTGAAGGTGAATTAACAGACATAAATTAAACTTTTCTTTTGAAGCTGATTCAAATATGGTTTGAGCAAACACAACCATTTATTTTCTGGAGACATGCATGAGTAGATTTATTACAGATATTATCTATCTACTTCTATAAAGGAAAATGGAATATTTGTCATTATTCCTGACCTGCATTATTTTTCCTCTGTACTGGATTATCTGAACTTTGATTTTCTGCAATTAGAAGTGGTAGCAGATATTTCTAGAATTTCCTTTCCAAATGGAGCAAAGGGTGAACAGCAAATGGGCAGACAAATTCTGTTCTTGTAAGCCAAGGGGCTTATAAGTTCTGTGTCTGCTGGAAAAAGTCAAGGAGCTACACCAGAATGTGCTTTGAGGCCTCTTCCTCCTTTGGCATGTACCTTGAAGTAAAGTATTGTTTTTCCACTTTTAAGTTCCCTTCAACATTAAAAAAAACCCCTACACCTCTGAATCACTAGGGATTGTTTGTATCACTGTTTCTTACTTTAAATACAGTGCCTTAAAAATCCTGTGTGCTCTGCAGGCATTTATTTTGCAGTAGGTAAAACGATAATCTGTGCTATTGAAGATATATTTTAACAGTTATGAATCAGTGATTATCTCCTGCATGATCATATGCCATGTTAGGAAAAGGTGAGAGAAGAACGATTGCTGAAACCACGCTCTTCTATAAATTGTTTAATTGCCTGTGTCCCAAAGTTCCAGTGTCCAGCTCTGCTTTGTCTCAGCTTCACAACCTTGCTCACACTGCTGAAGAGGCAGACTTGTGAGAAATTCTGTAGAAAGGTAAGAAGGATAAAATTATAGCCAGCAGTAGGAGAGTAGAGACCAGATTGCCAAGTAGCTCGCAGATTCAGGAGCATGAAAAGCAATATAGAAACACAAAACCCAAAAAAGAAGAAGTGGTCAAGGGGGGAAGGAGGCTAGCCAGGATCATGTGGTAATTGGTTCAAGTCACTGGTGTAGATGGAGCAGCTGGAGCTGCAGAGGAGCCAAACCTGGGACTTTGCAGACTGAGCTGATCTTGTTGGACCAGGGCTCCTCTGGTCAGCAGAGACCCTGAGGGCCCCCACTGGGCTGGGACCAAACTCCTGTCTGGCCTTACAGCTCACCCAGTCCCAGCTGCCGTTTCTGTGACTTAACCAACAAGCCGCTGCTTGCTACTTCAGCCCTGTGTATCCTGCTCTGAGTCTTTGCATCTGCTGCTGAGTGAGTCGGCACAGCTTGGCAAGCACAAACCGTGGCTGAAATGCAAAGAGTAAATGTATTTTTTTACCTCACTAACGTTGCTAGGATCCCTGAGCAACACCCGAGTGGAGACACACACGTGGGAATGCTGGCACCACCAGGCTTACTTCATCCCGGTGACTGGGGAGGCTGCTGCTTGCACTCCTTTGTCAAGGGCCCATGCAGCCCATGCTGTGATCTCTCCTGTGCTCTTTTATGATCTCTGAGCTTTGATAATCTCTCTCCCAAGTCTGGGAGCTCAAGCAAGTCTGTGAGCCTCCAAGTCTCTGTAAACACCTGTGTTATTTCTACAGAGATCCTACTCCTCAAAACAGTCAGAGGATGAGCAGCAAAAGGCACAACATATGTGGTTTTCCACACCATTATTCTCCAGGTCTTGTAATTCCCAGCTGCAAGGTTACTTGAATGGATCTACCATCCTCTTGGCCATTCTTCTGCTTTTAACACTTTCCTCCCAACAGCCACTGAAGTGCCCAAACATGCCAGCCCAGAAGAAGGACTGGGACAAAGAGCCTTCTTATTAAATGCAGGGAAAGAAGAAATTAAAGAAGGTGCTGAGCTGCCGTCAGTGTACCTGAGGAGCTCTGTCAGAGTGTTCCTGATGGTTGTGCTGGTCTCTTCCTTTTGTGCACTTCCTGCTCTTCTTGGTGTCTATTATGTGAGAAAGGACCAAGGTGGCTTAAGTGCCACTTTCTGAGAGGTTAGTCACAGGTCCATGCCCTGATTAGGGAAAATGTGTCCCGGCAGCTGGAGAGGGGGCTCCAGCTCTGCTGAGAGACAGTGACTGAGGCACAGGTCCTTTGGCCCAGTGTATCACTCCCTGGGATGACTTTCAGGGCATACCTTTCAGGCTGGGGGCACTGATGTCCTCAACTTCCTTTGGAGAGTCTGAACTTCTGGGGACCACTGGTATCATTTATGCACTTCAGAGGCATACCCATGCTCTCTCCATCATTTTCACCCCTTGAAGAATGAATAATTTCTTTTTCTACTGCAAAATGAAAACTTCTGGTGTTTAAGCACAGATTTTTCCACAAAAATTTGGTCACTTTCAGTGGAAAACCCCTTTATCCATCCACATTTTCTCTCAAAAGAAGTGACACATGAAGTAAAAAAAAATACCACAGTGTGTGCTGTGGACTCCGAGATGAAAAATTTGTAAAAAAAGCTGCAAAACCCATAAGTATTGTTTTGGTTTCACTGAACTTCTCCAAAACATTCAGCCTTAGTAGTGATGTAATCTACAATTAAAAAAGATAACTAAAGTGATAAAGCAGAGGGAAGCTCATAACCTTGTATTACTATTGCTTATGAAAAAAATATCAGTTACATTGACTTTGTACTGACTACTGACTTTATCTGTAGCCAGTGTATCCTTTTATTTTATATATTTTCATTATCATTGCAGAGTAGAAACTAAACTCCAGAATTTAGGGGGAAATGACTGCTCAAATGCTTTGGTGAATCATTCTGAGCTTCACTGAAATAGGGATGCAGCTAAATGAATGTAGATATTCAAAGCCTGTTTAGAAATCCCTGACATACTGGTAAATGAAAATGACTGTCTCATTCTCTTTTGTGAATGAAATTATTCAGAATAGCTAAGGGGAAATGTCATTATGTGAATCAATTCAACACTTACTGATTAATCCTGCCTCTGGTGTTAGAAGTTTTCCCCTTTCATGCTGGAATATACAAAAATCTCAATAAATCCAAAGACATTCTTATGCTGGTAGGGTTTGAATCAATCTCAAAGTATTTGGAACACAGCGCCACAATTTTGCTTAAGACAGGATTTTGGTAGTTGCCTTGTAAAAGGGATTGCTGTGTCTCAATGCAGGAAAATGGAATTTTTTAGAGTAAGAACGACCAGCCTGTAACCAGCTCTGCAATTCACTGTCTCATGACAATTTTGGCTTTCAGCAGCCGTGGTTTCACATCATCACTTGATTTCTCCTTACGTTTTGGCCAGTCAGGTGATGGAAATGTATGCATCCAATGTAGTTTCAGTGCAGAGTATCAACAGGCATGAGGACACCTCACCTTTCTCCCTTAAAAAAGCTTACTGCTTTATTCAATCTATAAACCATGAAGCAAAAGATGTTGCCACAAAAATACCATCTTTGCGTTTGGACATAAGGGAAAGACAACTTTAGGCCTGCCCCTGAGATAGAAAGAAGGAACTTTAGATCAATAGTAGACATATCTAGCCTACAAAGCAATTCTTTCTGCCAGTTATCCACCGTATGCTTTGGGGACAATATGCTCCTTCCCTATTCATGGGCCCTTTGAGAAGGCAGGAGGGGACAGCACAAATTTGCTGTCCCAAATTTTTTTACCCTTCAGAAAAAAAATTAGTTTTTGTCTGATACTGGCTTTTCACCACCTCCTGCATATGGAATCGAGACTATCAACACTTACCAATTATCTTCACCATCGCAAATATGTGCACCTCATTGCAGCTTAGATGATGCTGGAATGAAACTTGCCTTTCCTTCTCTTTACAATAGCACTGCCAGGGCATATTGAACCTTGCCTTTTCATTGGAAAATGTTAATGTATGGCAAGACTTGGACTCAGCGCCAAAATCATTCCAAATGGTGAATATTAGGGCTAATTTCATCGCTGTGTCCTGTCCCTATAGAGAGCACAAAAATCAGGCATCTTCAGGCTTTGAACCACTGAGTTCTGTTCAACACGCCATTCTGAACAGATAACACATTTAGCAGAGGACTTCGCTTCAGATCAATACCAAGCATTTAGATCTGATTTTTGAATTTCACCAGTAGTTCAGAACATTTTGCTCCCTCTGATTCTCTATGTCCAATGCTCACAAGTAACCTCAAAACACCAAAATTGTATTTTTTCAGCACTTTTGTTTGGCATATTGAGGTGATTCTTTGGAATTAAGAAATAAAAACCTAGAAGTAGATTGTTGGTGAATAGGAACTAATTTTACTTCAGTTTTTTAGGGTGGATGTTACTTTATTGCTTAAATTTTTGGGTTGGCTTATTGATGAAAGTTTCCACAGTACTGGCTTAAATTTAATATGAATCTGAAACATATAATTTCATCTTTCAGTAGTTCAGAATTTATTTTATGTTCTGTTTGCTACACAGCACATTACTACAAGGTTTTTGCTTAACATTATGTTAATAAAAATCTGCTTGTTGAAAGGAGATTGGAGTGTTTGTTAGATCACAAGCAGTTTTTTCCCTTCTGCTTTATCACCTGCCTCTCCCTAGTAATGATCAAGTACTGAGTTAAAAGTACTGAGTTAAGAGTAGCAGATAAAAACCCCTTAAACACCCCCCCTCCCCAAACAACTAAAAAAAAAAATATCTCCAAATAAAAAAATACCCTCTTAGCATTTTGAAGAATGTAAGTTGTTTTCCTGAGGGCAATGTGTTGTTCTCTGGTATCCACCACAAGTACACTGAACAGCAGCAGAATTACCCCTGGGTTTATTAGTCTGCCAGTTCCTGTAAATGTACCACAGAAATGCTGGAGAAAGCTATCATGCTCTCTGTGATCTTTGCACAGTCAAGCTGAAGAAATGGGAGTTAATCCTATTGACCCCAAGGTTCTCCTCCTTGCATTTGGAAACGCTCCAGGTTCTCTAATACTTAATTTGGTTCAAGAGCAGATTACAAGGATTTTGACTATTACTGCCATACTGAATAAAAATGAAGGTGATTCCATTAATGCACTTGATAATGATTGAAAAAACTTTCTGAAACTTGTTCTTAAACCCTGACTTTTAGACTAGAGGGGATCTTGTTTCAGCAAAGGCATTTGAATGCTTGTTTTTTCCTAAATCTGAGGAGGTGATGTTGTCTTGTTTACCATACCAACACAACTCAGATCTTTCCTAGTTTTTCAGTGTGTATCTAGAGTTATTTAATATTTGGCAGTTTACAAGATTTACACAGTTTACTGTGTCAAGTTTTCCATGTTTTCTCTCTTTTAAGACTAAAATATTAAAATGAAAAAATTATTTTCCACTTTCATTTAATTGTCTGGGTTTTCTTTTTAACCTATTAAAAAAGCACACAGAATGTAGTACTTACCTAGTCATTACTCTAGAGAGGACTGGTAGATCCTTGTAATTTTAGCATCTCGTTTCAAATTTTGTAGTCTGTCAAACTTTAGCAATATGGTGATGAAACTTGCTATGAAAAATGTCTGTATTTCCCTTTTGGATGCCTCAGCCAAGACAGAGAAGTTATTTCTAAGAATAACATGGAGAGAGAACACCAGGGAGCTTTTCTTAGATGCTGTAGATTCCCTGTGGTATTAGATTAGGCAGTGGATATTTGGTTTGAAGCTGGTTTTTGGGTTAGCCATGTGAAAATCCTCCCGAACGTGGCCAAGACACAAGCTTTCAGATCTTTGAGGACTAGTACGAAGCAGAAGAAAGTGAACTTGAGAAACACCAGTCACTGTCTACCTGACTATTTTCTCTGACTCTGAAATCAGGCATTGCGCTCTTCATGCTGTCTATTTGTGTCTCACATAACTGAGGTGTGGTTTTTTGGAGTGAATGATGTTGGTTGGTATTCTTTCATGTAAGTATGGGTAGGTTCTCCCTTTCTCTCTTTCTAGACTTAAGAACTGTTGCTGGTTCTGAGGCTTACAGATAAAGCACAGTCTCCATCCCTTCATCCTTCCTCCACCCCCTTGCAGCGAGACCCTGCAGAGTGCCCACCTGGATGAAACATTCTGGTGATATCTGGCAGATAGATGGAAAAAAAAATTCCATGTAACATTCACTTCAAACACAGTGCATCAAAAGATATCTGAAAGACAGGCTGAAGATTCAAGATCTGTCTTCAGCAGGTGTCTTCTAGCAAGGAAAAGTTACCTTTTTCGTCACGGATGAAGTAATAAAAACATCATGTCGAGGTCTCCAGAGAAGTTAATTTTGTGTTGTCTAAAACCTATGAAGCAATAACTGTATTATCCAAACAAAAATAAGGAGTTCCTAATTTGCAAAGAAAGGAAAAAAAAAAAAAAAAAAAGAAAAAAGGAAAAAAGTGGATGACTAAAACCCCCTCAAACCTCCACAAGGTTACCTTAAAAGAAAAAGCTTAACCATACCATACCTATTGGATATGCCCAGGGTAGCTGAGAAAAAGAGAAGCAGAGTTTGATCTGTCCAAATGTGATAGAAATTTGTTATGCTGTCAGTTATCTGGCAACCTAGAATTATGTAGTTTAACCCAGGGTTACCTAGGCCATCCCAGGATATTAAATGAAATCGGGTAAGAATTGCTCAGTTGAAATTTAAGCCTGTATTGTTTGTTTCTCTAAAGATCTCCTCAGTAAAATCAAAGAAATCTATCTTTGATTTCTTTCCTGTAAATGAATCCAAAATCTGCCTATAACTTTAGCTCTCTACCTGTTTTGTCAAGGACATCAACCTTGCAGGCTTGTTTCCATCTACGTCAAAGGTTTCTTTAGGCTATAGCACCAGTTTTGACATCCCCTGGTTACAGAACATAACCATCTTCCTATTCCTAGGCTTTGTTTAGAAGTATATGAACCCTGTAAGACCTAAATTTAATCTAAATCAAACCAATATGTCAATTCTGAATAGCTGTTAAAGAATTGACTTACTTTTGTGGTTTTTTCACTTTCTGAAACCACCCTAAACTTTAAACAGAAATCATGAATTCAAATGAGTTCAGGAAATCCATTAAAGACTGCCGTCTTGTCCTTGTCTAAAGTTCATTTGGAAACCAAATTGGAAAACAAACACCCCCTGCCCCCCAACCAAAATAACCCCTCAGAATTTTCTGTCTGTTTAAGTGTAAACAAATCTTTAGCTGGAGTTCTGTAGTTTAGCTGAGTTTAGGGGTATTGAAAGTACACTTAAAATATAGGGGAATGAAATGTACTTTTAGCCTGTGCTTAATATGTCTGTTTACAGCTCAACCTAAAGATCTCTTCTCAGTGAAATTGAAAACTTTCTACCATCTGTAGCTGATACCCATGAGAATTGTTCAAGATGTACCTGCTTAAGCTTTAACCTGAAGTATTATTTTTTGTGGAAAATGTAATTTAAGAAGGTTATTGGTAATTCTGAATCCTAATGCTAAGCTTTACTATAAAGCAAGATCTGTTTTATGTGAGGATCCAGACTAATCATCAGTCTTACTGCTAAAAAAAATGGTTCAATTCACAGTGCTCTCACCTCTACCTGAAGGGCAGCTCTTCACAAAGTTTTGAGTGTCAACCCCAGTAAGCACAGCCTCACACAGCCATTTACACTTCTTCCTTCATTCTCCCATAAATGGGTTACAGAAGAGAATCTGAAGGGTAAAACTGAGGAGACTCATGGGTAAGACAAGGGCAGTTTAATAGGTACAGCAAAAGCTACTCATGCAACCAAGGCAAGGAATAAATTCATCACTCTCCATGGGCGGGCAAGGGTTCAGGCATCCTGAGGAAAGCAGGGTTCTGTCAGATGTAGCAGTGACTGGGGAAGACAAACGCCTTAACTTCAGACTTTTTTCTTCCTTCTTCCTGTGGTTTTTATTGTTCAGCGTGATGGGATAGACCTCTGATCAGCTGGGCTCAGCTCTCCCAGCTGTGCTCCCTCCCGACTCCTTGTGCACTCCCAGACTCCTCACTAGTGGGCTGAGGGAGAAAAGGCCTTGACGTTTAAGTGGTGCTCAACAATAGCTAAAGCATCAATGAGTTACCAACCCTGTTTTCAGCATAAAATCCAAAACAAAGCCCCGTATATTCTGGGGCTATATATAATACATATAATATACATATATAATGAATTCCATCTCAGCCAAAAACAGCAGACAAAGTTAATATTAGTCTCCATGTGCATTTATGTGACTGAAGTCTAATAAACATGGGTCAGTCTTTTTTGGCAGTAAAATTTTATCTATTCAAATTGGCTCTTTCAAAACAAGCTGGACTGAGGAGACTCCAACAAACACTTGGTTTTCTCATATTTAGCCTGAAGCTAGCTCAACCAGGCCTAGCCTGAATGGTGGCCTGATTTACCAGCCATGTGTCCCCTCACTAGTTAGATCTTCTAGTAGGGTTTAGCTTCTGATTTTCTTCAGCAACTTTAGTTCCACAGGCCTTCTGGGACTAATCAGAAGAGTATCCCTACATTCAGGCTGTTTGTCTGTCACTAAGACCAATGCTCTCATTGATCCAAACTGTAAACCAAGATTTAATACAATGCAGTCTTTCCCCCTGTACAAATGGCAAAAATCTCAGGTAGACACAGACACCATTCTTCTTTCTGAAATATTCCATTATAATCTTCACTCTTCACGGATCTAATTTACTGATCAAGCAATCAGACCCATGTCTAAAAGAGCAATAGGTCTCTTATTATCTTCCCTTATATGGCAATAAAAGACCTTCCAAGATGAATCAACAAGCACAAATCTCTCAGCTTCGGCTTTGTCAACTTGTAATCTCACCATAGTGCTGAATTTTTTTCAAAGGCCATGTAACTGCACCTGGTTTGGAAAATAGTTTCTCATTCTATCAGCCAGCATTTTATCTGTAAACTTTATTGGAGCCACCACTAAATTCAAATAAGTAGAGCTGAATTAGTAAGACAGTCTAACTCTGGTTTAAAATTTAGACCAAAATTAGGGTTAATCAACTAATTAAATTAATACTAGCAATAGCACATCAGCTCCTGTGACCATTCCTCATCTCTTTTCCAGTTTTTATAGAATAATCAGTAATACAGCTGTGAGCTACTTTCTTGAGTGTTCTGCCTAACCATAACCATAAATGGGACAAACCTCTTTACTCTGGTACTGAAAATGACACGATGAGTTGTCATTATCCCTTATAGCTGAAGGGTTTTGCAGATGTTTGGACTAGACCTTAAAAATCTGAATTCTAATGCTCCTAAATGTATCTTTGATCAGTAAGACAATTAATGCTGTGGTAATGGAAGTAAGGCCCCTGACATCTTTTGTTTAGTGTTTCAGGAACTTGAGGCCTTGCAGGAGGTGAGAGAAAGATAATTTATTTAAACAGTATATCGACTCTCATTCGGCCATACACTGGCACAGATGGTGTGTAAGCCTCCCAGGGGCGGTGCCCTGCTGTACCTGATGTTCCTGAACAGGGCGGGGCTGGTAGGAGATGAGGTGGCCAGAGGCTGCCTTGGGCACAGCCAATATGGAATGATAAAGTTTTTGATTCTTGATGAAGAATGGAAGGGGATCAACAGAACTTCTACCTTGTCCTTCTGTTCTCAACACTATAAAGGCTGCATCCTCAAGTCCTGTATCCAGTTCTGGGACCCTCACAACAAGAAAGACATTGAGGTACTGGAATGTGTCCAGAGAAGGATAACAGAGCTGGTGAAGGGTCTAGAGATTGAATCATAGGAGGGTCAGCTGAGGGAGCTGGGGTTCTTTAGCATGGAGAAAAGGAGGCTGAGGGGAGACCTTATCACTGTCTACAACTGCCTGAGAGGAGGCCAGTTGGGGGTTAGTCTCTTGTCCCAGACAACTGCCAACAGGAGAGGAAATGGCCTCAAGATAACACAAATGGCATTCAGGTTGGTCATCAGGAAGAATTTCTTCACTGGAAATGTGGTCAAATATTGGAACAGGTTTCCCAGAGAGGTGGTGGAGTTGCCATCCCTGGAAGGGGTCAAGAAATGATTGGGTGTGGCACTTTAGTGCTATGATACGGCTGATGTGCTGGTGACCAGTCAAAGGTTGGACTCTATGATACTGGAAGTCTTTTCCAACCTTAATAATTCTGTGATTCTATTCCAAGCAATCAAACTGAAAGATGTGCCTTCCTACTTGAGGCAGTCCTCATTTCGCCCTGGAACTATCTGCAGAATGAATTAGCCAGCAGAGCCCTGGAACCTTCACCGTCGGCTTCTGACCTTGAACCTTGATGTTTATATCAATTATAGTTAAGATATCTACACACACAGCAGGACAAATAACTGTACGTTACCATTAGCTCTTCTTTTATTACAGTAAGATTCCTAGAATAGATCACAAAACTAATTCTTCAATCTAAATTTTCCCAAATCCTAACCTTATTTCTAACTGGATGTAAAACATAAACTAGACAGCATGTCATTAGAAACATTATTCGCCTTTTGTAGGCTCATCAGTTATAACAGCATTTCCATACGTAGTCCTAATCTGATTGCAGTTCTAATCTGAACGTCAGAAACAGTAACAAGAGTTCAGTTCTCCTTTGATCTGTTTAGAAAATGTTTTAGAAACAAGAAAACCTACCTCTGCAACTCATGCTTTTTTGTTCCTTCCTCCTGACTTTTAACTAAAGTGAGAAGTACATAACTTCAGAGTTCACTTTATAATTGCTAGTTTCTAATCTATACTCCTCCAGGGCCTTCAAAATCCCAAAGGAGAGACAATTCTTCAGTTTATGTGCTGACTTTCAGTGTCATGCCTTAGACACTGACTAGGCAGACCTGTTAGCATTAGACTGTCTACAGCGGTCAGTCTCTAAGGATTTCAGCCCTCTTTTGCTTGGCATCTTGGGGACTCAACATTAAACTGACTGTAGAACATGCCATTACAATCGCCCTTATTCAAGTCTTAATCTCAGAACTGAGCTTTATGATGGATTGGTGAAGCCAACTTGTTTAAATTGGGACCTTGACATTCAATCTATTCAGAGGCCAGGGGTCATGTTGCCTTTTATCCAACCAATAAAGACTATGCTAGCATTTATCCTTGTTTTATCCCTACAGATTTTCCAAGATCCATGAAAATTTTCAGACCATCATACTGAAGGCTTAACCCAAATTTTATATTTAGCAGTAGTCTTTGTCATTCATCAGATTTGTTTACTTAGCCAAGTAACCCTTTTTTTTCGTAATTGCTGTATGTAGGCAACTTTTGCAGTGTGCAGAGACATGATAAGCAGGAAACATCTTTGAGAAACTACTGGTTGGGCAAGGTTAGATATTTAACATGAGTAAACTACTAGTGGTAAGCTCATGATCCTGGTATTTCCCAGGCTTTTGCTATCCAGTGACAATGCTGGCCCCTCTCATGACTTACAGTTGGATGACCCTCACTCCTTTTGAGTTTGTATCTTTACATTCTCTTTTTTTGTTTAAGGTTTTGTATCTTTTGGGCCAGTAGTTTTCTTTTCCCTCCTGAACTCCTGATCTGCCAACTACTACTGTTTGAGCAATTATATTTGTCTTTTTTTCCCTTACCTTGCTGGACTTCATTGCACAGTTTCTCACTTTACCAGATTTTTCTCATTAAAACTGATCCAAGGTCACACTGCACTGATGTTCCCAGATAGACGTTGGATCATGGACATTGAAGTCCTGTTGCAGCAGAAGGTCAGCAAGACTTTGAGTGTGCCGTGAGGAGTGTGCCAGTACTCTTGTGGGACCCTTGTTGAATGTGTCAGTACAATAACTCCTTGATGTCACTACCAAACAATAATTCTAACCCTAAAATGAGACCAACAGTGTCTCATCAGAAAAAAGAATCAGACAACTTGTTGACATCTGCTCCTATTGAATGCTGCCAACATTTCAGGCTTCACCAGCAGAGTTATTCATATTATGCGCTTATATATTACTGAGAGCTCTAAATATAATGGTAAATCAGGAATTCTTCCCACTTTTGTGTCAACATTATATCATTAGTTCTGTTCACATTATTTTTTATCTTCAATATGTATTAGCTATCAGTTAAAGAGATTTTCAGCCTGCATTTTCTCAAATTTTGATGCTAATCCCAGCTATCAGAGAACAGACTGCTCTTCAGGATGAGATACTCAAACCAGCTGGGGCCAAGTCTTAACCTGTTCTCTGAACCCAGGTGTTAAATTTCTTTAACTTATCTGAGTGCTAATTCTAACCCACACTGATAGCTAATCTGGGAGTGGATCAGGTTACCTCAGTGACAGGTATTAGTACTGGCATATCAAGGCTTGGTCCTGTAGAAGTCAGCTGTAAAAACAGCAGCTGAACCATTTTGCAAATTCTAACTCTTACCATAATCACAGTCTTAACTTAATTTGCATTTCAGAGCATGTTTCGAAATTAGATACAAAGGTAAAACATATGCTGTGAGAGCATATAAACCAGGTGGTTCACACAAGGATTTCACCAAGCAATGATGGAGCACATGTGAATGGGGAAGGTTTGCAGATGACCTCCAGAGGTCCCTACCACCCCTCAGAATTCACTGATTCTGTATTACGGGTGTCACAAAACTCAGTCACAGTGAGCGATGCTGGTGTGTGGGATAATGAAGTTCTGTCACCATTGTGACCTTTTCTGTTACCTGATTAGACAACTGGTTAATCCAGTTTAATTTAATAGAGAGGTTTTAAAAAAATCCTGCAATTCTCTTGTCTAGATAAAAACTTCATTATTCAAATTTGGCTTTCTAAATTTGGTAACTGATAGTAGTAGGATTACTGGAGTCTTTTGTTTGTTTGAGTTTTTTGTTTTATTTTTGTTGGGTTTTTTTTTTTTTTTAATATTTAAAAGACAAGAAAAGTCTGGGCTATTTATAAAAATAGAATCAATATAAAGTAAAATAAAAATAAATTTAAGTAATTTCTAAACTCCTGAAAAAGAGACTTGACATACAAGAGCACTTGGAGAATAATGTTTCCTGACCTCTAATTTACAGCAATTCTATGGACTGTGATCAGCAAGGATTGCTGAGAAATATTTCTGTCCCAAGATACATTTCTGGGACATGTGACTGTCTCATGACTGCTAAATTTAATGCAGCATTTTCTTTCAGGGGAAAATCAAAGTATTTTTTCCTTCCTCCAAACTAAATATTCTGAAATATTTTTGTTTTGTAGTCAATATTTCAGCTTTATGTCTTTACTAATATATAGTCGTACCAATATTGACTAAACTAATAGCACACATTATCAGCAAAACGACCAATAACCCAGGAACTGATAGGTTGTTTGTTCATGAAGCTAAACTGATGAGAGTCAAGTATAATTATGGTACAATCTTATTTACATGCAAGGAAGGACATGAATTTTTACCTCCTGAGCCAAGAAGTAACAAATAATACAAGCTAGTTTTCTGGTTCAGAAGTACAGATATGGCTTGTAGCAATCTCTGCTGTTTTCTTTCTGCTTTCTTTCTCTTAAATTGACTGTGTAGAAGGTCTGAGTAAGAAAAACAGCTCTTGTCTCCCTTCCTTCAGACAGTACAAGTAGTCCTAACACACATAATCCATCTGGTAAATCAGTTGTGAAATAAGGACTGGCAAACTCTTGCTCCAAAGTTCTCTGGAAATGGAACCAGCTTTAAACCTGGAATCTGCACCAGGGTGTTGCTGTATCATGCTATAGATTACAAATACAAAAATTAAAAAATAAATCATCAGTAGTGTTCTGAAATAATTATTGTAGAACAAGACGAGTAAATAATAAAAAGCAAGACATTGGAAATTTGGGAAAGGTCCGATATAGTCATCAGCTGAGTACCCTTGTATTAAATGACAAGTTTGTAGTGCCGGCTAGTGACCTCCCATGAGTAGACAGATGTTTATATATGTTGTATATAATTGCACTATGTAAACTGGGCTATTTGTTAGGATTTATTTTTAATACTGTCCTTTTTTATGGCTGAATAAATGACACCTCTTCCCCCCCCTCCCCAAAAAATCACAAACCATGGACATTTACCTAGGTTCCTTGTTCATCATCTGCCACCAAGATCTCACATTTTTCCTGCCCATGAACATATCAAAGTGGTAATTTCTTGAGCAACTTGTATTATAACATAAAAAACGCTAAGAAAAAAGTTCAGTGAAATAAGGTATTTATTGGGAACCTTCTATTTGGCTGTATGATTCTTAAAACCCCAGAGGCTTATTTCAAGTCTTGTGGGCCTTCACACATGGAGTGTGTTTAAAGATACATATAATTAAAAATACCTGTTGGATGGGAAAGTCATTGCCTCCAAATGTGAAAAAGTTGTTCACTTAGTATTTTCCTGCTTTTATATGTAACTAGCAGTAGCAAGTGATTAAGCAAGACATTAGTCATCTGTACAAAGCAAAATGTGAGCTTGTTGTAACATTATCTAGTGTATAGCCACAAGAAAACTGGCATGTCTGGGAAAGAAAAAGAAACTTTGCATCCTCCCAGTTAATGATCTGGTGTTGTTGGTTTTTTTTTTTTTTTTTTTTTTTTTTTTTTTTTTTTTTTTTTTTTTTTTTTTTTAGTTAGATGTTGATATAGAACAGTTGAATGTACATCCTTAGGAAAAAAAATCCACCAAAAAACCCAAACTGACCAGGAGAAACAACCTTTTTGCTATTTATGTCTATAAAGTAGTATTAACATTTGGTTCTCAGGTGCAACAATGATGTAGGCACAGAAATATCATACAGAAAAATAGCTTATTTTGAAAAGGTCAAATTCACCCTAGCCAAAAAGAAATAGTGTAAATAAACACATGTATGATTTTGTTCAAATTTTTAAATTTTGGGATTGAGGCATTGTGAATTCAGATTTAATCAACTGAATCCTAACAATGGGATACTTAAGCTACCAACTTTAGTATTTACTGAATAACTCAAATTCCCACCAGTGCAAAAGAAGTTATCTTTATGTTAAGTCTGGCACACTAGATAAAATAGTAATAAATTGAAAGTGACAACTCTTTTTAGATTAACTGAAAGCAGACTATGAGAAAACTTCCACTTCTTCATATTACAGGCTAGGGTAATAAATATTCCTTGTTAACTCCTTATTTTTTAGCAGTTCCTGTTCAAGATTAGTGATTACTTAAATAATATTATAGACATATTCAAGATCTATCTATCTATAGATATAGATATAGATAAGATCATATATTTTTCTGCTTTTTCTGTAGAGTTGGGTGGGTATTATCCATGATTTTCTTTGAAGTGCCTTCAAGCAAGGTTATCTATATCAAAGTCATGAGGAGAGATTGTCAGAACCTGCAGGGTTTCTGGGAGGCCACAGGCTCATAAGGTGAACTGGAAAAAAAATGAGAAAAGGTTCAGTGTGTGTGTGGGGTGTGTGTGTGTGGTTTGTTTGTTTGTTTTTTAAAAAGTTGAATTAACACTATTATTTTCTTGTCTGGAACTTTCTGACTTTGAGAATTGGCATTTTTGTTAATAACATGGAAAAAGATAAGTTGTAGCTGAAAGTGCTTTTGAAGAGAGCTCTTCCTTGATTTTCCTCAGGTTTGATCCCTAGCACATGTTATTTTCCTCACATCACAGCTGTCCATCAAAAATGTTTTTCTTTGTGCTACATGATATATCAGGCTTGATGTTTTAAGTCATACAGAGTTGTATGGAATTTACTAGTGGACTGTAATATTTACTCCATTCACTTTAACAGCAATTGTACACAGATATACTGCCTTGTTTATCTGTACAGTTTTTTACCTCTAGGATATATCTACAAAGTATATAGCTGTAGCAATTTTTGTCATGTATTTCTAGAGATAAGTTTTCAAACATTCAGACATGGCTATCGTCTGAGACAAGTACACACAAATTACCATGATTTAGAGTGTACTTCTACATAATCACATTTTTCAAGATCTCTGAGCTTTTAAGCTGTCTGCCTCTTTCAAGCCCTTACATTTATATATTTCTATAATGTAAACCTCACTGTCTTAGCATACCAATGTAAATCCAAAGAAACTTCATTAAAATCAGTGGTGCTACATGAGAAGAAAATTATTGTGAGATATGACTCTGCTGTACACCTACACTATTTTTTATATATATGGGAGGTATAAGACATGTCAGCACTATCTTAAATTGATGTCTGTATTTTATATTCACATGCCATTACTGCTGCTGCGAATAATCTTCTCTGCCCTCTTCCATGCTGCATCATGCACCATGAATGCAAACTAATTGCAGTAGTCACAATGATAGGCTCTGGAAATATATATATAAAAGATGTATATATATATATATATATATATACACACACACACATATATACATATATATATATAATGTGTGCTGTGGGGTGGGAATGCATTCCCAAAATTTAAGATTGGAGGAAGACCACATTCTTGAACCAGGACTTTGGCAAACCTCAGGGTGAGTTTTTCCTATTGTTTGCAAGGCAATCTTCCTTGTAAGTAATGCTAAGCAAGTATACTTTATGGCCCTACAGTCTGGTGACAGTGAGATCATGAAGCAGTCATTCCCTGGCAGCAACAGGAAGAGAACTGAGGAGGGAAAAAATATCAGTAAATTAAAAATGCCAGTAAATTAATTTATTAATTTACTTTGGGGTAGTATAGCCTTCCTTAGGACTTCTTGTTTCTAGACATACTGATTACCTAAAAGTGGATCTTGGAATGGGTCTGGGCTTCTTGCTGAAAATCATTCCATTGAAAAAAGGAAAAAAAAAAAAGAAAAAAAAAGGCAATCATATTTCTAGCCTGCTGTGGTGCAAGATGTGCAATACTAAAGTGGAAATCTGATAGACATAGGCTGACTAAGATGGCAGAGTTTAAAGCAGTGCAATTTCAAGCTGTGTACTCCTAACATAATATTTTTAAAAAAATCAGCAGGAACTTATCTGAATAATATATGCTCTGTGATGAATAATCTAGCAAGGGAATGGCAGAGAATACCTAAAAAAAGATATGGTAGTGTGGTAGCTGACACCATAATATAACTACTAGATGTATTTCCACCTGCATCAAGAGAGTTTTCTGAAGTTCATGAAGTTCGAGGAGTTTAAATGAAGATGCACGTCAGTCTCACATGTATCTCAGGCCAGAGAGAATAATTTCCCTGTGTGATCCTGTCTTGGTTTTTGACAATTTCAGGGGAGGATGCTCTAAGATGAGTCATTTCTCCTTCTAGTCTTAACCACTCCTTTTTCATCAATAAGGAGAGACAAATGTGAGTAGTAGGTATAAGTGAAAAAGTAACAGTTTACTTAAAAAACGAAACAGCAAGGGGCGGAAAAAAAAAAGATGACAATCACTAGTACGAAGTTGCTGACTCTCCGGACTCCCTGGGAACCAGGAGGAGCTAATAGCCGAGGAGCCTCTCCCCAGGAGGGCTCTCTCCATCGGCCGCTCCAGAGGCCACCTGCGGGGGACAAAGGGACAAAGCCTCGGCCGGGGACGGGCCCTGCGCCGGGAGAGAGCGGGGGCGGCGGCGGCCGGGTCCTGCGGGCCTCAGCGCTGCCCCGGGACGGCAAGCGGCCAGGCAGCAGCTCAGGGGGCGGCTGTGGAGGCAGAGGGCCGCCGGCAGTGCCCGGAGCTCCGGCCCCGCCGTGCCGGCCTCCGCGGCCCCGGGCGGCTGAGGGAGCCCCGCGCTGCGCCCCCGCCGGTGCCCGGGCTCGGGCCGAGGGGAAGGAGAGAGGCCGCGGTGCGGGGAGGGCTCACACCGTGTGCTGGGGGATATCACTGTGTGCTGGGGGCTATCACTGTGTGCTGGGGGCTCACACCGTGTGCTGGGGGCTCACACCGTGTGCTGTTGTTGCCCAGAACGAAGTTAAAAACACAAACTAACAAGGAGTCAGTTTATGTCGTGCTTTATTCGGGGCCCGGGGACCTGGGGACCAACGTCCCAAATCAGGATTCCCAAAGACCCTCATCAAGACTCAGGTTTTTATACCTTTTTACAAAGATTACAAACAGAAAAATCTTTGATAAAGCAATGACGTTCAGCTACTAGGTAACAGGCTTCTAAAGTAATAAATTCTACATGCTTGTCTTGTTTAAAACTATAGGTTAATTACCAAAATTTACCTTCCCCCGTCACTAGACCCCCTCCTAGTAATATTTCAAACTATATCTTTAAGATGGTGTTCCCTTTCAGCATGTACTTCATGCTTTGCTAATCCCTTTGATTATTGTTTCCACAGACCCAGCATATTCCCAGGCTACCTTCCCAAGGCCTAGTGCCCTAATGCTAGCCAAGAAGCCTTAGCATAACTACTGCTATACAATTTTCTGATATTTTGGTAACATTTCCCCCCTTTTGAGCATTCTTCAAAAATCTTCTTTGCAAGGATGCTCAATTCTTCAAGTTGTGGTTTCAACATACGGCAGGGGAGCAGTTCTTCTAGAAGTTGGAGCCATTACTTCACTTCGGGTTACTGCTTTCATGATCTTCCGGGTATGAGTTCCTTCTCGGATAATCATTCTCAGAAGGCACCTGTATGAGATTACTACTACAATAATGATTATTACAATCATGATCATATATTGTATCACTGAAGAGATCCAACCAGAGATCTGGATTCCAAATGAGCTAAATAAAGCTCCAACCCAATTATGTTCTGCCTTCTTTTCTACCTCCTGGACTTTTGATTCAATTTGGTCTAATTGGCTAATATCTCTCTCTACTTCGGTAGTCACATTTGGGATGTGTATACAGCAATGGTCATCCTTACCCTTCAAATACCCACACACCCCATGTTCCTTGAGTAATATTATATCCAATGCCATACGATTCTGTACTGTCATCCTTGTGGTTGCCTGTAACTGCAAATTAACATCTTTGAATCCTTTTTTGTGACTGCAGCCAATCTTTCGGTTTGATTCTTATTCTTAGTAGGGCCAGTGGTAAAGCTTGTGGCCACTGGATTTTGGCCTCCTGGCATATTTTCTTGATCTGCCCTTTTAGTGTCTGATTCATCCTCTCTACCTGTCCACTCGATTGAGGCCTCCACGGAGTATGTAAGTTCCACATGATTCCCAACATCCTAGCTATCTCCTGCACAATTCCTGCCACAAAATGAGGACCTCTGTCTGATGATAGCCCTAATGGCACCCCAACATCTAGGGATTATTTCTCTCAATAACGTTTTAACTACTTCTTTAGCCTGATTTGTTCTGCAAGGGAAAGCTTCTGGCCATCCTGAAAAGGTACACACATAAACCAACAAATATTTATACCCCTGTGCTTTAGGTAACTCAGAAAAGTCTACTTGCCAATAGTCTCCAGGCTGTGGTCCAATTTGTATTTTACCCATTTGCACCTGTTTCTTACCACCGGATTGTTCTTAATACACAAAGGGCACATAGCATTGATCCTTTTAGCCATTGTTAGCATCTGGTTAGAGATTATCTCATTTTTCAAGAATTTTGTCAGCGCCTCTGCTCCCCAATGGCATTTATTATGTTCTATTTCCAAAACTGTTTTCATGATCCTCTGAGGCAGTACCACCTGTCCAGTAGAAGTTACATACCATCCTCTTAAATTTTTCCGAGCTTGAACAAATGCTGCCAATTTTCATCATCTGGCGAGTAGAGGGGTTGTTGATCCATAAACGGTGTGGCTGGATTGATTCGTGTGGGCAGTAATACCAACTGAGTCCATACCTCTCGGGCTGCCTGCTTGGCCGTCTGGTCTGCGAACTGGTTCACTTGGAATGCTTTCCCTTCCTCGTTTCGGTGTCCTTTCACATGCATCATCGCAACAGCCTGTGGCTTATGGATAGCTTCTAAAAGAGCTTTTACTTCTTCCCGGTGTTTAATTAATGATCCTTGAGAATTCAGCAGGCCCCTCTCTTTCCAAAGGGCACCATGTACATGTACCACCCCAAAGGCGTATTTAGAATCTGTCCATATGTTTACCCTCTTCCCTTGACTTAATATGAGAGCACGTGTTAGGGCCCAGACTTCAGCCTTCTGGGCCGAGGTCCTAGGAGGCAAAACTTTAGCCTCTATCACTTGTTGCAAGGTGACCACCGCATACCCAGCATACCTGGTTCCATTCTCCACAAAGCTTGATCCGTCCATGAACAGTTCCCAATCGGGATTCTCCAAGGGCTCATCTTTTAAGTCCTTTCGGCTGGCATATACTTGCTCAATGACTTCCACACAGTCATGTGCCAGTTCTCCAGTTTCCTCTTCTGCTCTTAAGAATTCTGCTGGGTTAAGATGATTAGTCGATTTTAATTCAATATCATCCTGCTCTCTCAGCAATGCCTGGTATTGTAACATCCGGCTTGAGGATAACCAATGCCCCCCTTTTTGTTCTAAAACAGTCAACACCATATGGGGAACGTATACCTCCATTTTTCTTCCAAGAGTTAATTTCCTGGCTTCTTGTATCAATAGTACTGTTGCGGCCACTGCTCTCAAGCATCCTGGCCATCCAGCACTAACTGAGTCCAATTGTTTGGAAAAGTATCCTACCGGGCGTTTCCATGATCTCAATTTTTGGGTGAGCACTCCTAATGCCAATTTCTGCCTCTCGGTCACATAGAGTTGAAAATCTTTATTGAGGTCAGGCAATCCCAGTGCCGGAGCTTCTCTCAGTGCCTGTTTGAGGGACCGGAATGCTTTTTCCTCAATCTTGCCCCATTTCAGTTCGGGATTTTTCACAGCCTCTTAGAGAGGTTTGGCCTTTAATTCAAAATCAGGGATCCACAACCTGCACCACCCCACCATTCCCAAGAATGACCTCAATTCCTGATGATTTCGTGGGGTCGGGATAGCACAGATAGTCTGAATTCGATTGACCCCCAACTTACGCACTCCTTGAGAAATTTCACATCCTAAGTAGATAACTTGTGGTCTTACCAGTTGCGCTTTTTCTTTGGACACCCGGTATCCAGCCTGACCTAGCATGTTCAGCAGATCGATGGTCAACTTCAAACAAATCTCCTTATCTGCAGTAGCGAGAAAAATATCATCTACATATTGCAAAATCACAAATGAGAAAGGTGACTCCTTTACCTGTGTTGTCTTCCATTCTTCTAATTCCTGAGCCAATTGATTCCCAAATATTGTAGGTGAGTTTTTGAATCCTTGAGGCAGACGACACCAAGTGAGTTGTTTCTTCCTCCCTGTCTCTGGGTCTTCCCACTCGAAAGCAAAATATTTCCTGCTTTGAAATGCCAAAGGGATGCAGAAGAACGCGTCCTTTAAATCAATTACTGAGAACCACTGAAATTTTTCTGACACAGATGTTAACAAGGTATAAGGATTAGCCACCACTGGATAAATGTCCTTAGTGATATTATTAATGGCCCTTAGATCCTGGACTAACCTATACTTACCATTTGGTTTTCTTACTGGGAAAATGGGAGTATTAAACTCAGATTCACATTCCTGCAAAATACCTATGGTCAGGAATTGGGATATCATCGGGGCCACTCCTTTCTTTGCTTCCAATTTTAAAGGATACTGCTTTATTCTTACTGGGCTGGCTCCTTCTTTTAATTCCACTACTACTGGTTGTGCAGCCTTAGATTTTCCCGGAATACCTGTCTCCCATACCCAGGGGACCACAGCCAACTCTATTTCTTTGGGGACTTCTACTGACTCCACTTCCCTAACCAAAAACAATTTAGATATGTTTTCTTCTGGTATTTCTAATTTCGCCCTTCCTTTTTCAAATGTTATTTTTGCTTGCAACACAGACAGCAAGTCCCTTCCTAATAAAGATTCAGGGCTATTGGGCATATACAAAAACTGGTGGTCAAATTCTTACCCCTTCCAACTTTTGTAATTTCTTCCTTATATCCTCCTGTGACTGTCCCATAAATATCAATGCCAGCTGTAACTTCCTTGATTCCTCCTCTACTTCTAAATTAGTAAATCGCCTAGCAACCTCTTTCAACCGTTCCAGGAAAGCCGATGAGGACTCGTTTTTTTTCCTGCCGCACTGAATACAACTTTGACCAATTTAATGTTTTCGGGATCCCCGCCCGTACCCCTTCAATCAATAATTCCTGGTAAGCCTTCAACCTCTGGTATCCTCCGGTCGAATTGGGATCCCACTCCGGATCCTCCCTGGGCACTAAATCATTTAAAGTGCCATCTGCTACTCACAATCGTAGCATTTCCCGAGCCTTTTCAGACATTACTCTAAATACCATTTCTTTCTCAGTGGAGTCCATAACTGTATCTAACAATACCTGCAAATCATTCCAGTCAGGGTTTTGAGTCTTTATAACCATTTTTACCACTCGTGCAACCCGATCTGGGTCCTCACGATACGAACCAGCTGATTGTTTCCAAATCATTAAATCATTCGGGGAAAAGGGCACTTTTACCATTATCCTGTCCCCCTGCGGTCCCACTGCTTCTCGCAAAGGAGCCATCAAAGAGGGTTGTACCATCCTCCCCCCTTTCCTTCCTACCCGACCTCTCCTGGTCCTTTCCGATAAAGGAGTTCTAGGCTTTTCCTTTTCCCTCATTTTCTTTCTACCATCCCCTTCCTCTGAATCCCCCTTGTCTGAAGATTCCAGAGGAGGAGCACTGGGTGCTACCAGCATTGAAACATCCTCCTCAGGTTCTTTGAATGTGACAGAACAGCACTTACAATTTTCCCTGCTTTTACAACCTAAACATTTGTCATCTGCAGTAACGTTCAACACCAACAAACCACACTCTTTCTGCCACTCCGGCTTTCCTTGCAAATAATAAAACAAATCCAAATACGGTATCTCATCCCATTTCTCATTATTCCGCAAAAAGTGCATCAAAGGAGTAATAATATCAGAATTCAAAGTACCATTCCGCGGCCATTGCATTCCCCCAGTCTCATATTGTGGCCAAACATGATTACAATAGTCCATTAATTTCTTTTTGCACAGTTCTTGCCCAAAATTACCCACTTTCCAATTTTTCAGCAAGCATCCAAGCGGAGAATCATCGGGGATCTCCATACCTACGGACGCCAATGCTTTGAAGTTTTTAAACGGCATCATGACACACTTAATCAACAAACACTCACTCACAATTTTATTATCTCACTCACACAACTTGATTATTCCACCAATTCCACCAATTCTTGCCTTTTCTCGTCACTGCGAGCGGCAAGTGCTGGTCCTGCACAGCTTCCTTGCCGTGTCTTACGGCCAGCGCCTAGGCTTTTACCACAACCACAGACGTCTTTTTACCCAGCCCTGCGGGAATTACTCTCCCGTCTTATAGGGCGACACCCTTATTAGAGGAATAAAGCACTTGTCGGGCTTACCTCACAGTCGTCCGTCAGGCGCGGGGTCGGGCACGGGTTGATGTCTCCCCAGAAATCACCTGGTGCCGGCGTGGAGTTGATCAGCTCGTGAACCGCCCCAGCAGCCTTCGGAGTCCTGCCGCGGTCGCCAGAAAACTGTTGCCCAGAACGAAGTTAAAAACACAAACTAACAAGGAGTCAGTTTATGTCGTGCTTTATTCGGGGCCCGGGGACCTGGGGACCAACGTCCCAAATCAGGATTCCCAAAGACCCTCATCAAGACTCAGGTTTTTATACCTTTTTACAAAGATTACAAACAGAAAAATCTTTGATAAAGCAATGACGTTCAGCTACTAGGTAACAGGCTTCTAAAGTAATAAATTCTACATGCTTGTCTTGTTTAAAACTATAGGTTAATTACCAAAATTTACCTTCCCCCGTCACTAGACCCCCTCCTAGTAATATTTCAAACTATATCTTTAAGATGGTGTTCCCTTTCAGCATGTACTTCATGCTTTGCTAATCCCTTTGATTATTGTTTCCACAGACCCAGCATATTCCCAGGCTACCTTCCCAAGGCCTAGTGCCCTAATGCTAGCCAAGAAGCCTTAGCATAACTACTGCTATACAATTTTCTGATATTTTGGTAACACTGTGGGCTGACACCGTGTGCTGGGGGATAACACCGAGCGCTGTGGGCTATCACTGTGTGCTGGGGGATAACACCGTGTGCTGTGGGCTCACACCGTGTGCTGTGGGCTCACACCGTGTGCTGTGGGCTATCACTGTTTGCTGTGGGCTCACACCGTGTGCTGTGGGCTCACACCGTGAGCTGTGGGCTATCACTGTGTGCTGTGGGCTCACACCATGTGCTGGGGGCTATCACTGTGTGCTGGGGGCTATCACTGTGTGCTGTGGGCTCACACCGTGTGCTGGGGGCTCACACCGTGTGCTGGGGGATAACACCGTGTGCTGTGGGCTCACACCGTGTGCTGTGGGCTATCACTGTGTGCTGTGGGCTATCACTGTGTGCTGTGGGCTATCACTGTGTGCTGTGGGCTATCACTGTGTGCTGTGGGCTCACACTGTGTGCTGGGGGCTGACACCGTGTGCTGTGGGCTCACACCGTGTGCTGTGGGCTAACACCGTGTGCTGGGGGATAACACCGTGTGCTGGGGGCTCACACCGTGTGCTGTGGGCTATCACTGTGTGCTGTGGGCTCACACCGTGTGCTGTGGGCTCACACCGTGTGCTGGGGGCTATCACTGTGTGCTGGGGGCTATCACTGTTTGCTGTGGGCTCACACTGAGTGCTGTGGGCTATCACTGTGCGCTGTGGGCTCACACCGTGTGCTGTGGGCTCACACCGTGCGCTGTGGGCTCACACCGTGTGCTGTGGGCTATCACTGTGTGCTGGGGGCTATCACTGTGTGCTGGGGGATAACACCGTGTGCTGGGGGCTATCACTGTGTGCTGTGGGCTATCACTGTTTGCTGTGGGCTCACACCGTGTGCTGTGGGCTCACACTGTGTGCTGTGGGCTCACACCGTGTGCTGTGGGCTATCACTGTGTGCTGTGGGCTATCACTGTGTGCTGTGGGCTCACACCGTGTGCTGTGGGCTATCACTGTGTGCTGTGGGCTCACACCGTGTGCTGTGGGCTATCACTGTGTGCTGTGGGCTATCACTGTGTGCTGTGGGCTATCACTGTTTGCTGTGGGCTCACACTGAGTGCTGTGGGCTGGCCCCGAGCAGCTGCACACGGGGAACAGGGCTGTGACATTCACTCGGAAACAGCTCTGCGCTGAGAAATGCAGCCTCTCGTTCAGCAATCCCCTCCGGCGCCCACAGGGAAACAAAGGAAGCCTTCTGCCTCGCACTGTCCCTACCTTCCCTGTGAGAACGAAAGGGAAACACGAGAGACTTCTGCCTCAGTGAGCCCGGCCTTAGGAAGGTGCTGGCGTCCCCTGGCCTCCTCAGTCTGCTCCTGCCTGCTGGCCTTCAAGGGACAGTAATAGTTTTGGGCGTGTGACAAACAGCACAGATAGCTATGGAATACAATAACATTTTGGGTTACCCCGGGCAGGCCCTTACTTTTTAGATTTGAGAATGAGAAAATTCCACTAAGTACAGGAAGGTAACTGCAGTGCTTCACATACCTTGGGTAGAAGAAGAATTTCTTTCCCAACCTGGGTGGGTGAAAGTGAGCAGGATTGGCTGAAGGATTCATCAGAATTGTAAAATTTTGGTAGGTATGGTAATCACAGGTTTATAAATACACATGCATGTGACTTTTAATAGGAATAAAAATATCTTAAAAAGGAAGATACAGAAGAAATAGAGAAGTCAAGAGAATAAAAAGCTTCATAAATAAGAGCAATGTCTCCTTGTAAAATTGTGGCCCCTATATTAAGTATATAGAAAGGATCTGGTTCTGGAAAAGTGATTTCTGGAAAGTCATGCATAAATGCATGTGACGTACTATGGAACTCATGTACGTGACGTACTTACAGCATTATACACATTACCAGGCACAAAACTGTGGCACTAATCTTTGCTAAAAGCACATGCCATCTGCCTGTAACTACTGCTTAAATGAATGAACCTGCATACAGTCAGCAGTGCATCAACCAAGCCAGTGTGACCAGGCTCTGTGGTGGATGGAGTCTGAATAAATCAATAAGACATAAATTAATGAACTTCAGGCATATGTAGTTTTATGATGGTTGCATTACATGAACCATTCATCACTGTCTTTTCACTTGGATTGTCACAGTCACTTGTGTCTTGCTTAAAAGATGTGGTAATGCCTTTAGAATAGGGTCTGTCCTCCTGTATGATCAGTCCAGAGGGACTTTGGTGCTGCTTGTAGTTACAGAGAGTTACAGAGTGCTGATGACATTAACACTGAGATCACTGAGTTACAGAGAGCTGATGACATTAACACTGATGAAATGACTGAATGGCAAAAGCTGTATGTAGAGTTTTGCTCAACTCCTTGCATAATCAATGTATAGTTGTTGTCAGCCCTACCTCTTTGATGTCTGGTTCTTTGACCTGTGGTTACTGCACAGGTGGCCACACAGAGGCAGCAAAAATCGGTAAATGGTAAATGGCAAAATTCTGGTCTTGCTGAGTTAGGAGTGTGGTTGCATCTGATGAGAGTATGTGCATCTGGAGAGACTGTGCTTATAAATAAACTTTCTTCCCCAGTGATATTACTTTAGCCTGTGTTCTTACTCAGGGATATATTAATCTTTCTGAAATATGAAAAGGAATAGTAGTAGAACACTAAAAAACAAAAAGCACTTATCTCTAGTGTCCTCTACTGAATTATACACCAATAATATTCATTAGATGAAAAAAATCCCCAAGACACTATGGTCGAATGGTTGTCTTGGCTGTAACATAACAGTACAATCTAGAAGGAGAAAAAATGCCCTTCAGTTCTCCCAGAGTGACAGACACCATGATGCAATGTTTAATTGGTTATCATGCCAGCCTCACCCCATCAGGAGACCATCAGGCCTCATAGAGGTTTTGGATTCTGGTCTGCCAGCTGCAGCTGCTAGAATCATATTCCAGTTATGATCCCTGTGAGCTTGCTGCTGATGGAAATGGACTAAGACTGCATGATCTGAATCTGTTCCTTTTTCTAGCCAAGAAAAAAATGGGCTAGTCTTGCCCTTTTGATTTACAGAAGAATTCTGGAAAGAAAAACAGTGAAAAATCCAAATAACCCATAGGTTGGCCATATGCCATATGGCAGAGGAGCACTTCTAGAGCTTTCTAAATTGCAAGATGAAAGGGAAAGGAAGAGCCTGGCACTGAAAATTGGACAAAGGTGTGGGAAAAAGACAAAGGAAGACCAATACTTGAGAAAATGTGGAGATGACACAGATAGAACTGGTGGAAAAGAAGGGCAAATAAAATGGAACAAAGAAGAAAAAAAAAAAAACTATGTGAACAGAATGAAAAAATAGAAAAAGAGAAATGCAGGCAAGGAGTCAAAATGGGTTGTACAGATGAGAATACAGGAGGGAAGAAATAAAGTAAGGGAAGGAAAGCTGAACAAGACCACAAGTCCTAAGGGTCATGTACATTCTGTTTCTACAGTTTGATGCTGCATCAGTGTTGGCAAGACTGCCTGATGGAGAGGGAGACATCTCAAAGGTCTGTACATTCATAAGGTACAAGAGCAACAAGTAAACTCCTTGTGGCCCCTGAGGTGAAAAAAGGAAGAAAAAATGCAGAATGTTTGTCCAAACTTATGGCTTTCAAAGAATGTACACAGATGACTGTCAAAAATATGACCAAAAAAACCCCCAAAATTGAAAGTATGACTAAACCAGCATATTTAGTGTTTTTTTTCTTGGGTGCATGTTTATGCAAGATGGAACATTTGGCCAAGGAAATTTCAGCCTAGCTAACTGAAAAATATTCTGAAAAATATAATTTACTACAAATTTTATTGTGGAAGAATTATGCATTTTTGTCAGCAGGGCTTAGATAATAATTTCTAACCTTCTGCCTTTATCCCACGTGGCTGTCACCATCTTCACTTGAATGCTTCCTTTGACCTCCACAGTGGCCTTTGCTATGAGAGAGTTTACAGATGAGAGAAGAGGCTGACAACACTCACAAATCCATCCAAACCCTGAACTTCAGTGATTCTTTGAACCAGAAACCTTCTTTTGGCATGGACAAAGTGTTACTTGTCAGTTTGGCCATGCTTATGATGACCTCCTTAAGGTCTGCTGTCAGAACCTTTTCCAGTTCTTCTGCCATTCCTTGTAGCTAGGTTTTATTCCTCTGTGAAGAAGAAATCTTCATGAAGAGACAGCAAAGGAAGAACCTTAACAGTAACCTTTGATACCATTTACGTACTGTGAAATGCTTGCCAGGTGATTTTTCAAGTCTGTGTTGCAAAGTGCTTGTATGGAGCACATACTAAATAGATAATAATTTAAAATTGTTTATGGTTCTAGCAGTTGCATGCTTTTATTTTCCTATGTGTTATTGCAAATATGGCAAAAAATGTTAGGAAATTGCTGAAGAAATAAATACATGAACAAAAGATAAAACAGACAGTTTGAAAGAGTGAGTCCACCAGTGCAAAGAATGTCACCAGTAAGAATAATTTTGAAAGATGGCAGCTACAGTAAAAAGAAACTTTTTAAAATAGTGTACTGGGGCAGTACTCCAATTCTGGCTCAGAAGGAAGTGTGTTACTTACTGAATTATGAACAACATTCTGTTCAACATCCTTTTTAAAGATGGTATTTTCTCTTTGCACTGCAAAGGAAGGGAATAGAAGCCTTCAAGGAAAGAGATGTTTGTTCTTCAGCTGAATTGCCATTGGTAGACTGTGTTAAAATGTTTTAAGGCATATATTTCTTTAAAAGTAATGTAATGGATTTTTAAAATTTACAGTATTATGAAATTACTGTGGAATTTGAGTTGATGCTGATCATGCAGAATAAATAAGAGATGTAAAGGCCATCTTAGAAAAACAGAATGTAAAAGAAAGGGTGTAGATGTGATGGAGAGCTTCAGAGAGGAGAGGTTACGTAGATACTTGGGGCCTTTGTCGTCACACAAGGTGAAAATGGTCAGAAGCAGTTTGGATCATCCCATTTCATCCTCTGTGCTCTGCATTCTGATCTACTGAAAACAACAGACTAGGGCCATGTGGTACTCTAAAGTGATCTGTCACTTTAGGTAACATACCTAGCTTTAAGTGGTGAGCCAGTCCAGCATAGAAAACACACCAGTGTTTTCTGTTAGAATGTACAAATCTCCATTCTAATGCATTCTGACACTGTGGAAAAATATATCTAAACACTGCTTAAAATGAACTAGTAAATGACAATCTGGTAGTGACTTCACGTATGTAAACTAGAAAACTTGGTGTGTACTGCAGCAAAATCTGTTCTATCTGTAAACTTCCCCATTTTTATTTTGAATGCTGCCTTACACCATATAATAGCACATTTTATAAAATAATATAGCATATAACAACACATTTAATAATATAATATAGTAATTGGGTTATTTCAAACAATGCATGCCATTCTCATTTCAGTTTTAATACACTACTCTCATCTAGTAATATGATATCCAGACAGTGGAAATTGATATTTTCTACAGGTTTTTTCAACTATTGTCAGAGTTCTTTATTTTGCCTTTATTGGGAATCATGTTAGCTATATTTGTGGTTATGCTGATTTTCCATGTCCTTTAATCCAGTATGTACTGATACTGAATTGCTACCACAGAAGACAAAAATGAACTAGGTAAAATTGTTCCTTTGGATGACTGTATAAAACTATTTGTGTTCAGAAGTGATATCACAAGTACTCAAACTTTAACTCCTAGGTGCAAGGAATCATGAAGATGCTGGATTCTAAGACATTCTCTGTCCCAGGACTACCAAGTGTTAGAGGTTCCAGATTTAAACCATATACTGCATGGTGCTTTGTACATAGCCCCAGCGACAACAGAGGAAACAATTCTCTGTCTGGATTGTTTCTTCTTGTTCTTGGGTAGTTTCAGATGATAGCATTGATGACACAGCAAACCACCTACACAATCAGAAGCAATGCAATCAGAAATAGACATTTAGAACCCTGTTCTAAAGGGAAAATACAATTTTTCTGATTAAAATGTAAGGCAAACAGAGTGGAATTAATTTCAGTGAACTTTTAAATATATATTGCAGGTCTCTACTGCCTGGATAGACACCTCAGGTTTTCTTCAGATTCAGAAAAGAGTAATAGTCACCCCTGGGGTGCACTTCATCTCGTCCTGCTGTTGACATCTAAAATTAATCATACACTAGAATTGCCTATATATTCTTGTCATCTCTACAGAAAAATATAGCAAAATTAATTCAAACCTGGGTATCTATATTTCAGATGGCTAAAATTCATTGAAATTAAGTAACTTGCTGCAGCTCTCCTCTTCCAAGAATCTTCCTGCTTTGGGAAGAATGTTAAAGAGAACACTTTCTTTTCCCACAAGACATAGTAGTGTTTAGCAGCTTTATGTTTATTTGTTCAATATGTAAAGATCTTCAGGAAGTATACAGAGCACTGAAGAAACTGTAACTTGCTTGAGAACAAAGCCCATTTTTTGCTTGATTGGTTCAGAAAACAAGAAAAGTCACTGGATCAGAATTAACCTGGGAAAACAGTTGCTGGAACCAGAGTGTTCCTGCTGTGCCACAGGGAAGAGGAAAGCTCAATAATTCATTGCAAGAGAGCTCTAAACTGAGTGAAGTCCTTGGATAGTCTTCCGGAAATGCTTAGCAATGGGTTTGTGTCTGTCGGTGTATTCGATATTGGCCCTGGCAATATGTTACTTTCCCCATTTTTCTACTTTAAAACCAATGTAGTCTGTGTTAGTTCAATTTTATTCTAATGGAGACATAAATCTGTCCTAACACAACATAGTAAAATGAAGTCTGAGTAACTAAACCTTCTGGGGCAGAACATTCTACATTTCTATAAAGTGTTCATTCTATTTTGGACAAGCAACATATTTTTTCTCCCAGGTTTGACACATGCAATTTTGTTTCCAGTGTTTATACTTTGTCTGCTCTTTTGACAAGTAGCAGACAGCGTACACTAAACTATTCTACTATGTTGTAAAAAAATTGCCAACTACATATTTAAAGACATGAGAATATTTGGATTATTTAGCTGGGATTTTGTATTTGACAAGAATTTCTCAGAATGGAGTCGTGAGGCCTTCACTGCAATGGGCATTACAGTTGTTTCAATTTTCTATTTAATGAGGTGGACAACAGCTGTTCTTTGTCCAACAGGTGAGGTGGGTTAATGACTGTGTCAGTGCTCCATCCCTGTCACTGTTTCCTTTCCAAGGGGCAGGACTGTGCAGAAAAAATGGCTGCAAAGGACAAAATTTGGGGATTTGTCTTTTCTTACAAGAAGTCTTTAGTAGATGTGTTTAATATTTTCTAATTGACATGCCTGCAAGCTTCCCTAAAGTTATCTATTTCTCAATTATTGTAAACTGTAATAACAGTTTTATTGATCAGTAAATGCCTTCAAGGCATAGTCTCATTGATGTTAAATTATGGAACAGTAGAGATGAGTGAATCATATTTCTGGGACACAAAATGCAAAATCTTTTGAAGATCCATAAAGAAGTAGAATCTAACTTGGTTCCTCATTGCCATGTTTTCACTTCAAAGTCCCATAGTAGCAAACGTGGCTTTTCCCTGTAGCATGCAGGTGTAACACTGAGCATACAGAGGAAACAGATCTGAGGCAGAAGAAAGCACTATTTTCAAACAGTTTCAATAGAAGTGCTGCAGTTTAATATGTGTACCCACATGTGACTGGCTGTTTGATATCACGATTGTGTTGAGACACAGCAAGTTTCAAAGTCTGGTTTGTTCTCACAGTACACAAGAATTCCTTTTTCACAGTGCGTTGGCTAACCTGTGCTCATCTGCAAGGTCTCAGTTTTATTGAATAATGCAGGCTCTTTGAAGTTGATATTTTATTCTTACCTCTTAATAGTCTTAACATTTCTTCAAACATACCTTAGTATCACAAATATCCTTTGACCAAAATCTGTTTTTTGATGTCAGTGCAGTTCAATATCTAGACCCTAGCCCATTGTGGAGTTGCAAAAGAAGTGGCCTATATTCTTCTGTCTGGCAAAATTTTACTGAAAATGAAGATGTGAAAGAGACAAAATCTCCTATATAAAGTGAAGGAATGTTCTTTAAAGCATAGGGATCTTGGAAAAGGGTGGAAAAAGGAAATGACTAACTGAGAAAACAATTGATACACATCAAGATCACGTTGAAGATAATAAAGGAAATGTCAAAAAACAAATGTAGGTTTTAGCTGTTTCAGAGGAGAATGAGACAGAAGAGGAGCCTCTCTCTTAAATTTTCTACTTAGGGAAAATAATCCATATGGTGTACATTCATCCATTCTGCTGCACTTCACAGCCTGTTGGGGTGTTACTTTTAATAGGAACAGCCTCTGGAGTGAACTGTTGAGAATAGTGGAATAATTCCATAATTAATAAAGGAAGAATTCTTGCCTTCTTGGGGCCCAGGTAAGAGACATCACCAAGACTGGTATGGCCCACTGGTTATTGCAGACTTTGTGACTGTATTTAGGGCATAAGTACATGTATTATGAAAAGCCTAAGGAAGGAGCATGTGTGTCAAAGCTCCCTATGCTCCTTGGTTGCAGGAGCACACATCAGAAGAAGCAAAATTTCATCAGTGATATTTTGCAGGTGCAGAAACATAGAAACTTGAAGCTCTAAAGCAAATGTCTATAAGTGAAGGGTTCTTTTGGTAGCCATTTGACTTTACTAACCTTGACTTTCACCATACACACATGCTCTAGCTTTTCCACAATATAGGCTTGGAAGATTACCACTAATACGGAAATACACTTAATTTCCTGCTTTATGATTTCATTGTGATATGGCTCATAGAATTTTTTCCCAGTCTCTTATGAATAAAGCAAAACAACTTTGCAATTTTTAGCCTATTCTAACTCTTACAACTGTGTCTGTAAAGGCAATATCTCATTTGGTTGAGCAGAACTAACAACCTGTTTGTGCTGTCTCAGAATTACAGAGTATGCTGTGTTGGAAGGGTCCCACAGGGATCGTCCAGTCCAGCTCCTGGCCCTGCACTCAACATCCCCAAGGGTCACACCATGTCCCTAAGAATATTGTCCAAGCACTTCTTGAACTCTGGCAGGCCGGTGCTGTGACCACTTCCCTGGAGAACCTGCCCCAGTACCCAGACAGCCTCTGGGTGAAGGGTCTGTTCATAATATCAACCTAAATCTCCCCTGACACAAATTCAGGCCGTTCTCTCAGGTCCTTTCACTGATCACCACAAAGAGATCGGTGCCTGCCCCTCTTCCCCTCATGAGGATGTTGTGGACTGCAGCGAGGTCTCCCCTCAGTCTCCTCCAGTGAACAAACCAAGTGACCTCAGCCACTCCTCACACCGTTTCCCCTCAAGGCCCTTCACCTTTGCTGCCCTCCTTTGGACACTCTCTGAGAGCTTTATATCTTAGATTGTGGCACCCAAAACTGGTCAGGATATTCAAGGTGAGACCACAGCAGTAGAGAGCAGGGCTGGACAATCACCTCCCCCTTGCCTGACTGGAAATGATGGGAAGTGGCTCATGAGCACTTCTGGCACTTTCCTCAGGGCTCTCGAGTGTATCCTTACAGACCCAAAAGATTTATACGTGTCTCAGTGGTGTAGCATGTCACCTACCATTTTCCCTTGAATTATGGGTGCTTCACTTTAATCCCTGTCTCACTCTTCCAGATCAATATCATTCCCTTTGTTCTAGTCGGTTTTATTTCTAAAACAAAAATTAGCTCAATTTATGAAGTAAAGAAAAAAGAAAATTTCATGGTCCTCATTTTGGCATAGTGAAGGCCCTATGGCATTTTGGGTACATTTACAATTTCTATTCAACTGCATCACATTTATACTGTGATTCAGGAAAAATAAACTGCCCTGCAAGCCCTAAGGACAAATCTATTTACAGACAACTGGAAACCGTTGTAGTTTAGCACTGATGGCTAGAACAATTCAAACAAATAGAGAACAACTTTTCCATGGTACTGTTATTATTCTGTAGTGGAGAATAGCAATCTATATGGAAGGATTCTGACATAAGGACACATAAATAGTATCACACAGTGTATGACACAAGGAAAGAGTGCCCTGTGAGATGTGGAAAGAGGAATTTAGAGTGAGAGAGAAAAATGGAAAACATAGACAGATAGTTTACAATAACTTACCACTTGGTTGAATGGTACTCTGAAACAAATAACTGGAATTTTTCTGAGCTGCTGATAAATTTTGTGGTCCTTTCTAGCAGTTCTTCCCCAGAATAGGTTAAAGGCTCTGTTTAGGTTATTAATTCCTTCTGTGCAGGTTTGCACTGTGCTCGGGAAGAGGATTTGTATTTAATAACTAGTAGGAGTTGTATTTTGGACACGCTTTGATACATCAGTATCGAATACTGGGTTTATTACTCTTTGCCTCTTGTCTCTCTGGCTGCTGATGTCTCTCCTATCCTTAGGGTCAGAACTGGATGGCTGTAGCCATTCCAACTCTAACCTCAAGCATCTAACCACAGTGCTAAGTGTGGGAACAATGCTCCACATCAATTCTCTGTAAGCAAACTCATTTAACAGTAACATTCCTTTGTAGAGTAATTTGGAATATAGCAATGTGGTGAACAATTCTCTCCGTCCTCTTATGCCCACAATTCACAAAGTGGCACATATTTTCTCAGTTTGGAGATTCCCTAGGTCTAACAGATTGTCTGTGCATCAGCCAACTCCTCCACCAGACTTTAAAGGCTGGTTGTGCACTTGTCTCTGCAGACCAAGACCAGTTCATGAGAGCCCGGCTGGATTTCCTCTAGCCCATCTCCCATTTGAGGGTGAGCCAGAAGCCTAGGCTGGCTGCACACCCTGGGAGAGGAATGGTGTATGCTTAGAAATAAATATTTCAGCCTCAGCTCTTTTCACCAGCAAAGAACAGCTTTGATCTTGTTAAAGTGTTGGCCAAACTTGTGTTGACCTAAATGATTTGTTTCAGCAGAGCAAAACACTTCAAGTAAATACACGGTATTATTTTGGTACAGCATTTAATAACATTGTAATTAATATTTCAGTGATTCAAAGTTTATTTCAAAGGTATTCATAAATATTTTGTAAGTGCAGAAGATGGAAATTGTTTCTCAGGCTAAAAGACGTATTTCAATTAGAAACATCGTTCTTTTCTTGATTGTGTGTTCATGCAAGGTATATGCAGTAAAGATGGTTGCAGAACGAGGGACTAGCCTCTGAAAGTGAAAATGTGAAACAAAAGTTAAGAGCCATAAGGAAATGCAGTTCTGGCACATTGTACATTTTTTGTTGTGATAATTTGCCAGCTTCACAACATGTGATTGTGTGTGGATTACTTTTTCCATGAGCATCACAGTAATGTCATGGTGAATTGCAGTGAGAGGTCATACAGGTCCCGATCAGTCACTTCCAACTTTTGTATCTGAGTTCATGCTCTGCAGCGTTATTCCAGTCATAATTGTACTAAGGTGATTATTTTTTCCCAAATAACAGGCAGTAAATTTCCACACAATGTGTCATGAACTAAAAAACTTCAAAAACAAAGCCAAAGAATCAAACAAACAAAACTAAAACCAAAAACTGTTCCTAATCTAAACTGGTTTTTAAATAACAAAGAAAGGAATGGAAAAGTCACTTTTTTATGTATTAAAAAGTTCAAAATGCCCCAAGTATTTATTTATTTCTTTATTTAAAATACATATTCTTGGACTAAAACCTTTGTAGGAGTTTATTCATAATTAATGTAATTCTTAGAATATAATTTGTAAAAAATTAAAAAAAGAAAAATTAAAAAGAAAATAAGTACTTATATTTTCCTTTTTTCAAAAAAAGCTCTAAAATACCTTTTAGATACAGATCTAAACAAATGCTTTTGTTTACTTTTTTAGTTTTTCCATACAGTGAGGTGACAAAATAAGTTATTCCACCCACTTAGAAGAGATTGTTTTGCAATATTTGCATATGAAACCATCTTGCTATTCCTTTAGCTCCTATGAAAGCTTAGCTAATCAAGATATAGAAAGCTTCTTAGATTCCTAAAATACAAAGACACGTATAGTAAAGCCTCTGTGTACAAAGCATAAGTGTTTTAGAATAGGCAGATCTCATCTTGGTTGGTGCCCTGATTTCAGCTGGGGTGGAGTTGGTTTTCTGCCTGTAGCTGGTACACTGCTGTGGGCTGGATCGAGGGTAGGAATAATGTTGGTGACACACTGATGGTTTTGTCGCTGCTGAGCAGCACTTACACTGAGTCAGGGACTTTTCAGCTTCTCCTTCTTCCCTGCCAGAGAGGATGGTGACACAGAAAGCTGGGAGGGGACACAGCCAGGACAGCCGACCCTAGCTGGCCAGAGGGATATTTCAAACCACCATGCTGAATGATAAAACTGAGGGAAATTTGTGGAGGATGGCAAATGTTACTCAGGGATTGGCTGGGCATTTATCAGTGGGTGGTGAGAAAGTGCATTGTGCCTCACTTATTCTGTATATTACTTTATCATCATTATTATTATTATCTTCCTTTTCTTTCCTGTCCTCTTAAACTATCTTTACCCTGACCCATGAGTTTTAACTTTTTTCTCATTTGCTCCCCCACCCTGCTGTGGGTAGGTGAGTGGACAGCTGTGAGTTCAGTGACTGCTGGGTCAAACCCCAAGAATTAGAAAAGTCCTTCACTTAGTTCATAAGGAATTCACATAACACTGTTACGTCTACTTGGTAAGTATTTGTTGGTCATACAAGAAAAGCAGAAACTCTGTTTAGCACCAGGGAGGAATTTGAAACAATTTTACATGGTGAATCTTTTCACATTCCCTTGACTTGTCCAGGGTCACTATTGCTTGTGGGAATTTCATTCTTCCTGGAACATCTCTTCTCTAAAAGTTGCCTGTTGCCACCCAGGCTGTACGAGAATAGCCACACTGCAGCCAGCCATCACCCAACTATGGCCACAGCTTTGTTAATGTCCCTTCACATTTACCAGCACATTTCTTCTACAGAGCATCTGAAGTTCAGACTTTCCTGTTCATTTTCCGAAAGCCTCCTGGTCTCCCCCTTTGTGCAGAGAGCCGTGTTTGCAGCATGTTTGCTGTCTCCTTCAGAGTTATTGCTGTAGATTTTACCTACGAGTACTGGAATCTTTGTTCTCTTTGCAGAATGCAGTGGCCACATTTTCAGCGTGCTGTTCCCCTAGTGCATGTGGAGGGGAGGTGACATGTGCATTCCAGTGAAGCTGTCTTAGTTGTTAGACTTCATAACCATGAAAAGAAACAAACAGAGAAACTTGTACTTTTCTGACCTCAAAAGGGAGCACCTCTATCAGCAGCCACCTTGAATTCTAGTATCCATTTCAAATGTAATATTTCTGCATGACAATATGGACACTAAAAGAAATATTTCTGCTAAAAGTTAGTTTCTGCTGTTGCCTTCTATTATTATTTTAGGTTGCAATTTTTATTTCATGCAATAATTATTTCTTGCCTCAAATCTTAAACATTCTAAAGGTCTTTCTTATTGGAAATCCATTAACTGAACAATGCAAATCAGAAAATCTGATCAAGTCTTCTGTGTTCTATACACATTTAACTAGAATGTGCTGATTTGGAAGGAGTGGAGGCAAAAAGCAAATAAGATGCATCCATGACTGTAAAATAAATGGGCTATCTTCTCATTACAGTATGAATCATGAGACACAGTTATATCACAACATCATATTCCAGAGTTGGTCATGACAACAATTTCAGAATTATTTCAATTATTACAAATTATGTTAGCAAACATGTAAGCTGAAAATGCTTAAGTTTGTAAGAAACTGAGCTGTTGATTTTATTAGTAGTGTTTGTTGCTGGAGAGGAGCTTTTAAAGCTGCTTGCAGCGTTAATTGCACATTTCTTTCCTGTCTTGCAGAGAATGACATAAAATCAGTGATGTGTTTGCTTTAGTTTCCAAAAGCTAATGTTAGGGAATAAAATTTACTTAGCATGAAGTCAATCTTGCTACTGTAAAACACTTTTAATGTTAAAACATTATGATACATTTCTTCTTCAGAAAAACAAAAATTTAAGGGGAAATATGGAAGAAAGCCAGACCTTTTAAAACCCAGTGGTTGAAAAAGAAACAAAATTAGTATTTTTTAATCAAATAGTAGCCCACATTAAGCAATGAGGAAACACTAGCTTTGACCTATCTCTGAGTACAAAATGTCCATCCCACAACTGGATAAACACTTAATGCAATGGGGGAGCAACTGGACAAGGGGCAGCTGTGAAGGGGAGGACATCAGCCTGGTGACCTGTCCTAGTGGGGTTCCACAGCGCTCCAGCCTTGGCCCTGTGCTCTTCATCACCCTCACAAATGACTTGGAAGCAGGACAGGAAGGGATACTGAGAAAATCTACAGACAATATAAAACTGGGAGGAGCTGTTAACTCTTCTGGGGACAGAGAGGCCCTGCAGAGAGACCCTGACAACATTGAGGGCAATCGCCAACCATAGGAAATGGAACATCGGAAAGTGATATAAAGCTCTCAGAGAGTGTCCAAAGGAGGGCAGCAAAGGTGAAGGGCCTTGAGGGGAAACGGTGTGAGGAGTGGCTGAGGTCACTTGGTTTGTTCACTGGAGGAGACTGAGGGGAGACCTCGCTGCAGTCCACAACATCCTCATGAGGGGAAGAGGGGCAGGCACCGATCTCTTTGTGGTGATCAGTGAAAGGACCTGAGAGAACGGCCTGAATTTGTGTCAGGGGAGATTTAGGTTGATATTATGAACAGACCCTTCACCCAGAGGCTGTCTGGGTACTGGGGCAGGTTCTCCAGGGAAGTGGTCACAGCACCGGCCTGCCAGAGTTCAAGAAGTGCTGGGACAATATTCTTAGGGACATGGTGTGACCCTTGGGGATGTTGAGTGCAGGGCCAGGAGCTGGACTGGACGATCCCTGTGGGACCCTTCCAGCCCAGCATATTGTGTGAGTCTGTGATTGTCTGATTTATTAGCAGTTGTGGTTACAAGAAGGGCTGAAAGGAGGATCTGGGGAACTAGAGGATTTCAGCCTGATGTCAGTGCTGGGCAGGGCCATGTGACAGATCATCTTGTGACAGATCATGTTGGAGCATCGACCCAGCCAGCATGGATTTAGGAAAGGCAGGTCCTGCTGGACTAACCTGATCGCTTTCATTGACAAGCTGAGTGGCTCGTGGGTGAGTAAAAAGCTGTGGATGTTGTTTACCTGGACTTTATCAACACCTTCCACAGCATTCTGCAGGAGAATCCGGCTGCTCATGCCTTTGGCAGGTGTGTTCTTCGCTGGATTAAAAGCTGGCTGGATGCTGGGGCCCAGAGTGATGGTGAATGCAGTTACATTCAGCTGGTGGCTGCTTACCCGTGGTGTTTTCAGGGCTGGGTGCTGGGGTCAGCCCTGTTTTATTGTCTCTATCGTGACCTAGACAAGGAGTCCAGGGTTGCTCAGTATGTTTGCAAATCATAAATTTAGGCAGGATTGTTGAGCTGCTGGAGGGCAGGGAGGCTCTGCAGAGGGATCTGGACAGGCTGGATTAAATGTTCTGAGGCCACTGGAAGAGGTTCAACAAGGAGAAGTGCCAGGTCCTGCCCTTGGGTCACAACAATTCCATGCTGCACTGTGGCCTTGGGACAGGCTGACTGGAAAGGCGCCTGGTGGAAAAGGACCTGGGGACGCGCCTTGGCAGTCAGTTAGGTCTGGGCCCAGTGTGTGTGTCCAAGTGGCAGATAAGGCCAATGGCATCCTGGCTTGGATCAGAAATAGTGTGTCCAAGGGACTTGGGCAGTGACTGTCTCCCTGTACTTGTTACTGGTACCACTCTTCAAGTTCTGGGTCCAGTGTTGGCCCCTCACTCCAGGAAAGACACTGAGGTGCTGGAGTGTGTCCAGGGATGGGCAGTGAAGCCAGGGGGAGTCTGAAGCACAAGCACCTATAAGGAACAGTTGAGAGAGCTGGGATTATTGCTACACATTCAGATTAGCAATTTTCAGAGGTGAGTGGTAGTTCCTCTTTTAGAAATTATTCATGATATTGCATGTATCTATCAATTAATATTACGCTTACTTGTTTCTTTGTGGCTTTCTTCATAGGATAGTTTGGTTTTATAAGTTTAGTGGCATGTTAAGCAAGAACCTCTTGGCCCTCTGAGGGCAAATGCACAAGCTTTTCCTCAGTAATTCATCAGGATGTTATGTGGATTTAGGCTTTAAGCTGAGCAATATTCTGTTGCTTGTTGGGGTTTAGGTACCTTGTTCTACATTATGCTCTCATTCATCATATATGAACAACTTCACAGATGTTATTTCCTTTCAGGTTAAGCAAATCATGTTACCTTTGCCTTGGTAGCCAAGGGCAAAATTAGATCAGTAGAAAGCAGAAGTTATTTTTAAACTGAAAATTATTTCTTTTGCTAGAGAAAAACCAGTGGATTCATCTGAAACCAGTGAATATTTGACATACCTTCAGAAACAAATTTCTCTAAAATGTTATTACCTCTGCAAGTATTTCAAGCTAACCATTTATTGCTACGCTGTTAGTTGGAAAAACTCAAAGTAAAATTTTGTGTGGGAGAATTTGTATTGCTTTATATTTTTTTGTTCTGTCAGATTTTTTTATTAAGTTGTTTAGATGGATTTTTATGTACTTCTGTCGCTATTATATATGGGATTTTTGTCAGTCCTAAAGACAAAATATATAAAATCTCCAAACGTATCATGAATATGATCTGATTTATGTAAATTGATGTATCAAACGCTACAAGAGATCACTTTTTAGTAACTCATTATAAGAGTGTTTTCCTTGTAGTACCCTTCATGAGAGGATCTCAAATGACTTTACAAAGGGAAATTAATTAAACTTTTTAGTTCCAGAAGGTAAACCAGAGTGCTGAAATATTCAGCATTTGAGAGTACCTCAGTAGTGTCTGTCATCCCCCAGGGATCATTTTTAGGCCCAGTCCTGTGTAATATCATTGATGATCAGGAGGAGGGGATGGAGTCTACCATTTGCAGATTTTCAGATGGCACCAAATTGGGTGCAAGTGTTGGTGTGCTGTAGGGCAGGAGGGCTCTGCACAGGGTCCTGGCCATGCTGGAAAGATGGACTGAATCCAGTGATGTGAGGTTTAACAAGACCAAGTGCTGGGTCCTGCACTTTGGTCACAATAACCCTGTCCAGTGCTACAGCCTGGGGACAGTGTGACCTGGGGACACTGGTGACAGCAGCTGGACATGAGCCAGCAGTGCCCAGGTGGCCAAGAGGGCCAATGGCTCCTGGCCTGGAACAGGGATGGGGTGGGCAGCAGGAGCAGGGCAGTGATTCCTTTTCTGCACTCAGCACTGGTGAGGCCACACGTCGAGGGCTGTGTCCAGCTCTGGGCCCCCCAATTTAGGAAGGATGTTGAGATGTTGGAGCGTGTCCAGAGAAGGGCAGTAAGGTTGGTGAAGGGTCTGGAACACAAATCCTGTGAGGAATGGCTTAGGGAGCTGGGTTGTTTAGCCTGGAGAAGAGAAGGCTCAAAGGAGATCTTGTTGCTCTCTCAACCACCTGAAAGGAGGCTGCAGCCACATGGGGCTTGGCCTCTTCTCCCAGGCAGACAGAGATGGGGCAAGAGGACACAGGCTTAAGCTGCACCAAGGGAGTTTTAGGCTGGGCAGTAGGAAGAAGTTCTTCACAGAAAGGGTGCATTGGGATGGTCTGCAGAAGAAGGTGGTGGAGTTGCTGTCCCTGGAGGTGTTTAAGAAAAAACTGAATGTGGCACTCAGTGCCATAGTCTAGTGGAAAAGGTGGTTTTAGGTCATAATTTCAACTCAAGGATGTCCAAGGTCTTTTCCAACCTATTTGATTCATGATTTTGTGATCAGACAATGAAAACTTCACAGATGCAACTGAATAAGAAAATAGAGTAAATTGGAATATTTGAAGAGCAATGGAGTATTTAAAAGAAAAAGTAAAATCTATTATTTTCTTTCTGTAAAGATCATTGGCTTGTATTTATTTATGGGCTTGTGTATTTTAGATAAAGTAGACCCTGGAAACCCTGTGCATTATCTCTTTAGAGATCTGTAAATGACAGCATCAACACTTTAAATCATACTCATATTAAAAGACAGTATAACAACATCTAGGAAGGTACACCTCTATCTTTGTGTTTGTGATTGTTAGAAATTGCATTTCCATATTCATTTTTTCCTGACTGTTTGCAATTTGTGTTAATTAAGTCTGAAATATGAATATTCTCACATATGAACCAAGCCATAGAAAAAAGCCTTTGCCACAAGTTTGTCCAAAAATCCTGCTGGTGTCTTTGCCTTTGTGTTTCCACAATCTTTCTCAATGTAGATCTAATCCTAAATCTTTTATCAGTCTTAAAGGTAACCACTGGAGGAGTCTTTCTTTTAAGTGATGAGGATAGTCCATCCCATGGTTCTTACACTGTCTCCAAGCCACCGGATCTCCACCTAACATGCTGCAGGATCTGTAGCTGGCTGATAGGAGCACATGAGATTTAGTAAAAAGAATGATTTGAGAATATTCTCACTGTACCATTGAGTATAGTAAGTCCTGGAGGACAGACTTGTGATTAAATGGAGTTCAGTTCTAAAAGGTGTTGCAGCTTTTCTCTGCCGTAGATAAATGTCATCAACTCACTGCCTCTTGCCTGTTAGCTGCACAGACTCCACCCAATAACCTTTGTCTGCAGCAACCTCAATCCTCTGATGTGAAAACACTGATGGGACGCAGTGCATGTTCCCTTGAATGATTTGTGTTGCTATGCCCAGAGAAAAAAATGTTCTTAAAAAAATATTAGCTACTAGTTAACTAGTTAAAGTATTGTGTCTGACTCACCATGCAAGCACATCAATATTTATTTCCCTTTTTTCTGCTATTCCAGTGCTACTGACTAGCAAAAGTAGAGCCATGTGAACAGGGAGGTATTACCTTGTATCCAAGGATGAATTTGAAAATAATTACTTCTGCCATAACTCTTGCAATCCATATGGATAAGGTACAATACTGGCACCAGAATCTACAGGTCCATCTGCACAGAGCCTCATTTCACTGTGTAAGATAAAGCTTTGTAAACCTAGCCATCTATTTTTAGTTTATTCCCCAGAACCTCTAAGTAAGACTGGGAAATAAAGATAAAATGTAAGGAATTACTCTATTTGATAGTAAAAAATGATGGGGAAAGATTAAAAATAATATTTGAATATTTTATATGATCATTTCTGATATTATAAAGACATTTTTTGACTATGGTAGTGGCATCTGCTAAATACTGTGTAGTCATCAAGACCTAATCCTTCTGCAACCTGCTGTAGAATGTAACTTCAGTAAAGGCAACAGAGTGACAGCACCATACAATCAGACTCCCCATATATTTTTTCCCATGATAATAATGAGGGGATACTTTGTTTTGACTCTTAAGTCTCCAAAAGGGATTTAATTTTGGTTTTAGAAAGACCAATGGATGTTTTTAAAAATATGATCCCTCCCTCCTTTGCTGGTGAACACAGGATTCTAAACACATTTGGTAGTACCCACTGAATAGCTTGAGTACTTTTGATAAATCTCATCTATCTATCTATCTATCTATCTATCTATTCAAAAATCCATTCTATGAGTTGATTTATAGATCACTAAGAGATTTGGTGCACTATATCCAGTACACACACTGTGACACAATAAGGTGCTGAAAACTTACAAAAGGGATTTTAGCTGCTCCATACTGAGCAGATAGAATATGCAGGGTTATTGTGCACTGGGGAAACTGTCATCTGCAGACTTCAAGATGTGAAATTATAATTGATTAATCACATAAATTGCCATCTGGGGATGAAGAGTCAAATCTTGATAACGTGAAATGAGATCTTTCATAGTCTCCTTTTAGCATGAGTGATTCAATGCATATGAACAAAAGCTTGAGGGCTCTATCTTTTTTTTTTTTTTTTTTTTTTTTTTTTTTTTTTTTTTTTTTGGTGAGTGAGAAAGTGAATCTAGTGAATTTGTATTGATAAAAAACTGGGTTATTTGAAAGCCCAGATTCTCTTTCCTTAAAAAATCTTCAAACTTACTTTAAAATTAGGTCTTCTTTATGCACAAAATATTGAAAATGGCTAATAATGCTAATAACTTTAGCAAATTCTTTGCCTTGACTAATGAATCAGACAAACCATACTGCACTGATGGTTTGGCAGCAGTGAGAAAAAGGAAAATGTAGGCAATGTTTGTTTAGGAACACTTACAGGTTCTAATGTGGGTTCTTCAGAGAGTAGGATCTGTTCTGTCAGTTATATGTATGTTGAGTATTTTAATGTTTTGTCAGACTAGCTAAGAAAAAGTATAAACGTTAGTACCAGACAAAATGTTTAAAGCTCGTATCTAATGGACTCAGCTTATGTTTCTGTCCTGGGGAGAGCTGAACCCACTACCCAAAGCGCACTGGCTGTGGTGACCTCAGCTGCACTCACTGCACCTCAGCTCTTCCCTCCTTCACTGCTGGGGTCCGTAAGGAGAGGGATGGAACTCAGCTGGAGTAGAAAAAAGCACAACCTAATCTATTGTGAATTACTACAATGTTGAGATAGTCTGCTCCTGTCTATGAGATATTGATAAATTAAATCACTACAATACTGATATTTACTTTGAGTCAACATGAAATGGTTCAGTTTTATGCAGTTAAAATGAATTATATAATTATTTGGTTCTAAAACATTCAAATAAATAGGGAAACATAATTTAAGGCTATTTTTTAAAATCCTTATAATTTTAATAATATATGTATAGTAGTATATCTCTTTTATTTTTATTTATATATATATATATATATATATATCTAAATTGTATATTTATACATATAAATATAGGTGGCAAGGCACCACAAGCAATTTTATTCAGGACACCCAGAAAGCAAAACAATAATAATAAGCTATATATTGAAAAACTTTTAAAAAATTGTAAAAAAGTCAAAAATGAGGTTTTTGTTCTTGAATATCAACATTTACAAAAAAGAAAAAAGAATAGGAAAATAAGTTATCTCCTTAACAATCTGTTTTGTTGGGAATTCTGCTGTAAAGAAAACAATTCTGGTTCTGTGCGCTTGGTTATAACCCCCAAATGAACTTTGAGCTATGCTATTGTATATATTGGTTTTATGGCAAAGAGTACTTTAAAGGAGTATTTTTTGAAAGGGAGTATTTTAACTTGTCAAAAATATGCAACTCCCACTTGAATTAGTTTATTTGCTATGACAGTTGATACTGATAGATTTTATATTTCAAATTTTATAATTATATTTCAAATGAATAGCTAACTATAAGTATAAATTGAAATATCTCAGAGATGCACTGGATTGCAAATTTTTATTACAAAGCTAGTTACAAAGACTGGAAGTTCTCCAACCAAACATCAGTATTAAACCAAAGCCAGGCTGTAAAACTTCCACATTTTAGTTAGATTCTGAGCTGGACTCACTGCAGGGGTCTGTGAACGAAATTCCTTGATCTTTCCTATATACTGAATTAAGCAAGTAACTGCTTCCAAAGAAGTAGAACCTCAACAGCAACAGTTAATTTTTCCACTAAATGTTTCTTCTTTTTTAATGGTTACTTTTATTTATTACATTTTTTTTTAATGTGTATCTTCTAAGCAGAAGAAGTATCTTTACAGCATGAAGTGAGCTTTCCATATTATGGAAGAACCAAACAGCAGCAAAACCAGTATCTGATAACCTTTTATTACTGACTGTGGACGTTGAGATCCAGCAATGATCCTGAGGGACACACCCATAATTAATGGTGCACGAGAATGCATTTCTAAGGAGGCACTTTCCTAAATTTGCCCCATTATTTATGTTGTGGTAGCAGTTCCCTGTCTCACTTGGGATGCCTTTCAAGTGTGAGAACCTCTTTCAAAACGAGGACAGGAAGATGAAAGCCTGACACCTATGGCAGATAAATCAGTAGTGTTGGAGTGAGGACATAAGACTGGGTCTTCCAAAGGTTTCCTTTGAAGAAGACTTTGGTTCTAGAAAGATCTCATCCCAGCCAATAAAGAGACAATTTTTCTCAACCGGGGCACTTTCCGTAGGAGCACAGGATCTGATAAATTGATTGAATAAAAATCTTTACTTCAGTCTCTGAGGTCTTGAATGATAAACTTTGCCCACCTCCACACGTGCAGGAAAGAAGCAGGCTCCTGGGCAGAGGGGCAGCTGTTTGTGGGCAGCTGGTGAGTGCTCCCAGGCACTGCCTCACAGGTGTGAGCCAAGCACTGGTGTGCCTGCAAATGCTTGGCATTTGTCCTGCTCACACTGCACTCCAGGAGTTTGCTTCTAGCTTATTTGGAAAATAGAAAATTTGAATGGTGACATTCCATCTCTTTCTGTGTAAGCTTTAAAAAAAGAAAAAAAATGCGTCAAATAAAAGAAAATTATTAATTTCTTTGAAAGAGTCATATTGAGATTAGATCATGGTATCAGGTTTGTAATCCAAGGACTTTTTTGTTGTACTAGCCTAGGTTTCCTTTTGTACCTTTTTCCCTAGCAATCAAAATTAAAATTCCAGTTTTCATCCCTTAGAAGGGTTTAGTGAAATATGCGACTCGGTTACAATATTCAAAAGCTTGCCATGCCAGGCTACTAAAAAAGCCTTTCTGAGAGTCAGAACTTTTGAATTATTCTCCTGTCCACACTTCACCATCCAAAACGCAAATTCCTGTAGGATGCCTTAGCAGGCAATGTCAGTAAAAATGAAAACAAAAGAACAGGCATTTCATCAGGGCTTTCTTCTGCTGAGACAGTTTTCATGGGTGGCACAACTATTCATACATTTGAATTGATCGTGATAATGCCTCTGTGCATTGACAATTGATACAAATGAGATAAAAAGGAACATTTAGTCATCAGATGATAACATCTCTATTTAAAATTCTAGCCTAAGTTAAATGGGACAATAACTGTCAGGAATTAATACTGAAGAGGAGTAACTCTGAAGCTGCCACTATGTGTTAAAAATACCCTGTCATTGACATTTTCATTATGCATGTCAACTAAATTCACAATTAGTGTTAGCTTATAGGAATGATCTGACATGTGAATGGGCCACAGAATCAGGAAACACACACAAAAAAGAAATTAACAATTAAATAAAATTAAAACAATATGATTAGAAATATAGCAAAATGTCTGGTATGGAGATCAGTACAAGGCTTTCTGCTAAATTCTAACTCTACCACAATCTGAAGACATTATTCTCCTTTCTGACTGCCATCAAGTAGTCACAGTTTCTTTCAGCAGCACATAGAAATCTCGGTTTGAGAGTATTTCTTGCACAGGGAAATATATCAATGTAATGTGGAAGAAATACATTCTGAACAAATACTTGAATGTCATATGAGCATTTCGTGGGTTTTGAGGGCATAATGCAATTCTATTATTTTTTAATTATGAACTTAATAATTAATTTAGTGGTTCTGTGATGAAGAACATTGACTGTCATACAAGACGTGATATTTATTTTCAACAGCATGTTTTTCAGACATGTCTTTTGCAAAATTTACACTGTGATTCATTGAGGTTTTTCATCTGATGCTGAAAGGACAGGATTAGCACTCTGTGTAAGTGTGGCTGCTTGTTCCTTCTTTTTCCTGCAGTCATGGGTGCTGACTGGTATCCATGCAGCTGGACAGAGAACAGGGTCAGGAGCAGAACTAGGCTAAAACTAACCCAGGAAAAAATAAAGTGGTGGTGGTGGAAATAAGTGCTTTTGCTGGCTGAAGGGAGGGGGAGCAAAGGACTGCTGAGGAATGGTGAGGACAAGTTTGGACATATACAACACTTCCAAGCTTCAAGTGTTCACAGAGCCATACACAGTGTTCACCTTGGAAACCTCTTGTGGCTCCATCTCTGCTATGCAATTACAGAGTAAAAAATGCTTTTAAAACTCCAGACTTTAATTAGAAAATTGCTAGAAAGAAATAAAGCATAGAATGAATCACCCTGTGACAATGACTACTATTGTGTGCTCTTTTTAAATCCAGCTGCTTTAGTTTACTAAAGCTGGGATGAGATCTTCCTCTCCTTAGAAGAAATAGCTGTCTGCAAATCATCTCAGGAAAAAGGGCAGTCATCAGTAAGAGAAAATTTATTTTTCTAATGCAAATGCTGCTTTATTATAAGAGCTATGGAATATAGCTCATTAAGTATAATGAAATCCTTAGAAATAAAATAGTGGCATTAATTTTGAGATAGACTGATCACATATAATTTAAAACATAAATTATTGGGTTATACTGAAAGAAAAATCAAAGGCAAAATACTGCTCCTACTATTTAAGGTTGAAGGGGAGATGAATTTTTTTTCTACACAGAAATAGAAGTGTATTTTTAAAAGCAGTGGAAGAAAATACTATGGATGTGTGAGAGACCTCTTTGATCCTAATCCAAATGCCTTGTTACAGGAGGCAGCATCATCATATAATCCTATCTGAAATGCTATCAGCTTTCTACATCAACTTCCTGGTTTTCTGCTTGAAAGTCGTTACCAAAATCTCACTCCTTTAATATTCTAAAAACCTCCAAAAATTTGAACTCAAATTTTCAACTCAAATAACCAATTAATTTACATCACTAGCGAATCCAAGTTTCTTTGACCAGGTCTGGTTTACTGAGGCTCTTGGCAATCTGATTTTATCCTTTTTGCCTTCTCCAAGACATATTCTTAATAAAGAAAGGTGATACAACAATGGTAACATTAATTGCTGGTTCTGATTTTCCAAAACCAGGCAAGATGACTAAAGGTTCCTTTCCTTTCCCACAGGATTTTCAGGGAGTTCAGGGACAGAAGCAGGGGTGTGTTTTTGTGTTCCCAGTTGAAAGCACCTGCAGTTGGCTCTGACAGTTTGTCTTTTGGGTACAAGGGGCAGATGAGGTGCTGACATAAAGATATCACCCACCTTTGAATTTTGCTTATTCTTGAGTATTTTGAATCAGAAATATTTACAAGGGGGCATTCCCAAAGTCAGTAAAGATGAAGCCATGCTGTTTTGGCAGGGCTGAGACTGGAGCCATGAGGATGTGAGCTGTGGTGTGCTGTTGCCCTCAGGGCCAGCTGATGGTCCACGTCCCTTATAGTGCCACCTATTAACAGCCAGAGTCAAAGGGATTGGTTGGGCTGCGGATTCTGCCTTTATTCCCAAACTGCTGAAATAAGTCAGGTGTTTGTTTTCTAGCCCATGCACCCAGTTCCTCTTTGTCTTGGTTAGAGAGGAAATCCTGTTTCACTGTGGCAATACCTGTCACCACCACGGATGCAGGAGCATGCTTGGTGAAAAATAAACATCTCCTTCAGCTGCACTTTCTCAAACAGCACAACAGTTCATGTGTTCTGTCCTTGTAAAGTGTCATGAAAAGGTCACAGTTTTTTTAGAAAAGTGAGTTACTCAAAAGAAATATGATTTCAAAAACAACTATACTATTACTTCTGTATTTTGTTAGGTTTGATATTAGCTTTTTTATTTGTCTATTAGTTTATTAATCATCTTGAATGATTTCTATCACTTAAAATGGAAAAAATATTTCAAAACTCTGTAGTCTAATATTCAAGATTCTGTACTCTAAAGAATTACAAAAGCATGTAATAATTTATACTTATCAACATGAAAGTTAAAACTTCTTTTCTGTGAACACTTGTGACAAACAGTTCTGTTCTGATGTTTGCAAAGACAGACAAAATTTTGGATGTAATGCAAATCGATTTCACATATCAAATTTATCCTGTGTTTTCACAATAAGCCTTGAATAAAAAGTGTGTTGCTCTCAAGACCTACTTACATTTCAGGGCAGCCATATCTTCATTTTCTTATTCAGTCTTCTGATTTTTGTATTTCTGTGTGACACCAATTTTGTAGAAACATACTACCTACATCTGCTAAAGCATTTCCTGTAGGTTTACTCTTCTTATAACAAGAATTATTTTGTATATTTGAAATATTGTGCTTTGGACTAGAATAAATGCTCCTTGCTGTGCAAGCAGCACCATCATTCTGAGGTGATAAAACACTTCCTTTATCTCCTTTATTTACATCATAGGTAGAATTAACAGCAGTAACAGCAGCAGGCCCACTCAGGATACCCGGGATTTGATTGAATTTTGTTGTAGAAAATGAGCATATAGCTGAGTTTAGCCAGCTGATACTGACTCACTCATGCTTCAGGACTTTTATCACTTCTGAGATGGATTTATTTAATTTTAAATTGGTCTGGACTGTTCAATCAGAAAAAAACCTCCAGAAATTTTCAAGTAAAACAGTTCCAGCAAACACTTTATATTGCAGAATTCAGCAAGAAATGAAAAAGGTTTGCAACTGCTACTCTACTCTTTTCCTTGAAGCCCCAAATTTAGAAAGCAGAAGCAGAAATATCCTCCATTTTATTAGTTTATAGAAAGCATGTGAACTGCATTTATGTTGCCATTGACTTCATCTTTTTGATCATAGACTGTTGCTGACTGAAGGCCAGCAGTACTTGCAGCCACAAGTATTGTCTTGGGAGGTCCAGGATCCAAATTAGGAAAAAAGTCTTCACTAGAAGTATATTTCTACTTTGGAAAAGCTCCTGGAGAGAGGCAGGGAGTCTTCCTCCATTCCTGGGGTTTTCAAGACTGCATTGCACAGAGCCATGACTGAACCAGTCGTTCTCTCAGTAGCCCTGCTCCATGCAGGAAAAGAGATGAACTTTTGCTTCATTGTTGTTCCAAACAGGCCATGTACAGAGAGAAATTCCAACTCCTGTTTCTGTGATTTTACAAAACAGCTGAAATCCCACAGCACAACCTGCAATATGTGTAGGATTTGTTTCACCCTATCAAATTACCATTCTAATCTTTCAAACTCAGTTCACTTAAAGGCAGATTTTGGAATTTAAAAAAAATGCTGGTATGGATACGGCAGTCACATCTTTGTTCTGGATTATTGTTTTATTTAACTATGTTTAAAATCAATTTTAACAGGCTAGCAAACATTTTAGATATTTCAGAGGGGCACACAGAGAAGACAATTTATTGTACTGAGGAGATAATTATTTGATAATGATTTTCACCTAGGTTTAGACTTGCAGGAGTTAGACTTTCATGTCTAACACAGTCAGAGACACATGTTAATCAATTATCAAGAAAAAACTAGCGTTTTGTGAGGTATGCTGCTTTCCTGGTAGCTAAGATAGAGAACATGAATTACCTTCTGAAAATGCTGGTTTATCTGCAGTAGGGAGTTTCCAAGATGACTCAGATAGAAAGATTTGAAATCCCCAAACTAGGGCACATGAATACAGGGATTGACACTGTATGACTGAAAATACTTTCATTTTATACAAAAAACAGTGAAAAGAAATCAAGTAAGCTTACAGTTTTTCATTCTAATTCATACCTTCATAACCTTAATTTTATGTTTTGGGGTATCTCATGTCAGTACATTACCTTTAAACTTTTAAAGAAAGAGGCTTTAAATAATTATTGTGTTTGGAGGTAAAAACACTTCAAATAATTTTAACTGCTTTGATCATGTTTTTATTTTCCCTATGATGTATATAAAAGAAAGTCTGAAGAAAAAAAAGGGGAAACTTAATAGCCTAAACTGTCATTATACTATGTGAGCATATATTGTGTAATAATAGCAACAGTGAAAAAGAATAATGATGACAACAACTCAGTTTTGTGACAAAGCGTCTTGCACAGTCCTTTAGATAAATCCAAGTTAAACTTTCCTTGATCAATTATTCAACAGATTTCATGAAAGGAAAAAAGTCCTTATATATTCTTATTCAACTGTAATGTAAGGTACCTTCATCTTCCTGGCTGTCTTCTGGTGACTTGGCCAGAGCATGGCAATGCATTTTGATGACTGATGTCAACATAAACAGTTTAGTCTTCATATTTTCATTGTTACACCCATCAGACCTCTGAGATACAAAGGATGACATGATAATATCTAGGCTGAAGCATACATCACGAAGGCAATGTTGAGTTAGAAGAGAAACAATGAATATTTGATCTTCATAAAGACAACAACTTGACAGGTCAAGAAAAATTGTGAAAATGAGTCACCCAGACACTTATACTGTGCTCTAATAAATCCATTCACTGCACTGGAATCAGTCACTCTCTTTAAGTCATTGACCTGGATCTTAATACTCAAGTGGTGCACATCTATTAAACAACTATAGACTGGTCAGTCTTGGTCTAGATATTTTTACCTGGCATCTGAGAAACTATTTTAAACAGCATTTGCTGATCCCTGTATCAATAAAGTTAATTTTCCTCTGGTAGTGAGGGCATAACTGAAGCCAAAATAAATTTCGAAATGTTCTCACATGGTCAGTATCGAAATGAGTTGTTAAAATTCTATAGGATTCAGCTCTACTTATTATTTTATGTATATTGTACCAGTCTATTGGAAATTTTCAGGGATTTTTATAATTATAAATCTCAACCTGAAGGGAAGAATATATAGGCCCTGCTGCCTAATGGTATCTGTTTTCAGAATGTAAGTGCAGGTTTTGTACCCATTAATAAAATTTTATTGCGGATCTCAGTGTATTGTGCTGGCATGTTTCATATGTGTTAGAGAGGCATTTGGCATCTATCTGCAAGTGTTGCAAAGTAGGCAGCTGACAGAGCAAAGGCACCAGAAGGCAGCAGTTTGTTGTGATGTGCTGTGTCTCAGCCATCTGGGGAGCGAGGTACTACTAACAGAAGAAATACAACTAAGGCTATTTAAAGAATCTCACAGCAACTACTGTAAAAGTATAAACTTGAAAGGCACAGCTATTACTGTTTATTGATTCCTCACGGAAAGATTTACTCACAGTGCTTCTGAATTGAATTTCTGATTAATAAATTCCTTGGTCACATTTGCTAAACATTTTCTTACTTCCTTAAAAGAGTTTGGCTCTCACAGCTTTGGCATTTGGATCCATAATCATATATTTGGGTAAAATGAATTTAATATTACATGATTTATATGACATTGTTTTTGTTATGGTATATATGTATATGATGTAATTAGTCTTAATTAGCATTACTGCTGTATGCAGATTCCTGATGGAGTGAGCAGCTCGTTCTAGGCAGGGACAGCAGGGGATGCTCATAAGCAAAAGATAAATCCCAGTGGAGTTACAGTGCCATAGAAAAAAGCAGTGGCCAGAACTTTTTTTTTACCAATTCATTCAGAAATATAACAGACATTTTTTGGTGACTAAAAAAAGAAGAAAAAAGAGCAGGAGTATAAAAATACACTTAATGTGTCTGATTTTGTAATAAAGCCTCCTATTGAAGTCTACGGTGCTTTTCATATGAGGTCATCACCTCAGAACAGCACACTAAACTTTTCTAAGATTCAGAGTGGGATAAAATAAGATGAAAACAAGTCAAAAGACTAAGAACTTAAAAGAAGTGGTGACTGGATATGGTGCTCTTTAGAAAAGGAATAATGCATAGAACAACACAGACCTAGTAGCTTTTTTAAGATGTAAAATAACCTGTGAGTCTAAAGGATGGAAGAGGCAGGGCACAAGAAAGTGAATTTCACTAAAAAAACCCTATACCCTTTTATTTTACAAGCAGGAGATGTGTTTCTAAACATTTTCTCAGGAAAACAAAAAGTAGGAGCTGCAAGGAAGAGATTCCCTATGGCTTCATGAACTAAAACTAGCACATTCCCCACGGCAAAAACCAAAAACATGACAAAGGACAATACCTTCCTAAATAATGAAAGCAAGGTTAATGTACCTGTACCTCATCAGTTCAATCATACAAACACAGAATCCAACAGGAATGATTTTTTTCCTCATTCTCTCTCCCACCCAAATAAAAAGCTGACATATGTCTTGTTTGCAGGCCTTGTTATATATCTGCTCTTGGTGTAAGGTATGGCTGAATACACAGATGAGAAAGGTTAATGCACAGATATCAGCAAGGGCGGGTGTTTTCTCTTCCTGCCTTGCAGCTAGCATGAAGAGTTCCTCTGAAAGTCTTAGTTAGTCTCTAAGGTTGTTGCTGTGGAGTCGCAATCTACTTTTAGAGATTTTAGCACATACTCTAAATTAAAGAATTGCAGGGATTTCATTCAAAAATGCCTAGTGGGGGTTACTTGCAAGTACTATTTTTGCCTCATCTTACTACTTTGGTATTATTTTAGCAAGCAGCTGGTGCAAAGGGAGGGAGAATAGATGTGCTTTAATGGGCTGTGTGGCTGGCTGACTGGGAAGTGCTGCTGAAATGGGCTGTGTTACCTCCATGAGTGAACTGAGCAAATGCAAACTGTCAAGCCAGTTAACGTCTCCTCTTCCCGTGGCTCTGACTCCAGCCATGACAAATGCTGTCACTGTGTTGCCTGAGCTTCTCCTTCACCTTTCCAGTGCATGAGGGTTACATGGTGTTGCTCAGCCCCTGTGCTACCCATGGAATGGGAACAGAAGTGGTGTTGGTGGCACAGTGAGCCTTATATCCTTCAACAGCATGTGAGTCTCAACTTTATTAAACTCCTGACTGAAAGGGGAAGTGTCTGCACAGTGAGAGACTGAGAAGAACCTGTGAGTCTCCTGTTGCATTCAGCACAGGAGTGTCCTGTCACACTGGCAACTCAGTGCTCAAGGCTGGACACCAGCTATTTCTTCTTTAGAATTAGCTTCACTTGTCCCTGAAGGGAGAGTTTAAGTTCCAGAGTGTTCAAAATTGTTGTACTATGTTGTACTATGTATAGAGCTCCGAGAAGAACACGAAATCGGAGGTTTAATCATCAGTATTTGAAAATATATTTGATCAGAAATATCTGTGTCCTGAAAGCATACATGAAAAGGAGTCAAATCAGAATGTTGAGAAAATTTTACTATGCTTTATATTTACATTGGTATTTTTGATAAAGTTTTATGTTAATCAACTTTAATATTAAAAAGACTATTTATCCTTTTCTAAAGAAGTAATTTAATTTTGCCTAGCATGTTTCCTTTTTAGAGAAACACTTTGAAAGAGTTCCCTTGATTAAACTAATAATCAACGTAGACTGAAAGCCAAGATTCATCTTTAAAAAAGAAAACTTGAACAATAAATAGAGGAAAAGAATAGAATATAGATGTCACAGTTTAAGGATTATCTCTTTAATTAGGAGGACTTAGCACTGTTAGATAATGGTTGGCAAAGAGACAGTGAACAAACCACATATTACTCAGAAGTAGCCTATAAATCTGTACAGGCAAGCTGTTTGGCTGATTAATTTCTTCCCCAGCACTCTGTGTAACACTAAATAACACATAGACTTCCTGCAAGCTCCAGGCTTTCTTGGAAACTATTTTACTACTATTCCATGTTTTTAATTTTGTATTACTTCTCAGACATCCTTTAAAAATTGACTGTATAACCTGTGCACTCTAGTTAGCACCAGAAAGGTGAGGGAGGATAAATAAATTCAATCTTTCCCAGACAGTCAGTGTTGGAAGGTGGTTATGTCACCAAAACCCCCCACGTTTTGTGTCTGAGGTTGTCTGTAAGTTCGGCTCGTTTCAGTCTTTGTGTCATTCCTATGACTAAAGTGGACAATACTTTGTGAAATATGTGGGACTGAACATACACTTTACGGTGCATATGTCATCCAAATGCTCCGTGAAAATAAACAAGTCTGAGAATAGTACCACATTTTATTTCACGTAAGTTTTGAATGAATATTCTTGCTCTGTATCCTCTGTGCATCAGAAATTGATCACATCAACACGTGTAAGAGCTGTTCACATGGGCAGTGATTCCAGTTACAGATGATGCATAGATCTATTCTCCTCCTTTTTTTTTTTTTTTTTCACTTTAATGTTTTGCCTGTAAGAATCTTTATCAAATAACCTAAATAATGCACACATTGTGGTTTGATAATTACCACTGACACATGGCTGACTCAGTCCTCCTCAGTTACTCAGGCATATTTTCTGTCTTAGACATGCTGCTCCTTGACATTCGTGGCCCAAGTGCAAACTGCTCTGACTCAGTAAGTGTATGCTAATGTACAATTTATATGCTGTAGCAGGAGCAAATCTAAACATTTTAAAAAATCTCTGAAACACAATGATTTTTCATTTCTTGTCGTATACTCTTGAGTCTTTACCAGATGACTTCATATTTACCTTATATTTTTGTTAAGATACTTTCTTTTTTAAATTACCTCTCTAGCAGGCTTTTAATATGATCTGCATAGACAATAACAATGAGAAGTGGTAATAAAAAAGGAAACTGTTTCATTTTTGGGACAACACTGAGATTCTTAATGCTCCTCTGCATTGTTCTGGTGTAGATAACAGAGACTTAAAAACTGATAATATACACCAATCTGTATATGAAGAACTTTATTGCTCTTTGTGTGTAATTCTATCCTGCTCTTTTCCACAAGTTCAAGAGGCAGATGAAAGGCTGCCCTTTTCCAGACTTGAACAGAAATATAGGTAGCAGATCTATAAGAGAAGGAGAATAGGTTTACTTGGGGTAGAGGGAATAAACTTCATCATCTCTGGTAGACTTAAAAATCTCTTTAGAAGAAATTATTCATTATACATTTTAAAGTACTATGGTTAATACTTGTGAGTAAATAGACCCTCTCACCTTCACTCTAAAAAACTAAATTTGAATAAACCTGTGCTAATGAAACAAAAAATTAGGTCAATGTAGTTTTGGGATCAAAGGGCAAAACTGCAAACTTACTTTGTTGCATGATTTTAGGTTTAACTGCTGTGAAGGAGAAGGCACGTTTTGGGTGCTGGGTCTGTGGGTGTTGCTGGGTAGTGGAGTCATTCTGAAACACTGTATAATGTATACCATTTATTTATTACTAACTTTGGAGATAACACTCTTGGCAGCTGAACAACCTGGTACCTTAGGTCTCATAAAGGGAGATACATTTACAGGGGCCACTAAGTTTGAAAGTACAGCACACTCAGTGTAGAGTGGGTGATGATCACAGAGGGGGAGCATGAAGAGGATAGGTCATTTATATACTTTTGGCACCATTAATTTTAATTGGAAACTTGGCTTTTAAAGACAAATTGAAATGAGCACATAGGACTTTGCAAAAGGTTCCCTTGAAGCCTGAGCCTAGCCAGAACAATGATCAGGGCTGAGATGCTGAATCTTAAACACCTTGGAGATTTGAGCTGATCCAAGCCCCTGTCGTTCAGCTGTACCCTGGTCTGCCCCTTTCACTGAGTGCTTGGGAGCACCATTGCTTGTCATGGCAATTCAGGAGAAATGAAAGATGTCATTTGCCATATGAGTGGGAAACTCTGGGGCCAGGAGTGTCACCGCTCTCTTTTAGAAGCACTGCATGAGAGGATTTGAGTGTATTAGTGTGTGAATTCCATTCCTGGACTATACAGGTGTAGCCCCTAAAGATGATAAAGCACTGCCTATGTGTTCCTGACCAGTTGCTTCCTGCCCTCAACACCTACTTATGCACACTGCTTACATGGATAGGAGCAAAGTGTCTGTAGGGACAAGGGAGTAGGACAGGGAAGAACAGAGTCGAATAGCACCTAGACTCAAGAGAATAAAATGTCCACTTAATAGCTTATGTGGATAGTAAGGATCAAAGAATTCATTCAGCCCTATAATAATCCATGTGGATAGTTTTGTGTATCTAAATATTTCCAGATGCATTACCTCAAGTGTTAGCATGTGACACTAAGGTAGTTTATATACCAGCACTCTTATAGCAAGAACTTAGACTTCTAGCAATGCATTTTCCTGCCCTGTGAAAGAAGAAAGACGAATCTTGACAGTTTTGACTGATGAGTCAAATAACCATAATGAATCGAAGTATATTTCTGGCTGCCACATATAATGTGCTAGCTATAATGTTACTGAACAAAGATATTTTGGTAAAATACCAGCAAAAGAAGGAACTGGTGCCACTCTTTTTTACCTATTTGGGCTCATCATCACTGTCCTGGTTTCAGCTAGGATAGAGTTAATTTTTTTCTCAGTAATTGTCACAATGCTCTGTGTTGGATTAGGAATGAGAATAGTGCTGACAACATTTGCTAAATAGTGTTTATCTTAAGTCAAGGACTTTATTTTTCTTGTCTCATGCTCTGCCAGTGAGGTGGTGTGCAAAAAACACCTGGGAGGGAGCACAGATGGGACATGTGACCTGAACTGACCAAAGGAATATTCCACACCACCAAATGTCACGCCCAGTGTATAAACTAGGGGGAGTTACCCAGAGGGGGAGTCAATCTGGTTTTGAGAAGGGGGGGTCTGTCATCAGTCAGCAGGTGGTGACAACTTGCATTGTGCATTGCTTGTTTTTTACCTTTTGATTATCATCATTATTACTATTTACAATTATTACTGATCTTACTTTAATTTCAATTATTAAACTGTTCTTATCTTAACATGAACATTTTACTTTGATTCTTCCTCTCATGCCACTGGGGGATGCATCTGAATGTGTCTTCTAGGAGGCCTCTGGCTTCTCCCTCTCACTGCAGCACATTTTTCTGTGTCAGTCTGTGGGTGTATCAGGACAGACAGCTGTTTTCGAGTGTGTGGAGCCACAGCCTGGGAGGAAGGCTAGCTCTGCCTTAGAATGGGGAAAAGCCACTACACAGGTGGCTGCTTGCTGCTTTTCTGTTACTGTTTGGTATTCCGGGTTATACTTCAGCTATGAGTTTCTCTTGGCACTTAATGTGCAGAATTATTTGTTTTCAAAATTTTCAAAAGACTAGACCAAAATAACTGATGATCCTAGCCCTTTTTCATTTATCATGTCTGTTTAAAATCTTTTTTATTTTCCAAGGAAATACGCGTACACACATCAAATGATTTTTTAAATTATAAACTTTTCTCAGTTCACATTATGCATAGATTTTATACAGTCCCCAACAATAAAGTAGCTGTTGATTATTGCCCTGCACAATTGCAACAGCTTCATTAGTTTCACTATGTAGCTTACAGTAGTTTCATGCCAAATTAAAAGTACGGGTCAAAGGACTAATGTGAGATCAGCCTGTAGAAATTTGAAGCTCACTTTGATCCAGCAATTTATAAACATACAAAGCCACTTCATACAATATCCAAAAGCAAAAATTCGCAATGGATATAATTAGGAGTGTTGTTCTATCTTAGCAATTAGGTTACAGTTGATATATACATTATTATGAAAATGAGAAAGTTGTGGTTTATTATTTGAATAATATTTAAATATTGAATGATCATCTAGGGTTACCATGGTTGTGGCAAACGTCAAACAATTGAAACAACTAATACTTTTAAAAATATTATTGGACAATGGATCCGTTTGGAAGGAGACTGGAAACAAGCAGTTCCTTTCATTATGTGGAATACATTATTGGTCATGGTCAGTGTCTAGTTTTGGGTAGGATAATACAAGCAGGCAATCTCACTGTGGTCATATTTTGATGCAATAAGGTCCTTCCTATACCCATAACATGTTAAATGGGACATCAGGTGCTGATGAGTCTCCTTTGGAGAGCAAAGAGGGTGATGAGGAATGGAAAGGCTCTTGTTCAGGCAGGCTGAAAGATCTTTGGCCTAGTGAAGGCTCCCAGAGGACATTATTGTTCTTTACAGGTAAAAAGATATATAAATCAAGTAGGTGGCCACTTGTGATTCCTGCTGAGGTCTCCTTTCACATGACTCGTGCCATGGGGAGGTGGGAGGAGAAGGCACGAACAGAAGTGATGAGGCCCATCTCCTCTGTCCTTTGCGTGGCAGCATTCCCTGCATGCCAGCCCCACAGCTTCTTCCTGACTTGTAAATCTGGTACCTGGAGTAGGGGAATGAGAAGCAGCTTCCTGGGGAGAGAAAAGCTGAAGTGCCCAGAGTCTTCTCTGATCAATGATCACCTGGGTAAACCCCAAGGAGGCAGAACATCTCCTCATGAAAGAGAACAATATTATCTGGAAAATGTAGGAGAACTGATGAGAAATAAAATGAAGTTGCCAGTAAGCTGAGAAATAAGTTTTCTGAACACTTTATTGTTAACACAGTTTTATGTTGAACTGATTTAAGGAGGGTAGTCAAAGAAGTTATGAAAATGATTAAAAGACTTGACTAAGGGGAATTAGTTTAAATTGCTCCACTGTTCTTTCCAAAATGTCAACCTGTTTCTAAATACATTTTCTTTTGATAATTGAAAACTTCCAGTTTTCAAATTTATACATTAATTAATGTAACTACACAAGATCTTTTGCACAGATATTTACAGATGTGTTCTCAGGTTTATAAGTCTTTGTCTTCTTTTCTCTGTCTGAGTGTCTTTTTCTCTCTCATTTATATGAAAAGTTTTCTCTAGAATGTACGTAAGTGCCATCAAAAGGCTTAAAAGAAGCTGTCTTCCCAGTGACTGCCTACTACTGGAAAAGTCTCAACAAGAAAGTAGAGAGGGCTTAATTTGAAAGGCTTAAGGACATTCAAATAATTAAATAATTGAAATGAACTTATTTTATTTTATAATTACTTTTAATACAATGTTCATTGTTTGCAGACAATAACAGGTTTTTCAGAGATTCACAAGACCTCTGTGTAGTTGAATGTCTCAGAATGCATTCCCTTCCTATGACGTTGATACATTTAAATTATTTTTTACCATTTGAAATCCACATATGAATAATCTGCTTCACCAAACAACTAAAATGGAAGAACACAAAATTTAGATTTTAATTTGGTCAGATATATGCAGACAATACACCTGCCTTACCATCAAAGAGCATTAATGGAAACAAAGGTAATTTGTATCAACCTCATGATGAATAAATTGTAAACAACAGTTGCGAAGTATTTAATTAGCAGTTCATAATAAAAGGTTTTAATGGACACTACATTTCTGAAGCTATGTGAAATAGAAAGTACTTACCAGAGGTAATAACTAGTTTAATTTCCTTCCCTAAGTATAGCAGCCATTCTTTGCAAATTATTGTGCTTAGGAGCTGTGAAGTGAGACCACTGAGAGGAAGTCTCCCTTCAGTTTGGAAAGCACGAATATGAAAATGTAATTCTGTCCCGGTGTGACCCCAAATCACTAAGATTAACAAGGCTTCCTCACTGACTTCGGTTACATTCGTGCTCTCCAATAATGTATGTACTGTTTAAATATATTAAAGGTATAGCACAGTCTTAAAAAGGGGTAATAATGCTCATCACCATCCCTGTAAAATAGTAGAGTACTGAAATAAAGCAGTATAAGAGTCCATAAAAAAATCTAAGCATCCAACATTTCAATAATGTTATCATCTTCATACACATAATCAGTCCTACAGCAAAAGGACGAGTTTCCAGTGTCGTAAGGCAGAAAGATATCATTTTCCCTTGCTGGAGGGGATGATTCCATAGGTGTTAAGAACTTTAATGGAGTTCCACAGTTTTACTTGAGGCCATTATTCACAGAACCATTAAGGCTGGAAAAGGCCTCTAACATCACCAAGTCCAACCATTATTCCAACACTGCCAAGTCCACCATTAAACCGTGCCTTAAGCAAGTCTGAAGTGCCTCACCTTCATGTTACCTGAAAACTTCCAGGGATTGTTACTCTACCAGTTCCCTCTGCAGACTGTTCCAAGGCTGGACCACCCTCTCAGTGAAGAAATTTTACTCCATGTCTTATCTAAACCTCTCCTGGCACAGCTCGAGGTCATTTCCTCCTATCCTGTCACTGGTTACCTGGGAGAAGAGGTTGACCTCCACCTGGCTACAACTACCTGGCAATAATTGCAAAGAGCAAAAGGATTTCCCCAAAACCCCCTTTGCTTCAGGCTAAACAAACCCAGATCCCTCAGCCACTCCTCATCTGACTCGTGCTCCAACCCCTCCACCAGCTTCACTGCCCTGCTCTGGATGTGCTCCAGCACCTCAGTATCCCTCTTGCAATGAGGGGCCCAACCAAAACTGAGCTGAAGATTTGAGGTGCAGCCACACTGGTGCTGAAAACAGGTGGATGACCACTGCTCTAGTCCTGCTGGGCAGCTGTTTCTGATATATAGCACCCCTCTGGCTTAGTATAATAAGTAAAAAAGTAAATGAAAAGAAAAATGCATTGTAAAAGGCCTCTTCCTAAGAAGTCTAGAAATATCAAGATATTTATAGTGTCATGAGAAGGGCAAATAACACCTGGGAACAGCTATGTGAGGTTTTGCTCTGGTGGAGAGTGGTTAACAAAAAAGAACTTTTCTAGACTTTTCTAAATATCTCTAAATATGATATTGTAATGAGAAAAAGGTGTGACTAATATATTTGTATACAGAATAGTGTTTCTCAAGTGTTTGATAACTAGTCTGTCTCAGCATCTAGACTACATGAAATATCAGAGTAATGGATTTAACAGCTTTGATGATTTGCTTCTGTGTTCCAGGAAAATAACAGTTATTATTGAAAGGATACAAGAACCTTCACTGGCAGACTTCAGACAATAAAGCCAATTTCAGCTAATATTAGAAAATAAGAAAAAATCTGTCAGGTGCTGAAAGAATGGGGCAGTCCTTAATAGAAGGGAAAAGACAGAAAGAAGAAACCCTGAAGGTTCATTTAAGCTAAGTCCCACTGCTGCCACTCTGCCATGCGCTTAAAATGCCCACCGCATCTCTCCTGTTTCCTTCTGCCCCCAGGACCTCCTTTTTCCGGGCAAGGATACAAGGTACAATTGATACAATTGATACAGGATATCAATTCCTGGGGCTGCAGGTTCGAATTGCCTACATCAGGACTTCTCTCGTTTTTAATAATGCCCAAAGACACAGAAACCCTGTGATACCATGGTAAGGAACTCAATATAAGGACATAGATAAGAGAAAGCTTCAGGAAATAATATGTTAATGTGGAGATGAACTAAAAATAGCCCATAGACCTCTTAAACATCCTTCACTCATCTCACTTTTCCGTATCTCATTCAGCTGAGTGCTAGAATATTTCTTACACTATAAATGATTTGAGAAGCTGAGCTGGTAAATTTGTTGTTGATAAGCAGCTTGAATATTCAGAAGCAAGAGGCCAGAGAGAGCTGAAAGCATGTCCAAGAGAACAGACTGTAGCAGAAGGGCTAGCACTGCTGAGAGCTATCTTCACAGGGAATTTCTAATTCCTCTAGTGCTATTGATGAACTCTTCACCAGTCCTGAGAACAGAATATTCCATTCCATCAGAGTATTAAATAAATATGCAAATGAGATATAGAGACCTAATTAGAGTGCAGGAATTGCATGGTTCAAGGAAAAGTTCACTTGTGTATCAGTAATTACACAACAGCCCTTTTTCCTAACAGGATAAACCAACTCCATTTCATCATAATAAGTATTATAATTATTTTGATGCAAATAGTATAATAACCTTATATTTTTGGCAACAGAATGTTAATGGCAAGTCCAAAATATACGATATCAAAGTTGGAAAGATCCTGTCAGGACTAGACTAGAGATATGCCACATTTTCTTTCTTTTATTTTTTTTTTTCTTTTAAAGCTGTTACTGTTGACTCGTACACTATTAATGATAAGCTAAAAGGTGTCGAAGAATGCTCTCTGATAAAAAAGAAATTAAGAAAAAAATTATATGAAAATGCATATAAATGTCCTTTTCCTCATGCTGGTACATGCTGCAGAAAAAAAACTGAGAAAGTTAAAAGTCCAAGATATATACATTACCAGGCTTTGGGAGAAATTTTTTTGGTTTTGTTTGTTTGGTTGTTTTGTTTTATTTTCAATAAAACTTGTTTCAGCTTCCTTGGAGATTTTACTACAAATCTAACAAGCTTAGGCTGTCTGTACAACACAAAGAGAAAACCTTTAGGAAAAACATGTCATTAGGCTTCAAGGTGAAGCGTGGTGCTAATAACACTGAGGTTGTGGTTTCAAACCTTGTATGGGCAATTCACTGAAGAGTTGGAATCAAGAATCCTTTTGGGTCCCTTCTGACTCAGAATATTCTGTAATTCTGTAAATAATGTGCCCAGCACATCGTCTTCTTAACACTTTACTACCTCTGAGCTACCTTGAACTGTGCTGAGCAATTACTGAAATTACAATTCTGTAATTTTTCCTATGTCTAGGATTATGCATATGGCCTAAGAGTGCAAAATGGCCTATTTTCTTCCCCTAACACAAATTTAGTTGGTTTAATATTGAAGATATGTACAACTGAATTATATTTGCTATGAGGAGATGAAAGAAACTTGTAACCCAAACTACTTATGGACTGATGAGGTAAAAATTTCTATAGTTAATTTAGTTTTTTTCTCTAAGCATTTTATCATGGGAACTGAATCTTAATGTTATATATTGCATTCCTTTCCATTTTATTCCTCTTTTAAACGAATTTGTACCTTGATCTTCCAAGAAACTGCTAGCTTTGTAATGAGACACATCCATCTGCTGTAGTTGTGTGCCATCACATCTTCACAGCACGTAAATAAGAAAACATAATCCATTTTTCCTTATAAAATTAGTGCTTTTTGATATGATGATAATTTCTCCTCCTAAAACGACAGTGAACTGGAGGATTAGGATAGCAGATGACAGCATTTATTTCCATAATTTACTGGTGCCATGAGTAATGCTTGAGACCATGCCATTTCCCTAACACTTCTGACATAAAAAGTCATCTTTACTGCAAGAGTGTTATAAAATTTGGCATAATGGAGTTTGTTTTTTTCCAAGAACTATTAACTCCCCAGCTACCATATTTGGAAGAGGGAAAAAATAAAACTCTATTACACATTTTGCAAGGAGCTTATTTATGCCTCAGCTACCAAAATATAGCTGCAAAGTACCATTTGGAATACTTCAAAAGAAAATGTTTGAAAATTATTATGGTTAATTTCAATGGAAAATAATACATGCAAATGTTTCTAAGAAATCTGTATTTCTATATACACTAATGTACCAATGCTCATTTAAAGAAGTGTTCATCCAGGGCTCTTCCTGAAAATTCAACAGAGATGTATGTATGGCTTTGAAGAATTTAATCTATGCTTTTGTTAGAGCTCTCAGTACTTTCTATCTGAAAGTGTCAGGTGCAGGTAATTTAGACTGCTTCCTCAAAGTCAAGGATCTATGGAACGATTTCAGGGGAAGTTGTACTTCTGCAGGAAAAAGTAGTCTATGTGGTGTCATGGCTGTTTCTCAGACAGTGATTTTTGGTTACTACTCATCAGCTTTTAATCCAATTTAGCCTCTTCACATTAACAGAATTTCCTGTTACTTGACTGCATCAACCCCTTGAAGTTCATTGTTGTTTGCATCTTTTTCGTGTTATTTATGTAAATAAAGTGCCAAAGACCTTCTTAGACTAAGCATCTGAAGACCCAGGAGCTGTTGCCTAATGCATATGATAGGTCATCTGTAGGCCTGGTTTCTGTTCCTGAAGTAATGGCAAACTATTGTTCTCTGGACACAGATTTCTTTCTCCCTGTCTAATCTTTTCTGGTTATACAGGAAATTAGGACACCATAGTTTTGTTTCTCCTACCCTCCACTATTTTACTGTATCAGGTCAAGGGGACAGTTTCAAATTTTAAATCTTGTAGCAACTTCTATGGTACTTCTGTGCTTCACACCTTCATCTCCAGCTCTCACAAATCTATTTTAGTGAAATTAATATTCAGATTTTATTCTGTGGAGGAGCATTTTCAGATGCCTCCTCAACTCAAATATTTTTATTTTCAACCCAAAATATTTCTTTGCTGGATTTGTCATCTTTGGCTTTTACCTTTTAATTTAATTTTCCTATAGAACTCTTATCAAGAAGTCTAAAATCTCACACATCTCTCATCTTTCCTCATCTTTATCCCTAGTTCTGTCTTTTCTCAATTTCTCCTTCCCATATTCTAACATTTTATCTTTAGCAGATGAATGTTAAAGATTAAAAATTCTTAATTAAAAAGCAATTTGATTTAAAAGTCCCATTCTACAGTGCATCTTTTGACTTTTAAGTTTCTTACATGCTTATTTGATTGTATCATATAAATTTGCTGGTTTTTATCTTGTCTCTTCACTCATGGTCATCAGTCTTCTCATACACAAATGGCATTGCCAACATATTTCTCGGATGTACCTTCCTAAATGGAGAGGGATTTTTTTCCTTGGGTGTCAAAGCACATTTGACTATTCTCTTCAATTACTTATTCTTACAACTTATCTAGACCCATGGTCTGTGTGAGATATGTGGAGAATATAAAGGGAAATAGCAGTTCATTTTAGCCCCACTGGGCAGATACTTATCAGATACAGCAGAGACTTTTTTTAATCTATTCAACCATAGGAATATATTATAAAATAGTAAACAGAGCAAATGAAAAAAAAATTGAGTAAGAAGTTACTATTTCCTTTTTATTCTTCTGAATTGATATTTGCAGTGATGTTCTTCAAATCTTGCAGTGAGACTGTAATCTGAAGCCTGGAACAAGAAAGGCATAATACTTTGTACTATTTTGTGTTTGTGGGGGTGTGCAGTTGTTTAGTCAGCAGCTTATTCTTATGAATGGTGTTCCAAAAATCTTTCAGGAGAAATCCTTTGTCCTGTGGAGACAAATAGGAGAGTTTCCATCATCAGTCCAGTTTGGAAACCACCTAACTAATTGATTGATTGATGACATACCACTGTCACAGCCACACATTTAACCTCACAGTTCCCAGAAAGGGGATGGGGCCTCATTCTGGGGGCCATCTCTATCCACGTGGATGACAAGGAGGTGTTCAGGAGCATTCAGCATGGATTCACTAGAGGTAAATCATGCTTAACCAACCTGTTTGCCTCCTATGAAATAACAGCTGGGTGGAGGACAGGACAGCAGTGGGTATTGTCCACCTTCTTTTCTTCAAGTCTTTCAACCCTGTCTCTCACTACATCCTCGTAGGGGATGGGTGAGTGGATGGTTGAGAACTGGCTGAATGGGAGATCCCAGCAGGTCTTTACTGGTGGCACAGGGTCTAGCTGTAGGCCTGTCATGAGTGATGTCCCCAAGGTTCAATACTGGGCTCAGTATTGCTTAACTCATCCATCAATGACTTGGCTGAAGGGGCAGATGCCTCCCAAGTTCCAAGCTGTCCCTGGGCCAGCAGTGCCCTGTGGCTAAGGAGGCCAGTGGTATCCTGGGGGCACTAGGGAGGGCTAGCTCTTTGAGGAGGGTGATTCTGCCCCTCTCTTTGCACTGGTGTGGCACAGTGCTGTGTCCGGTTCTGGACCCAGTGCGAGAGAGATGGAGCTCCTGGAGTGGAGCCAGTGCAAGACAACAAAGGTGATGAGGGTCCTGGATCATCTGCCTTGCCAGGAGAGGCTGAGGGAGCTGGGCCTCTTCAGCTTCAAGGAGAGTGAGAGGCAACTTCATCACTGTCTGAAGGAAGGAGGTCAAGAGGGTGGAGCCAGGCTCTTGGCGGGGTTGAGCAATTAGACAAATGGGTGGAAGCTGATGCACAGGAAATTTCACCTGAATAGGAGGAGGAACTTCTGTACTGTGTGGGTGACTGGGCACAGGAACAGGTTGCCCAGAGAGGCTGTGGATTCTCCCTCACTGGAGATATTCCAGAACTGTCTAGACACAATCCTGTGCCACGTGCTCCAGGATGACTCTGACAGAGGAGGAAGATTGACCTGCTGTGGCCCTTTTCTTTATACATTCTGTAATTTTGTGATTCAGTTTGTGTACATACGTGTGTTTCAGTGGGACAGAGTGAGAAAGCACATGTGTGTACATGGATATGGGAGAAGTGATAAAGAAAGTAACAAATGTGTTCTTAAATATCACCTAAATCTTCTCGGGCTGTTTTCTGCTCTGGAAAGTGCCAGCAACCACCCAGCTTAATGTCAAATTTCCACTTCTGGACTCTTGTCGGTCACGGAGATGAAAAGAACTCTGTGGAAAGTAAAGCAGAATAAATCTGTGCAGGATATTTTGGCACACTGAGCAGCTGCTACTTAAAATACAGAGCAGAACTTCCTTCTTCTGGGAGAGTAGCCCGTGATGGTTTTCCAGAAGCACAGGCAATATGTTCACTAATCTCTCCTGGCTAGCAGCAGTGTGTTTCCTTTCCATAAGCCTGAAGGCCACTAGTCCTGTGAGAGCCTACAGAAATTCAAACAGAATAATTTTTACTTCAAATGACACAGTAATTCCTCAGCTTTTATACAGTTCCAGCTGCACACTCCAGCTCTACAAGGAGTACAAAAGAAGTGACATCATCAGTACCTACATAACATTTTTAGCTTGTGCTAGAATCTAATAATGTTAAGGGGCTAAAATAAGAAGCAAAGTTCTAAATTCTTCAGAGTTGCAGTCATGAAGCAATTACGTCTGCAGTGTCCCATTAACTTATGCTGCACTTCCATGAAATTTCGGAGGCCATTTGTGTATCTGGCAGTTTTTTAACATCTACTGACTATAAAGGGTACAAGCACCAGGAAAAAAACTTAAAATGCATTGATGACAGGATTTTTCATCTCCTTTTGTCTTTTTCTTGTAGTTTTTTTTTTTTTTTTTTGCAAGTGTCACTTGATTTGATTTAGACTGCTGCATTTCTGTGAACATAAACACAAAATGCATTGATGCGTGTTGTATATATTCATAAATTCACACACACACTTTCCACAGGACACCAAGATACGACTATTATTTCTAAAATTGCACTGGGTTCCTGTGACAGTATAACAGTGGAACTCTAGGTTCTAGGTATGAAATTTCTGTTGATTATTTTTGGCCTTCACTAACCTCCTACACGCCTCCTCTTGAATTTTTATCCTAAGCGTTTTTTTTCTTTTTGTTTGTTTATTTTGATTTTTTTAAAACTTTTTTTGGACTTTTTTCCTCACAGTCTAGTTACTGTCTTTTTCACTTTACATTTACTTTTAGGTTCTTTCCCTCCAGACAGATACAATGCAGAAGGGAGAGGTATTATGATGACTAATTATCTTGAGTATTCATTAATATTTCTTGGATCTGTCAGTTTCTTTTTGGCATCATTTAGTAACAAGAATGACAAAATTTTTTCTTGGACACTTGTTGATTAAGGAAATCATGATGTTTTTGTCCCACAAAGAGGTTATGGAATATTTTGCTGTTGTAGTCATTTTACTGACAGATCTTTCAGGTTGGATTTTTAGAGAGCTTCATCTTTTCTACATGTTTTATAGGTAATCCAGGGCTTTTGGAAAAGGCAGTGAGATAGAGTGAAATATGATGATAGTGTCCACTTAGTGTCCAGCTGTCCAATCAAATGTCCTACTAAAAAATGGAACATCTACTAAAAATTTGGTTTAGCTTGGAAAGTATATATCTGAAGCTATTGGAGTGGGAAATGTGTTTGGAGGTCTCACTGTGTTGTCCTTCTAAACACAGTATGTCATTAGACTTTCAGCCTAGAGTTTCAAGTAGTTCATTAGTGCTGGGCATTAAATGACTGTAAAATCAGTGAAGAGTGGATTTTAATGATGTGAGACAGTGAAAGTTTGCTCAGGTCGGGATCTTGTTTATTAACTTGAATCTCAGGTCAGGGCTTGCGTGGACTTAAAGAATGCAATTGCATGTCTCCAAACACCATCTGCATAAGATGAGCCTCCACAAATGAACTTCAGACAGGCCCAAAGAGCACAGCAGGAAGGATTTGACTCCACACCTGACAGAGGTAAAGGTTTGGGATGAGCACACCAGAAAACCTGACCTCTGCAGACTGTGGGAGAGCAAAGCACTGCTCACAGCCGTGGCAGCCCAGGCTGTGGGGACGTCAGTGAGCCCCTGTGATGTCCCTGGCCTGTGTCACAGGGGCACCTCCAGAGGGACAACCCGGGGACCCCCAGCCCAGAGAGGACAGGGTAAAGGAGGCCAGCAGCACACGGCAGGAGCCCTCATGGGGCTGACACCTGCTGCTGAACCTCTCCCACTCACTCTTTCTCTTTTGCCCTCTCCACCCCCCATTCCTATTTCTTCCTATCTCTCTGCCTCACATTTGCCATTCAATGAAATCTGTGCGATTGATTTCGGCCTGTGGTCTCATTTGCACCTTAATTCAGGCACAGGCACCTATTGTAATTGGTTCATCACAGAGGGTACATGGACTGCTCCCAGCCCCGGGGTGTGCACGAGGTATTGCAACCCAGGACTCACAGCCTAGTACCTTCAGTGAGTATTAAATTCACTGAGCAGAACTTAATGCAAATATGTTTGTCATAAATAAACATCCATGAAATTAGATCCATTGCTAAGCCTGCAGATTATACAAATTCGGCTTCTTGACTATAAAATTAAGAGCCGGTTGCTATCTCCTAGCGCAAACCAGCATTTTAAAAATTTTTAATAAATATTCAATCAGCCACACCAGTGCTGCTGAGGAAGGCCACTTAAGTGCAAGCAAATCATGACTGATGAAGTTCCTTGAACTGCTGAAAGGCACATGCTAATAAAGTAACATGGATAACATATAATTATCTGCTCATTTTTATGTATTCAGGTACATACATAATTAAGGGAAGACTTGCCGATCCCTTTCTGACAGAACCCTACATAATACAACACATAACGATATACACAATGCAATACAATTCAGCACTTCAGCCTACATCCACAATAGTACAACCAGTTATATATATTGACTTGAAAAGCATAATCCTGCTTAGCATTTCAGCTCTTAGTCATTTCTGTCATTCTTGACACTTTTATAAATGAATCTCATAACCTTTCACAAAGTTTAATTAAACTGGTCTGTACATAGTCTGGTTCCAGAATCTAGAAAATTTCTGCATTAAAACTTTATTTCTCCTTTGAATTGATTTAACATTAGTTCTCATCTGATATGTAACAGCCTTGAAATATAAACTCCAGGTAACTCAGGGTGTTGAATGTTGAACTTTGAACACCCATGAAAATGCTCAAACAGTAAACAAAAGTTACAGCTAAAAATGACATTTTCCTCTGTGCAGATAAGCTGTTCAATATAAAGGTTGTTATATTCATAGAATCATAGGATCATAGAATAGCTAGGGTTAGAAAGGATCTTACAGATCATCTGGCTCTAACTTCTCCTCCATGGGCATTATATAACAGCTTTTCTTTTTCAAAATGATTCCCACTGATATAGCTTCAGAAAACCATGATTTCAACCATGTCATGAACCAAATGCTGGTTTGCGCTAGGAGATAGCAACTGGCTCTTAATTTTATAGTCAAGAAGCCGAATTTGTATAATCTGCAGGCTTAGCAATGGATCTAATTTCATGGATGTTTATTTATTACAAACATATTTGCATTAAGTTCTGCTCAGTGAATTTAATACTCACTGAAGGTACTAGGCTGTGAGTCCTGGGTTGCAATACCTCGTGCACACCCTGGGGCTGGGAGCAGTCCATGCACCCTCTGTGATGAACCAATTACAATAGGTGCCTGTGCCTGAATTAAGGTGCAAATGAGACCACAGGCCGAAATCAATCGCACAGATTTCATTGAATGGCAAATGTGAGGCAGAGAGATAGGAAGAAATAGGAATGGGGGGTGGAGAGGGCAAAAGAGAAAGAGTGAGTGGGAGAGGTTCAGCAGCAGGTGTCAGCCCCATGAGGGCTCCTGCCGTGTGCTGCTGGCCTCCTTTACCCTGTCCTCTCTGGGCTGGGGGTCCCCGGGTTGTCCCTCTGGAGGTGCCCCTGTGACACAGGCCAGGGACATCACAGGGGCTCACTGACGTCCCCACAGCCTGGGCTGCCACGGCTGTGAGCAGTGCTTTGCTCTCCCACAGTCTGCAGAGGTCAGGTTTTCTGGTGTGCTCATCCCAAACCTTTACCTCTGTCAGGTGTGGAGTCAAACCCTTCCTGCTGTGCTCTTTGGGCCTGTCTGAAGTTCATTTGTGGAGGCTCATCTTATGCAGATGGTGTTTGGAGACATGCAATTGCATTCTTTAAGTCCTCACAACTTCATCCTGCATTTTAGTGTCAAGTTGCAAAATTAACAGTTAAGAATTATAATAGAAGTGCTTCATGCAAAGATGTACACAAAAGAAACCTTGGGCACTTTGCAGAAGTTTTTAATTGATCCTACAAAGACCAAAACTGTGCTGTGCACTTTTCTGCCATCTGCTTCATCTCATTTATCTACTGACACCAAACATAAATACAAATGCAGCTTTATTGGATGCTCTACAACATGGTAGCTTGAGGGAGTGCTTGGACTTTCCACTGGAACTACAGTAGAGATGACATTAAAGGTAAAAATTCTGATGCATGAAACTGTACAATGAACTGAGCAGAAAGCACACACTATGACTATGCCAAGATTATTGCTGTTCTTCTTGTTATTAACTCCATGAGTATCTGTAATGATGGAAAGACTTTAAATAGAGGGTGGGGTGAGAATGTGGATAAGAAATATTATTTTCTTCCATTCCTCTGTAAGTATGTCCATGGAAAGATAGTATGAGTTACCAAAATACCTTACGGAAAAGCTCTGAGAAAAGTCTCTATTTTGAGTCAAGTGTTTTAATAATAAGACTGATTTTCACTCTGACCCTAGAGAGAAAATTCTCAGTTCTGCTTTGCTGATGCCCTAAATATTTCAGTCTCCCTGAACACTACATTTTTGGAACACACTCTAAAAAATATATTTTTAAAAAGATATGTTTTCTGAGGGTGATAAACACTTACATAATCTAGTTTACAGCTAGAGGAGCATTCCAAAATAAGAAATGGAATACATGAAGCATTGGAGCTATACAAACCAGTAGGAAGTGAGCAGTGAGTTCTGCTTCCTGTTTATGAAAACTGGTTTCATCACTGAAGAGTATCTACAAAGTGCACCGTGGCAATCAGATTAATGATGATCCTCCCAGTTTCATTTAGTCATGAGGGAACAGGATTCTTCCCTGATCTGTGGCTTATGAAGTATAGGAATGTCAAACCCATCAAATGTATTTTTCCAGTAGTATTCCAGTAAGAGAGGTAAGTGGCTCAGCACAGAGGTGAAGGAGTGCCCATGCTGGAAGGAAGGGTAATGAAACTCATATCCACAGTGTCACTGAGCCCAGGGGAAGCACAGCTCAGCGTGCAGAAGAGGCTTTATGGGTCCTGGGCACAGCTGTGCAGAGGAACTCCCGTAATGCAAACCAGAGCAGGTCACCAGGTGCCTCCCCTGTGGTCACTGGGTCACCAGGTGCCCTCCCCTGTGGTCACCAGGTGCCTCCCCTGTGGTCACTGGGTCACCAGGTGCCTCCCCTGTGGTCACCAGGTGCCTCCCCTGTGGTCACTGGGTCACCAGGTGCCTCCCCTGTGGTCACCAGGTGCCTCCCCTGTGCCAGCTGCCTCTGCCTGCAAGCAAACCCCAGAGGAACTGGAGACCATCAGGGTGCAAGAGAAATTGAAACTGCACCTCATCTTCTGGTGGGACTGGTTCTAAATGAAGGATCCATTTCAGCCAAGTGTACAGAGCTCTAGAACATAATGGCTTTCTGCAATAAAACCACCCATGGACTAGATGGGAGAACTGAAAATCCCCACAGAAAGGCTGCAATGGGAGTGCTCATTCAGGCCACCCCAAGAAATGGCAGCTGCTTTTCAGCCAGATGTGCCAAAGCTCACGGGCTGCTCAGCAGCTTGTGTGCTGGCGTCAGCCCCCCCTGAGCCAGGGCCAGGCACACCCAGGGGAGAGAACTGCTGCTGCAGGGCTCAGAGGCTGTGTCAGAGGGAGCAGCAAGCGCTGAAGAAGGGTGATGAGAAGTTACTGAGGATGCAGATTGCACAACTCCAGTGTAGCACAGTGTGTAGGATGGAAATCCACAATAAAACTGGCTTCATAAATTCCCTGTTCACAATACAAGATATTTTCTGTTTGACAAAACAGCTCTCTAATCAATAAACATTTTATTCTATTATAAACTGAACCCAGAGGACTCATTTGGGTAAAGCTTACTCAGAAGCTGATTTCTAGAGACAAAGATTGACTGTATGTGTTTAAGCATGATTTCCTTTTGTTTTTGCTGCTGATAAGTATTTTTCTGAAATATGTTTAGGAAAAAAAGAATTGAAACCAAAACCAGAGTCTTCCTGATATCTCAGATATACCATAAACTATTATTTGGAATGGTAAAGATGCCATTTTTAACATCCATTTATTTTATATACTTTCAATATTAATGTGAAAACCAACTTGCAGCTAGTCAGAAATCTGAAAAGTCACAAGTGACCTTTAAGATTTGGTGACAGTGTGCTTCAGAAGAGAAGATAATTTCCTTGAGCAAAATTAGTGATAGCTGCCTAAGTTACTGTTTTCACTGGTATATTTAACTTTAATAGTTCTGATGATGATAAATACTAATTTTGACTTTATTTGAGGGCAAATAAAAATATTCCTTACTTACCAAAATGAGACTCTCTAGCCCATAGCCCTTGGGGTGCAGAACTTCTCTGATTCCAGGCAGAGCTTTATTACAGAATTCTCCACAGTGAGTGGAAAGCAGCCCACACAGTACATAATAACTGCTTGTGAGTTTTCTCTGTGGGTTATTAAGATGAAAATGATTAGGTTACTGACTGTGTAGAGGAGCAGTTGTTCATTCAACTATGCCTAAATAGTTTTAAAGGTGTGAATAGGTCTTGTTGAATCAAACATTTTGCATAAAAATGTCATTAGAAAGACACCCAGGTGTGGTTTTATGGGATAATAATTTCAGTAATGGACATATGAACTCTGTTATCTACATTACAAAAGCTTGTTACCCTGTAGAGTCCCCAGAAAGTGAACAGCCACAACTCCCTTTTATATTATTGCCCTTTTATTGATGGAAAAAATCTGTAGCTAGAGGTAAATGCTAAATCATCCTGTTAGCTCTGCCCCATTATCTTGTACACTTCTTGTTGGAACTGAAAATGTCTTGAAATATAAATTTATACAGTAGTATTAAAAGCCTTCAAACTCGATGTGCTTCTTCAAGGATGAACAGTTCATATGTATTTTATATTTAATAGTCTGCAAAATATACCAAAAAGCCAGAAGTGACATGTAGATGGTTTATAGTTTCTGTATTTGAAATGAAAGTTATTAGAAGAGCTGAAAAAAAGTTTTCTTAAATGCACTGCATTTTATGAGCTAATATTTTACAAGCTGTATTGATCAAAACTATTCGGGTAGCAGAAATGAAACAGAAAATTAGTAGCCAAACCCAAGCTTCATGCAGCCAAATAATAACACGAAGCAGTAAATGGAAAGCAAGACAAAAAGTTCCAAAGAGATCACATAAAATCTGGTTTTGCAGAATATTAAATCCACTGCAGATAATCAGTGGCATATGAACAAAATTAAAACTGACAGTTGGAAGCTGCAAGCTGGGAAACATAAATTTTTATCTCACTAATGCTTCCCTAATGGATAGTTCCTATGTATGCTGGGGATTTATTTTTAAATAATGTTATTTCCCTGCTAACTAACCTTACTGTCCTTTTCAGTTTGCATTAGGATTGGAGATGTGTAGAAGGTATGATTTTTAAGAAAAGAGAATTTTTGCAAAGTCACTCTGAAAGCTAGAATAACAAGACATTTTGTTTTGACTTCAAGAAGTATTATGACAAACAAAATTCTTAAAATAGAAGCACAGAAGACTAATTCTATTTAAATGTAATTCTGAGACCATACTACACACCCAAGCTTGGAGTGAGCTTCATTTCCTCTGAGTCTCGTGCTCCTTTGAAGCTTTAGAGGTTTATGAAAGGGCTTAGGGCAAATGCAGGCATCTGCCCACACCCAGCTTATTTAAAGTCAGGGGTGTAAGAGTAGATTAATGGTTTTGGTCTGTAAATAATGCCCCTGTCACTTGCACAAAACACACCATCTGAGATTTGCACAAATCCCCCGAGTTCCTCACAGGAACTTGTGGGGAAATGCACTGATAATGCCAAAGCTTTGGGCAGTAGTGAAGAGAGAGCCTGACCTTGCTCTGGTGTAGGTAATAATTACATTGCAAGTAATTAATGACATAACTCTTACTGCTTGTTTGCTTTACAGTAGCTCGAAAGTACAAGCTCTCATCTTGTTTCCTGAAGATGTAGGGCAGGACCTTCTTGTCTTAAAGAAAGGGTGTTTATAAGGCTACAGCATGTCCATCACAGAGTGTGATTGAGCAAACTGTTAATTCTGCTTTGTGCTGGTTACTGTAGTTAGTACTCATAGTATAACATAAAAACCTGTCTGCAGATCTGATTTTGTAACACTCTGTGTAGCCATAGAGTGTTTATATTAAAACACAGTGTGAGACAACAGTAGTTCTACTAGTATTTAATTGTCTACATTCCTGAGTTATTACTACAACTAGTATAATTTTATTTTTTTCTTAATTTTGGCCTGAGCAAACTAGATGTCTCCTAAATATTTCCTGCGTGCACTTTAGGAGTTATCACAGTCCAATGACTATTTCCAGCAGTAATTTTGGATTTTGACAGTGTCTTCTGAATAGACAGTTTATTTTAAAGTGTGGGTACCAGCCTTTCTAGGCTCACTAGCTGCAGTACTGGAGAAAGGCCAGGAGCCTATTTAATTTATTATCATTGAGATTACTTCACAGACTGGCAGCACATCACAGCTGTAACTTAGCAATCAGCAGCTCTGGGGCTGGGGAAAGAAGCTTCTGAGAAAGTTTTTGGGTTGCAAATGACCATGTGAACAGATACTAGTCTTTTAGGTTGAGTTTAAACCAAATATTCAGAAATGGTGTAGTTTTGGCTTTTCACTTTGCACTGAAATAACCTAGAGAATCTCCTTATAGTCTGTAAGACCTGAGAGGTATGTGGGCAGCTGCGGTGAGTGCCCTTGCTACTGTTAGTTGACCTGTTTGGGGATAAGTTTTAGCCCCTCGATTTTATCTTAGAGCCCTTGATGTCAATTCCCATCGCACAAAGCAGAAGTTTACCCTAATGATTTACACGTCCTCCAGTACGGTCTGTTTACATCAGAATTCTTGTTCTGTGGGCAAAATGCACAGATAATGACTGCATGGAAGTTCTAAGTAGACATTTTTGAGGTTTGGGTTGTGGTAAACCCAAGGTAGAATGACATGAAATAGTAAAAACCATGGATATGTATAAAATATGATGCCTGGAATCCTACAGGATGAAGGGAGTGAGATTTCTCACCTTGAGACGGGGAGAGCACAGCCAGGGCAGAGCGGGACCGAGTCTTCCCCAGCAAATCCACGCCTGAGCATCGTTCCTGTCTCCCGGCCACACAGACCAGTCCTGCTCCTGTCCTGCCTTCTTTACTGATCACACAGCCTGCTTCTTCTAGGAGAGGAGCAGGGAAATCTCAATATTCAATGGGAAAAAAGGGACAGGAGAGGGGACTTTGTGCCTGAGGGGATTTTTAGCTCAGACGCATTTCCCTTTTTATATGACTCTTGTATCTCACTACAAAATTGCTATTAAATAAGGCAATGGCTTCTTTCCCCATTAAGCAAGAACACAAAGGAAAATATTTTCACAAGAGTGACCTACTGATTACCGACCTGAAATGTAGGTTCTGAGTCTATTTCCTAGATTTATTATTTTCTGCCAAAATTGATTTGGACAAAACCCATAGTAATTACCTAATATGTGGTTAGCAATTTTCCATCTCATTACACAACCCTTGTATCTTATTACCCATTTAAATGAATACCTGTTAAGTGATCAGACCTGTACAACTCAAACAATTTTTCGATCCATCAAGCCAAAACAAATAGGGGATTTCAATAAAGTCTTTACAACAGAATACCACAATATAAGATACAATAAAAATGGAATTTATCAGTGTAATGCATCAGCTGAATGAATATAAAACTTTATAACAGAATAAAAATTACTTTTTGGGATGTCACATGATTATACCATAACCCTAATCTTTCAAAATCCCCAGGAGCTCTGAGGAAGCATTTTGTATCATCCACACAAGAGCTGTGCGTCTCTGGGATGAATCAAAATGAAACACACCTAATACTTATACAGACCTAATACATAATAAGTACTAATAAAAGTGCATGAAAACTTTTTATTTTCATCAGGTAATTTTGCATGACTTTTGTGTAATCAGAGGTACAGATTGAAAATAAAATAAAATATATTCATCCCAGAGTATGTCTTGTCTTTTAAACAGTTGGTTTTCAAAGCACATATGATGTTTGGTATTGGAAAAGGAAAAAGAGCATTGTAACCTGATTCAAACTTAAAATGAACAGTTAAACTTCAAGATTAGGATGATCAAGTCAAATTCAACTCTGCAACAGCTCAGCACACTGGAACCTGTTTCTGCCCATTTACAGTTTTAAAGCAGAGTAACAGAGTGTGTAAATTGACAGCTTGGCCAGTATATCCACAGATTGTAGCTTTATAGTTTTGCCTATTCTTTCACTGTTTTATTATTTTAACATTCATAACTCAGTGATTTACAGAGTATTACAATTAGTAAGTATTTTACATATAATTACAAAATATATAACAATCTCAAAATACTTCAGAAAAAAGATCAAACCACCAGAAATGGATTACAGGTGAGGTAATACTCAGAAAAAAAATCTTTCCACAAAATAAAGTGTCCTTGTCACTTGTAAGTAACAGGAAATAAGCAGCATTCTGTTGTGGAAACCACCTAATTTTATAATTTTTGCTCAAATTCTAGACTTTTCAAGTAGTCAAACTCTGGTTCAAGAGTCTGGAAAGCAATGTAAGTATTCTTTCCTAGAATGAGGACTGCTTTCATTCTTCAAGGAAATAGATTTATTGAAGCTGATGTTACTCAGTTCTTTAGGAATTGTACATACACAGTAATGACTAGAAATTGTTACTAGGAAAAAACCCTTTTTATACAGCTTTATTTTTCATGATACTGTACATAGTTTAGCTTTGATATCATGTACACAGATTTCCTCTCTAGAAAAACAGATCTTCATATATAAATATGTGTGTACCCATTGAACATAACATATCACAGCAGTCTAGAGTTCTGCTGTCTGCAGAAAAATTCCTGTCTTTCCTTGGGAGGGTTCTGGGCTCAGCTGCCTCTCTCAAGTGGTTTCAATGGAACTGGAGCAGAGAAGTTAGCTGCATCAGAAAACCTAACCCACCAATTTAATATCATTAATTTCAGCACTTCATGTAATCTCCTTTGTTTTCCATTATGCTACTTCTCACTGCAGTGTGGCAGATACAGAACCATGAACTCCTGCTGTTTCCCAATGATCAAAAAAACCAAATGAGAGCAGAGTCACCAGAGAGGTGGAAAATGCAAATTCATGTCTTGGCTGCAGTGAGTTCTTAACTGAATACAGAGTGTAGCATAATTCAAAATGAAAAGCCTAAAGATATTGTTAAGGTCTGATTACTGAGAGATGCCTCTGCACAAATTAAGCTGCAAATTAGACCTTACACCAAAGTCAATAATGTGAATTTTATTTAGCAATAAATATGAGGCAGAGAGATAGAAAGAAATAGAAAAGAAAAAAAAAAAAAAAAAAAAAAAAGAAGGGAGAGAGAAGACAGAATGAGATCAAGTAGAAGACATCATCATCCATGGATCCAGAAGTATTCCACTGATACATGGGATAATTTACCAGTATTCTTCACCTAGGCTTCTTGGTGGTGGTGGTGGGGGTCCCAAGGTAGTTCAAAACTTTTCACTATTTATAAATTTTAGCAAAAAACATAAATCATGCTTATTGGCTACACAGTTCTCTTATTTTACTGGTTAAATGCAGAACAGTCCCATGCTCAGTGTTTTGAGTTGGTGGGTCGTGATATCCCCCCATCCAAACCACCTTTTACCCAGCCTGAGCTGATCTCAGTGCAGTTCTTGAGCTGGCCTTCCTTGTGGCCAAAAATTCCACTTTCTTTATGGCCATTATCAGTGGTACATTCCTCTCCCCGTGCTTTGTTAACCTCCCCGTTTGTCTGGGACAACCCTTAGGCAATAAAACCACCTCTATCAGAGCCCAAGTTCCCCTCACGTGGCTTCATTTACAGCCCAGGTTCCGTGGAGCTCCATTTGGGGGGACGTCGTGTGCTCACAGGGGCCATCTGTCCCATGGCATGGGGTGACGTTGTTGGAGCAGTTCTGGCAGTGCTGATGTGTGTCTGAGCAGCTGCTCCTTCCACGGTTTGGCACAGTGGGCGGTTTTGTCTGTGTCACCCAGGATGTGCCAACCAGGCCTTGCCTCTGGAGTTATTGCCATCCTGACACTCCACTTTGTGCTTATCTCATGGCAGAGTCCTTCTGGGGCCTTTGTAGTGTTTGAGAGACAACTGTCATCTTTGGCTCCTTACGGACAGTCATCTCAAAACAGTTTTTCATAATAACAATTTCCTTCAGTGATATTTGGGCATCATAGATTCAGAGTCCATTCAAAGTTCCCAGATACTCTCTGTCATGTAAAATAACTGTTCATCTATTTGAATACTCTGCAAAATTTGATTGTCCTGAGATTCATGCTGCTGTAGAAAAGGAATAATTTCAAAAGAACACACTCTTCTTGACCTATACTTGTGTTTAAGCTCTGCAGAGTCTTAATTTTTGAATTTTTGAGTAACCATTTTTTTGAAACACATCTGTAGTACCACACCTTAAAATGCTGGAGCAAACAGAGACATAGGACACAGTTCACATTAACTTTATTTGAAGAAAAAAGCTGTAACTTTTATAACAGGACAAAAAATATATCCAACCTAGAGTAATAAGGAGAATATCTGGATGTAAAGCAAAACCCAAAATATGACCCTGTGCAACAATTAGAATAATGTATTATACCTTTAAAAAAGAAGACCTTTTGTAGTGCATTTTCCCTTGGAATTATCTGGACATTTATGTCCTTTGTTATTAATTAATGTTCTGAAAAATTGTTATTAGAAAGACAAAAACAATACAGCCTTTATGGGAAGCTTTTTCTCACTATCTTTCTCTTTTTATTTCCTTAGAATTTTATTGCTGAAATGGAACTTTTTTGGTTTTCTGGTTCTGAATGAAATAAAGTATGTGAAAGCACAGAAGCATTGTTTTCAGAGTTAGCTGAATTTTTATTACCTTGGGATAAATCTCAAGAAGCAAGGAATAGTTATGGAAACACTGAGATGTTCCTGGCTACATAATACAGTTCCTAGGCACTGAACTGTGCATGTCTGCACATACATACTTTAAAATCAAAGTAGGCAAGCATAATAAAATTTTCTAAGAGAAAAAGTTGAACTAAGCTTTTTAATACAGAAAAAATCAGCTTGATTAAGGAATCAGACCACCCACTGCTGGAAGAGAAATGCTGGTACCACATATGATGCATCTTTGGTACCCAGAGGCTGAAGGAAACATTGCAAGGTGGAATCTACTGAGTGGGTAATGAAAAAAATATATGCATTGACACATGAAATAAAATGAAAAGAGATTTATTAATGAATGAATTTACATTCTTCATAACTAAAACTTAAATCTTCCTGTTCAGAAGTCTTCAGCATGTTCACATTAAGTGTTTGAATAACAAAGCTACTTTCATACATGATTAACTCAATCCTTCTTTATTAGAGCAATCTAGACATATGCAGAACATTTAGAGATGCTTAAAACCCGTACTGAGTTGTGTATCTGATGTGAAGTTCTTTCTCATCACTGTGAGTCTTTCTATCAACTGGAAAGAGCTCTGTGTTTGTGCAGGGATAATACCTAGGTACAACATCACAACATGCCCCTAAATAAATATCACATCCTGAAACTAAGATGAAAATTAATATTTGGCTTCAGAAATTGCATTGCTTTCATTTTGTCAGCAGTTTGCATTTCACTTTGGTGCTATTACCATTGTTGTTTGTCAAGCATAGTTTCTGATGAAATGTAGGTGGTTTGCTCACAGGATGCTGAAATATTTTGACTTCAGTATACCTGATGGTTTGCATGGAGAAGAGCAATTTATTTCATTAAAGATTTGCACCAGTAATGTTACATGAAACCAGCACACTTATAAAAATATTTCTTTTGTCCCAGAAGAAAGAAACGTGTTTGTATTGTATCAGCTGCAAGACCTGACCCATTTTGTGCCATGGTGCTGCAGTGCCCTGTGGGCTGCAGGTGTCTCTGCTCCAGCAGGTCACAGCAGCCTCACTGTGCTCTGCACCCCAGTGCAGGGGATCTCTGCTCTGGCACCTGGAGCACCTGGAGCACCTCCTCCTTCACTGACCCGCCTGTCTGCAGAGCTGGTCCCTCACACATTGTCCCTTCTCTCTTCTCTGGCTGCAGCTTTCTCCTGCACAACAGCCTTTTCTGTGTCCTAAACATGTTATCCCAGGGGCTGATGTTATCCCAGGGGCTGACGGGATCACACGCACCATGGGAACTTGCCGATGGACTTGTCTCTGTCCAGTGTCAGGTCCACCTTGGCACTGTCAGCTTCTGGCTCTGTCAAACAGAGAGCTTCTGGTAGCTTCTACAGAGGCCACCACTCTAACCCCTCTGCTACCAAAACCTCACCACACAAAAACCTTTTGCAAAACCAGAGAGCCTAGAGGAACACCAGGCATTATAAAGGCAATATCTTTTTGCCATGAAAATTACTTAGAGCAACAGGAAAGCCTATTACTGAAACAGCTGATTTACTGTTACTGTAGAAGGGTCCAAGGAGGAAACCTGGCTGCTCACCAAAACAGACAAATTTTCCCTTTTACTGGCCGTCTAGCAGTGTTTTTCTATTTTACTTCCAAAGTTCTTTGCAGCTCATCTCCATCAGTGTCAGACTGTCCTCTTCATGATTATAAACTAGATCCTCAGCTCCACACTTTCTACTTTGTAGGCTTCATGCACAGGATTTTTTTGGAAGCAGCACTGTGGGCACTGCTCATATGCATACATAGGAAACTCGTCATCATCTAATTAATTACTGAAACAAAACTCCTCTTCGGAGCACACACATGAAATGCTCCAATCACTTACACTTTATTAGACAAGTGAGCTCTTACCTCTCCTTTGTTGCTGGGCAGATAGTTGAGAGCATTTGATATTCGATAGCCTGATCCAGGGAAGTGTTGGATTAGCTATACCTCTGGGAGTAGTTAAAAGCATGGGGTTTCAAGCATTCATTTAGACTACTTGTGCCCGAGGCTGTCACCCACACTGAGAAAAATTATCTATACCAACCACATCATCCCTATCTTATTAAAAGAGTTACTAGTGTAGCTGTCAATCAAAGACAACATCATGCCTCTGGCTGATTTGCCAGTACGAGTTTTTTGCTTTAAACTAGCCAAAGTTTTAAAAGACAAAACTGCATAGGAGTGTTCACTAGGGATGCAATTAAAATTAAATTAATGTTTAATTATGTACATTTTTGGAACAGAAGAAATACAAGTATTTTCAAGTAAAAAAATGTATAGCTTCACTAACTGGCAAAGTTAATTAGAGTACATTTTATGTTACTTCTTCAGGCCATTTTTATATTAGCAACAACAATTATCTTCTGAATCCTTCTTCCAGTCCTGAGAGGAGTATATTTAATCATCAGGTGTCACATGCTCTGTCTTTAGTTTTTCTTTCTGTCTGATAAATTTCCTAATTAGAAATTCAGTTTCATATTTACAGAACGTAATTCTTTAACAAGAAAGCCCATTGAAACCTTTGAAATGGAGTACAAAACAAGCTGTGTCATATATGCCACCATGGACCTGAATGCAAAGCAAAACTTCAGTGTCTTAACAGGATACAGAATGTGACATTTAATTCATACATTACACACTTGCAGCAAATGGACAGCAAATATTCAAAACCTTAAAACCAGAATTCATCTAACTCTGTTAAAAGAGCATATCTTTCATTTGCCAAACACTGATTTAGCTGTGACTCTGACCTGTTCTCACCGCAGAATCTTTTGTGCTCCCAGATGTACTTCCAGATATCCTGCCTTCTTGAATTTTTTATTTTCTATATTGATCACAGTATATCAAGGCCTGTGGAAGTCAGAGAAGAGCTTTGATAGCTACAGAGGCATTTCAATCGCTATCCAACACGACACAACATTTAGAAATTCCTGTAGGTAAACACAGAATAATAGAATGGCGAGTCTGGAAGATACATTAAAGATCATTTAGTTCCAACCCTCTGGCACACACATTTTCCACTGGACCAGGTGTTGCTCAGAGCCCCACCCAACCTGGACTTGAACACTTCATGGGATGGGGCATCCACAAATTCTCTGGGCAAATTGCTCCAGTGCCGCAGCACCCTCACAGTAATGAAACTTCTTCCAAATGTCTAATGCAAAGCCACTCACTTTCACTTTAAAGACATTGCCCCTTGTCCTGTCACTACCTGCTCTTGTAAATGGATTCTCTCCAACCTTCCTGTAGGATCCTATCAGCTACTGGAAGGCTGAAATTAGGTCACCCCCAAGCCTTCTCTCTTCCAGGCTGAACAGTCCCAATTCTCCCAGCCTTTCCCCCTGGAGAGGTGCTCCAGCTCTCTAACCATGACGACTGATGATTGATGTCGTTGCTGTGCTGTGGCCCCAGAGCTGGATGCAGCACTCCAGCTGGGGTCTCCCCAGCGGGGAGCAGTGGGGCAGGATCCCCTCCCTTAGCAGCTGGCCACGCTGCTCTTGGTGCAGCCCAGGATACAATTGGGCTGGGAGGGCCCTTTGCCTGCTCCTGTCCAGCCTCTCCTGCGCCCCAAGTCCTTGGCAGGGCTGCTCTGGACCTGTTCATCCCCAGCCTGTGCTGATGTCCCAGCTGCAGCACTTGCTCTTGGTGCTGGTAAAACTCATGAATTTTCTACCAGCCCACCTCCTGAGCTCATCCAGGTCCCTCTGGATGGCATCCCATCCCTCAGGCTTGTCAGCTGCACCACTCAGCTTGGGGACATCTGCAAATTTGCTGAGGGTGCACTTGAGCCCATTGTCTCTGTCATTAATGAAGAGATTAAATAACTCTGTCCCAATGGGGACACACTTGTGGCCATCAGGACTCTGAGCCATTGACCACTGCCCTCTGGATGTGACTACCCAAAACACTTCTTATCCACCTGATACTACACCCATCAAATCCATCTCCCTCCAGTTTAGGGAGAGGGATGTTGTGGAGGACCAATGTTGATCATATGGTGTTTCCATCCTGTGTGAGGCTGAATAAATTGGATGAAAATGATTGCCTTACTAATTTAGGACTAGAATTTTCTGTATTCTGACTCTTCTATCTATAGTCAGAGTATCATAGTAAAGTAATTTAACTCAAAATAACAGCTTCTGGTCCTTGAAATGAGAAACTATCGCTTCTGAAAAAAGATATCTTTCTTTCAAGAGTTTATATTAAAATGGACTAGGCTATCACAAAGAAATGGGGTATCATATTAAGGTTCTCATAGAACACTGGAATTAAAGAAAAAAAAAAAAAGTGGAAAATATCCTTTAAAATTGCATGAAAAAGCAGAAATATTTTTTTCTTCTCTCATCCTTAAAGTACTAGTGGATTCTACAAGGGCCAAAACCAAAGCAAACTGATTCTAGTGTACGGTTTTTCAATGCATTCAATGGTTTTTAAATGGTTTTCTCTCTTCTGGAGAAACTCTTTTAGAGAATATCTGGAGGTTCTCCTTTATGGTAATATTGTTAGGAAAAAAATCGTGCTTCTCTCTGTGAACAAAGAATCAAGTGTAATAACAGCAACTTGACCTATCAGTTATTTCCAAGCAGCATTCCTCCTTGTGCCAGGCATGGAGCCTGGAAGGTTACAAATCAAAGTTCGGTTTTGCAGTACAAAATTGGAAAGTATAACATACTAAAATTCAGTATGACCAGCACTTAAGAAGATATTTCCTTATTTAAGAAGATGTTTGCTTAAACAAGAGTGATTTTATTATTCTCTCTGTGCAAATAACACTACCCTTGATCACATATATGATTGTTTTTAGATGGTATACTTATGAAGGTGACAATAAATAAAGGAGAATCGCTGAACCACAGAAATCTTATAGCTTATAAGACAAAGATATACAGTGTATATACAGCCTATTGCTGAAAAATGAAACTCTTATTCATGTTTAATACCAGCTTGGTTTCAGTGGGATCAGTAGGAGGTGTTTTCTATCACAAATAAAAGACTGAATGTGTTTAGTAAAAGGAGTAGGAAGGAGATGAAGAAGCAAAAGATATAGTCAGAGATGAGTAGTTTTATTTATACTGTTATTATATCTCATTTCAAATAATTACTTAAGGACAAATGCAAGGTGAGAATCCTTTCACCTAATTTTGTTCATGGTTCCCCTCAGACAGTTATGTAGCAGTGCTGGCTGCATATTCCTCCCTTGGTTGTCACCTAATAACTTCTCAATGCATCAGTTCATTCAGCCAGATACTCCAAGGAGTGTTTCAGAAGGGTGGGACGGTTTCAGAGATGTCCACATGTCCACCACTTCTATGAGTAAGTACTGTCTGAATGTCCAAGTGTCAAGAAACTAAGGTTGCAGCATGAGTCCAGTTCCTTAGAGATACAGAGGTGTCCACTTTGCTGAGAAACCCTACAAACAGCCCAGCCCTGGAGCAGAGGAAAATTGAACTGGAACTCCTCCTTCCTCAGCCATCAAAGTCAGCTCGTCATAAATCATACAGCATGGAATTTATCACCTCTCTGTAAATGTCTGCAGGGTAGACATGTACCTCTGAGCTAGTCATGCTTTCTGTAGTGAGTGGGGAATAAAAGGCACTGCAAGGGGACAATTTGTCTGACCTGCTTTAGGCTGCTGTTCTAAGATGAGATGGTGTGCCCCAGAAATGCCAACTTCTCCCTGTTGACTGCAAAGACAGTCTAAAGCAACTTACTCAAATATAGATGGTGTTTTAAATCCCAAGTTTCTTATTCCTCAGCTACTTTTCAAATTTCAACTCTGAAAATATGCCTGACTAATCAAAAAAATAATGTGGGATTTTTTAATGCACTACAGCTTGTGGGGAAAAAAAAAAAAAAAAAAAGAAGAAGAGTCAGTTGTGCATTCCTCACATGGGAACAAGCACACTGATTTCCACTGTGTGTTGAGATGGTGCAGTTGTATGAATATGCAGAGTCAGGTTACAGCTTTCTCTCTTGTGCTTTGGTTGTGTGACCGTGTCATGAAGAATCTCAGCCTGCAGCATGTCCCTGGTAATGGAGCTAAAGTGAGGAGTTACAGGCCACAGCTCACACTTGCAGGGAGGAGTTACTGCCTTTGATGGAGACTGCAAAGCCAGAAACCTTTCTGGGAGAATAATTCCCCAACAGCAGCGAAACTCTGGCCACTGCTCCCGTGTGGGGCCAACAGCAGAGCTTGAGCCTAACCTGAGATTAAAGGGTATGGGTCCAGACACCTGGAGTCAGAAAACAGAAAGGAGGAATGCTCTGGGCTCTGCACTGCAAGTGTGGGAGCTGAATCTCTCATTTCAGGGGATGTAAGGGACTTCTCAATGTCAGCGCACGGAACTGATCTTTCAAATGCACAAACACGGAAAGGATGTGCAATATCTACTCATTGTATACAAATGTATTGCTCCATTCCATTTTGCATATGTATCTCCCTAGGTGTAGTAAGCTATCAGATATATTACAGTAATATGAGCCAGGATCAGACTAGGAAACAATCTTAGGACTCCTTTTTTTTCCCAAAGCAGTATATAAACCCCTCGCCTAATCTGCTTGCCTTACTTATAATTTCAGTTCATAATCTCTTGTTGCTGCTGCTTGCCTGCATGAAGTCACATAAAGAAAGCAAGGACATATCTCAAGAAATCTTTCTGTTTTCTGAGTATTCTCTTAGTCTGTTAGCACTAACACATGAAAGAATAGAAGTGATTTGGCTTGGAAATCTATAAAAAAACACTTATGAGTCATGCATATATAAAATGTTTGCGATTTAAAAATTTCTGCAATTCTGAATTGATTTCTCCATCCATTCTTGATCCTCACTTCAGGTTTTATTTTGTCCCAGTTACCTATTCATCCCTGCCTTATTAACTTTGTACTCTTTCCCTTCACATTTCATCCTGTTTAGCTTCTCCCAGAATTCATGGGGATTATTTTTCCAAGGATTACAGACTTCAAGCTTCAAATTCTGAAGTGTTGTGATGTGACTGCTCTCATTCTATGTTTTCACTCCTGACATGTGCCTTGCTTGTTTAGGTTAGAGAAAACACATATTATTGTGGGGTCTAACCGTGCCTTCTGTAGTTGAAGGAATGAATGGTTTTTTTGGGGGAAGAGGCCCACAGACACTGAAGTAATAGGTTTGACTGATAATGCCAATGGGGATGAAGACATTTACTTCCAGGAGTAAGCTGGAAGCTCTTGCTCTTCAGCAAAATAAAAGCCATTGAAATGATTCTAAGTACTTCACCTAAGAAATCTGTTTTTTCACTGGTGTTTGTCTTTATGCAGGTAAGACTTGGCAATTAGTTATGTGGTCTTATTTCCAGCTGTAGTGCTCCATCAGATCTAGGCAAAGAGCTGTGGCAATTTAAGACCAGAATAGGAGAGTTTGAAAGAGACACTTGAAAATTTTGATTGTGTTAAATTCTGAGGACTATTCAGGGATGTTCTATGACCTTTTCAAAGTTTATTCTGCACATCCAAGTCAATTGTCTTTTAATATTCTCAATTTCTATATTCTCCCATGAAAATAATGTTGGGATTTCATTGGAAAAGTTGGGAAAACATTCTGTGGAGGGCACACTTTGGATGGTCCAAGAAATTGTAGATGCACCAAATGTCACAAGATGGTGGAGTTTGCCACTTTACTGTTTCACATTAGACATGAGAAAGGCTCCTGATATCCAAACCTAATGGACAGTTTTCTGGACTTAAAATGTTCTGTTTAATCCACAGTGATTTTTTTATTTTAATATTTAAAAATTTACTATTAGGTAAATATCAAAACAATTGAAATTTGCCAAGAATATTGAAAAAAATTTGGTACACCTGGAGAGCTTCTTTAGCTCTAAAACAGAAAAAATTTGCTAATAGTGTCAGTGTAATACAAAAAGACAAGTTCTATATGGAAGAAGTAGATGGGATACAAATAATGTTTAATCCACTGCACTTGTTATCCCCATGCATTACTTCCCACAATCACTTAGAATGAAAAATACTTTTCTCAAGGTATTTTTTGTGTAAGAGAGAGGAAGGAAAAGAAGCAATAAAAATGTCAATATTAAAATAAGTTTTTAAACAATGCTTAGCTATTTTATTTACTTTAATAGGCAAGAAACAGCCTGTTCACAACAGGGAGTTGACTCTCTTTTACACATAAACACAGCTTCTTCAACTACTTTGCTGTTCTTCAGGAGCAAATGAAAAGATGAATACAGCTTTTATCAGGCAGAAACTGCAGGAAATTGGTAGTTACAGATCCAGCAACTAGACTGGTGGAGTGCTAATGATTAGTTACTGTTTAGTGTGCATTACTCTGACAAAAACCCCATTTTTCTCCAGGATTAGTGGCTAAGGTAAGCAGCTGCCTTTTTTTTTTTGTCTTTTGAAAGTCTTATTGAAATTATAAAACCAAACTCCAGGAGAACTGCAAATGAAGTTGCTTTTTGCTGTTTTAATGAATGTTGCATTTCTGTAGCAAATGCTTGTAGACAATAGATGCATTTGTAATTTTACAGGTATGCTGAAGGTGAAAAACAGTGCTAGAGCTGAAGAAGGTGTAACAAAAGACATGAGCAATAAATGTGTTTGCTTCCAGCATGCAAAAGGGAGCAAACACTTTTTCCAGTCGCTTTGTTCATTCAACAGTTTTTCTGTGACAAAAGAAATTTTTACGTAGCCAAAAGAACATCCATCAATCTGTTAGATAAAGAGTCCGTGGTTATGTGCTAGCATGACCCTTATCTCCCATGGAATAGAAGCGTTCCTCATGTAGGAAAAAGCGGGTTTGAGTTTCTTATTTATTTTTGCACAATATATGTTGTAGTTTTTGAACCTCCAGTTCAGTGCCAGATTCCTGTTTGGGGAATGAGGGATGGCTTGCCATTTCTGCAGCTCTGACTTGCTTCCTCAGCAGAACTGCAACATTCACCAGCAGAATCATATTACCAGGGGTCACTGAAGAGGCTGCTCCTGACAGTATGGATTAGAACAGAGAGTCATCACTGTTGCAGCTGTAATTTTTATTAACATTACTCACATCCTGTAAATGCCAAGAGTAATTCAGGTCCAAAAGCTTTTCTCACTACCTTCCCCACAACTGTTTCCCTCATTTTCCTGCCAGCTTGCTTATTGCCAGGGTTTCCTTGAAATACTGGCCTATGAAATTAGAACAACAAACACAACTAGATTTATTTAACTTTGAAAACCTTGTTGGCAGAGTCCTTTCATTTTGTTTTGAAGTAACTACTTCTGCATCCAAAGAGCACCTTAATATAATACTATTCTGTTCATCCCTTTTTATCACAATTACAGCTTTCTTTTTTATAAAATGCAGAGCTTTATTTCATTAATTGTTATTGTGTTTACTTACTTTAATACTTACGTAATTATTGTCATTATGTTTATAGCATAATGAACATTGTCTGAAGAGTTTGGTGTGTTTTTCTGCCTCAAAAAGCATTCCTGTAAGCACCAAAAAAAAAAAAAAAAAAAAAAGAAATTTGGGAAGACATGTAGGTCCACTAATGCAGACCCGAATAATAGACTGATACTCCCTTAAAGAATTCAGAAGCTTCACTGAGGTACTCTGAGAGTGTTCATAAGCTGGCCAGTTTTTGGCAGATAATTCATGGGAAAGAACAACCACCTACATCTCTTCCTGCTGCCTATGTGGAAATACTGAATGACATTAGTGAACTTTAAATCAAGGACAGAATAAAGGTAAACCCCACAGGTGAGACAGCAAACTATTCAGGATTAGGGGGCACTCAGTGCCTCTCACCAATGGTGAGCCACCAAACCCTAATTCAAAATGGAAAATGTAAATAGCTAATCCAAATGAAAGGACAAAGGTGCTGCCTGTTAGATACCAAAGTATCTTTTACTGATAATCCCTCGACTTTACATGACATGGTGTGAGTTTCAGTATCTCTTTCATAGCAGTAGATTGGCATTAGAGGAACATTGCAGCACTAGAAAACCCAAATCTTGAGCCAAAAGCAGACTCCTGGTCTCAGTTCTAATAGCTGGTTGCTAACTGAATGCTTCTACTGGGAATGCTTTTATTTTAAAATGAGGGCATTTTCCCTAATTCCTTTACTGCTACTGCCACAGACGCTTTACATCTTATTTTTGGACACAAATGATTCCAGCCTTTATGATGGCACAACTTCAGTCTTTATCAGGTAAAATTAAGCTTTTGATGACATGTTTTAAAAATTACAACATAATGTCAACTTTGACCAGAAAGTAATTAAAGCCTGATCTTTTGACTGCATCATACCATTAAATTTCCTATGGCATAAAAATAATTATGGAAGGCATAAAAAGCAAGGGTAAACATGCAGCCTTTTGTCATCATTATTTAACTACTGGAGTTACTGAACCTGTCTGGTTCAATATCTGTAAATACTACACTGTATGACCTACCTTGACTAATAAATACATTTTACAAGCTGGAGTCATCCATTAAACATGTGAAATGACTTTGCCAATACACTTGTACAAAAAGCCAATAAGTAAAGGAAGGGTTCTCCCATGGGCTGTCGTAGCATTTTTTGCCTTGATTAATATAAGCAGTTTTTCCAGTTTGAATCTTCAAGGAACTGTCAACTAAATAGAAACAATGATGCTAATTGAAGGCAAAGATAAACTTGTATTTTATGCTTTCCAGAATTCATATCCAAAATATACTCAATATGTTACTAAAAAAAGATGGGAAGATGATGATGAGGATACAGATATTAATGAAAGTAACCTAAAAATGCAAATGTGGAATATTGTAGTATACTCTGTATGATACAGCACTAATGAATTTTCTTTGCCAAATAGGAAAAATAATAGTACCCTCATTTTTTTTAGTTTTCTATTCCAGCAGCTATTCCTCTACAGATAAGTAGCTCAGACTAATAAAAAAACAGTGTGTCTTCAGAATTAACTTAACCTATATAAAGGTCACTAATTATACCTAACAAATCAATATGAATACCACAGACCTGATTGTCTAAAATTGCCCGATTGTGTTTGTTTTACTCCCCATTTTGAAAAATCCTATTAGTCTTTTGCAGCCTCAAAACTTTTTGAAAGGAGACATTTCATTAATATTCAGTTGATGCAGTGTTTGTAGGATGCTGCTGGCCAGCACCTAGCTTCATTCAGACCTGTTGTAAGAGAGATTGGTTCTTTTTAAATGATTGAGGATCATGGGAAAGCAAAGAAGTCCAATAATTAGAACAATCTCCAGAAGAATCATCCCTTCTAACCCAAAACATTCTATTATTCTATGAGCATACTTACTCTCTGCTAGAAATGATCTTTTTTTATTATTAAATATAAACTATTCTGTCCTAATCTACAATTATTTTGTGCAATGTTTTCATTATTTATAATTTTCTTTCATCCACTTCTCACCAGATTAGCAAGATTTTCTTTCTGAGAGAAATTATAAAGTGAGAGCTTTTGTATTCATCGGACTTTTAAATGAGATTATTAATACTTATATCTCATTACGTCTATTAAATTATAATTTAATTTTGAGTTACTACACACATTTGTGTATTTTATATATTTGTATATGTACATGCTGATTATTGGAATTGTTTCTATGACAGAGGCTAAGAATAATTCATTTTAGACAAATAAACAGTTATTTTGCCATTGTTTTCAGTAGAATTAATACACAGACATCCTGAACTTATTTGCCATTGATGAGAGAACTCTTTAATTGCTCTTCCCCTAACTTTAATTTTTTAGAATTCAGTTTAAAACCTGTTGAAATCAATGGAGAAACTCTCACTGATTTCAAAGGCTGTTATAGCAGGTCCTTAACAAATATTATTATTACTATGTCTCTGTATTTTTTAAGAAATAGAAAATGCCTTTTAGCACTATTGTAAATAAGGGACAAAATTGTAAATCAGGGATAAAAAAGGACAGTTGATGGTAAGAGAGATGCATAGCTGCTTCAAGTGAAATAAAAGATGCAGAATTTGGTTTTGGTGAAGAGAAATCAAATGTGATGACATTTTACCCAAACCTAGACGTCCATTCAGCAAGGCTGGGACAAAGATGAAGAAGCCACCAGGAGACCTGGAGGATGCTTTGGCCACGATCCAGCACAGCTCTCACACAAGGGCCTGCATTAACGCCTCTGAATGCTCCTGTTTGAGCGAGTGCCCCACTTCAGCAGAGAGGTCGGGCTGCTTTCTGCCACGGATGGAGGCAGGAGGAGCTTTGTAGTGTGTCCACAATTACAGTCATTACCAAGGCCAACCTCTGGGAACAAGTACAGCCAAAAAATTTCCAAACAATAATTTATACAGTCTACATTTTTACTGTCTAAACTTGGAGATTTAATCTGACATTTCACTTCTTACAACACTGTGCTGAGCTACTGAAATACCAGAACTGTATATTCTGAAACTGGGGAGGTGACTTTAGAGGGGATTAATTTTCACTAACACAAGCCTTCTGGCATCTAGTCTAAGTTAGCAATGAAAGAGCAGCTTTACTGGGGGAATTTGTATCACCCGTAATTATTTAACTTTTAATGGAATGAATTACCTTTCAGATTTTCTAAACCTTGTCAGATGTTATAAAGGGGACTTAGAGAACTAGCTTACTGTAGTGCCATTGTTTTTTCAGTATCTGAAGTTAGTGCAGATGATACAGCTGAACATAAATTTATACCTTTAACAGCGATTCCACTGCCCCTGCTGATCCTATAGTGAACAAAAAGTACATTAACCCATGAGTAACCTTCTATGAGTATTTCATGACTCACATTTGCATTACTTGTACAGGATTCCTCTGTCTTCTCACTAAACCCAAAATGCAATGAATTTATCTATAGCCAATGAACATAAGTGCAAGAATATATGAGCTGTGGTATTCAGTTCATGTGTACACTGAATTAATTTTAGAAGTATAGAGCTAGATAATAACTCAGTTCTTCAATTGCAGGGAAAACAAATGGAAGTTGATGGTTATAGGCCTGTGATAACAGAAATGTCCATGAATTAACAGAGTCAGAAGGCAGACAAAGTCTCTTTTTGAAATCAGTGCCATGAGAAAACATGAAGAACCAAAACACTAAATGAGAAAATTTAGGATAAAAATTCACTGGTTGTAAATTGTGGGTAAGTTCCTTGATAAATAATGGAATTGTGCAATCATGGTGCCTCTATTCAAAATATTTAGCTTATTACAGCCTGGATATCAAACTCAAGTCATAAATACTTGCAGTTTTTTAATTAAAATACTATAAATGACAGTATTTTCTTTTTACAAAAATTCCCTTGGTTTAAAGTAGGTTGTACACCTGTTTTTAGGGTTTTGTTCTCTTACTCTGGCTGTTATCACTGATGGAATTATCAACAGTGAGTCAGCTGTTCTGCTGTGTTCTGTCCCAGCCTCTTCCCTGCTCACAGCCTGCTCTAGGTGGGAAAGAAGAAAGACCCTGATGGCACACAAGCACTGCTCAGAGTTCACTCACAGGGAGAATGCTGCCCTGCTCTCAGGTGGGAAAGAATAAAGACCCTGATGGCACACAAGCACTGCTCAGGGTTCACTCACAGGGAGAATGCTGCCCTGCTCTCAGGTGGAGCAAAGTGGGAAAGAGGAAAAAGACCCTGATGGCACACAAGCACGGCTCAGAGTTCAGTCCCAGGGAGAATGCTGCCCTGCTGTCAGCACATTTCAGTCACACAGGCAAAACACTGGATGGGCTGCTGGGGAGAGAGTTAACTGCTTCCCCACCAGACCCAGAATAATGGGCACCCTTTAAAATAAAGTTACTCTTTATAGGTAGGTGCTCTGTGATTTTGCTCTGTTCTCTTGGTTGGTCTTATTAAAAAAAAAAAAAAAATAGTTACCAGGTAAGATGATCTCATCTCCTAGGGAATTTCTAACCTACAGTGCAGTAGGTTAGCTGTGTGAGAAGACAAGCTCACAGAAACACAGCCTCATAGAATGTTTGGGTTGGAATGCACATTAAAGATCATCTGGTTCCAATCCCTCTGCCGTGGGCAGGGACACCTTCCATCAGAGTGCGTTTTGCAGAGCCTCATGCAGCCTGGCCTTGAGCACCTCGGGATGGAGAGTCCACAGCCTCAATCCAGACTGAGAACAGTACAGAAATGAGAAATTTAGTAAAAGGAAGGTCTATGAACAAGAAATGTTGAAAAAGAAGAGTGAAAACGTTTCAATTAGAGCAACTGTCAGCAGAAAAGAAATATTTTGATCAGCGGAGCTTGTATGTAATCTTACACAATGCTGTGTAGGTAATGGCAGCTCCAGTTAGACAGTCTCCTCGGCAGATCACTCCAAAGTTAGAGTGTTGCCTTATAGTGAATGCAAAGCAAAGTCACAAATAATTAATCTGATTGTGTTGTAACCAGTATCTGGATCAAATAACTTCCAGTTAAGATTTTAAACAATAATATACTTAAAATGATTGATGTGGATTTTAAATTATAATTTTATGAAAAATACAATGAAATTAACAAGGAGGGTAGAATTCACAACCAACCCAATAAGCAGACAGCTGCTGGGAGGTTTCAGCCCTCAACCTTGAACATATTTAATGGTAATTAAACGTTCCCGATCCAAAGTTGCTTATTTATTTATGGCACCATAAACTCCAAAACTCTCCTGGCATTTACTAGGAATAATGGTTCTGCAATCCTTTAATTTCTCTATTTCTGCCTTTTCCAGCTGCATGACAAAATTAAACTTGCCAGTTATAATTCTGCAATTGGCTTAGCGGTGCTCTGCTTGTGTGACTGTCTGCTTGGATGATATCTTTTTAAGAGAAAAAGGTGGCTTCTTCACTATTTCAGTATGAAGACAAAGCATGAATTCACAGGAATAATGAGGATATGGGAGTTTTCACCTTTGGAAGCTGTGGAATGAAGGTGATCTTGCCAATCCCATCCAAGCATAGTCTCACTTATTCTTACCAAACTCCCTTGTTAGAGAGCTCCTCTATATGTTTTTCTGACACAGAAATAAAACTTCAGTCAATATGAGCTATGCATTTTTTCAATTAATTGACAAGGAGGCATTTTTTTACTTGCAAGAAAATACAACTTTTAATCTTCATATAGAGAACATATACATTCTCTCTACCTGCCAACACAGCGAGAGAGACAAGGACTGAGAAACTTTGTTGAGTCTATCTACACGGGGCTTTGCAGACACCTGAATGTGACCCCCATTTTTCACTCACTTGGATGACATTACTGTTGCTGAGCCTGAAACAATATGTTGAAACACAATGACTATTACCTCAAAATTAAATTATACATAGTTATTTCACACTTGTTTAAAAACAGTGAAAATAGCTTAAGACTTAGAGGATTAAGATCCAACATTTTTGCTAAGAGACTTGAGTGATTGCAGATATTTTTCCCTAAATATGAGTTATTCCTTAGTTGTGTGCAGCCCTATGGAAAAACTTGTATCCTGTTCTCAAAGAGAATATTTCCCAGAACAGAACACACAGTGATAAAAAAATGGTCTTATAAAAACTTTTTAAAGAGAAGTCAGTTTATAAATTTAGATTTCTTTTTCAATTGTTATTAACATAGTGGTTTTTAGCCTGCAATATCATTCAAGGTGCAGGGAAAAGAACCCACCAAAAATACTAAAGAAAAGTGAAAATAAATGTTTTCTGGCCAGAATAGCTTCTTTTCCCTTGTTAGCTTTTTTTAGTTCATTTAAAGATAAACCAGGTGGAAAAAATTGTGTGACTCAAATTTAGAGATATTTAGACATATTTACAAAGAATTTTAGTATTTGTCCAGCCAGTGGTTTTGTCTGTGACTGTGTGTAAAGATCTCCTGTGATTTCTGAATTGTATTCTACAAACAACTTCTTTTCCTAAGTAAAGAAGATGGAAGTAACATGAAATCCAAGTAAGTGGATAATAAACTCTGTGAAGCAACTGTGGTACAAGGTTGTTGCCTTTTTTCTTTCTTTTTCCCCAAATGGAAGGTAATTAAAAGGATCTTTCTTGCTTTATAGTGCATCTTTTTTCTTATTAGGCTGTGAAACTGAACAAGTATTATCCCCATAAAGGCTGGCTTTGGCTTTGTTTTATTTTGCAAATTTGTCCAAAAAGGCTCAATTTTGAATTATCCTCTGAGTCACCTTACATTAGTTGCTTTTCAACCCTTCAACTCAGACCAAGAGTGTCTTTATCTTTGGCTTTTAGAGAAAAGAACATTTATGGGGAGAGAAGGATCATTTATTCTGCGAGATATTTTTAGAGGGGTTTAACACAATTTCTGAAGAACAGTATGTACTAAGCAGCAGAGGGTAGGAGAAGCCTCTTCATTCCTGTCCATTTTTCTGGCAATTTTCTCATTGAGGGTCTGCCCGTGGTAACCACTGAAGACAGGGCAGGAGGTTTCCAGGCACCACTTCCAAGGGTTGCTCCTCAGGGTGGTAGAGAACTCAAGAGCTGCACCTCAGGCTGCCCCCTTGGAGTGTGTGTAGATGCGTGTCTTTTACACAACTGAAGGTGGAAAGGCTGGTTCTCATCCAAGCTGCTGCTAATATTCCAGAACATTGAATTTTATGGTGCATTAGGAGCCAACAGATTTAGCCATCTTCACTGCTGCAGAGGTCCAGTTTTGACTTGCTGTTGTCCCTTGGCCATGAGCTCTGGCAAGAGATCGATATCAGTGTAAAGTGAAGTTCTTTGTTGTGCTCAGAAACAACCAGCTCTGAGGCTGGGAATTCCCAGGCCTATGTCTTCAGGTGTGTTTTTAATGAAGGAAAGTTACAGGAATACTGCTTAAAGACAGAAAGATATGATCAGCCACTGAGAGTCCTCAGAAAGGACTAAGAAAACCTAAAGACCTTCTGAACAGTCTGAGTATTATCTTCCAGTTTATCTTCTTACTTCAGCAGAGAGAGGAGCAGTTCAAGTCATTGCCTGTAGTGTATTAAAGAATGGCTTTTATTAACCCTGGAGAATACTTAGATACTTATTCACAGAGCTGTATTTCCAGTTAATATTTAGTTGGTAGTCAGTAATGTAGCAATAAAATGAATTAGTTTTTCAAGTAAAAGAACAGAATAGATGCTCACATTCTCCAGCAAAGTTATAATGCATCTTTATTTTCTGAGAAGGAAGCTTACAGATATCAGATAAGATCAGACAAAGGATGGCAATTATGACCTACTAAATCAGTCCTCTAGACCCATTAAAGATTACCAGCAAAAGACAAGCTATTTGTTTTAAGTGAGAGAAAGCAATTACTGCTCCTTCATCTGGGCAGTTTCAAGGCTGAAACTTAAGTCGTTCTTTATTGCATTCCAGGTAAAACAAGATGAGATTAGAGCAAATATGGTTGACATTTTGGTGTCCTGTGGCAAACTATGATCTCCAAGTCCAGAGCTGCTGCCCCTCCTGTCATGGGATGGATGCTGAGCAGTGGATTCCAGCTCCAGAGAGTGCTCTGAGAGCAGGTGCAGTTCTGCAGGGCTGTGTTATCATGCTTGGTGTAACTTTGAAACTTGAAGCTTTTTGAAAGGTCATTTGTGCTACATTAATGTTCTGAAAGGTTTGCCTGGTTGTGTTATCAATAACCTCAGAACAGCTTGCAGGCCTGAAACAGCTGTTTGTGTGTCCACAAACTGATGCTTTTACTAAGCATCAGAAAGAAAAAAGCCAAGGCCATGTATTAATTCAGATGTTCTGCACTGAAAATAATGTGCTTAACTGCACTCTGGGGGAGACATCTTTGTGCAGAGTCCTCTGTCCTCCTTTCTCCACATTAAATTCTCTTGCCATAAAATATTGATTTTGAAATCTCACTTTAGTTATAAGGGGTTTCTTTGTTTTTTAAGGGATGATTTTTTAGACAGCAGACTACTAGTTAGTTCTTAAAGGACACTAAATGTTTTCAGTTCTTCCCCTGATTGCACTTACTAGGATTGTTATTAATTACACACAGCAAATCTAGTAGTTGCATTTAGTTTTGCTTCCTTCATATGAGGTAAGTTCTGGGTTGTCTGTAAAATGATATGGCCAGTGGCCAGGTGTGACTGCATTAAAAGGGTGAAGGAGGGGGAGAGGCACCAAGAAAACATTTCTCCCAGAGTGGCAGATGTGATGTTTCCTGAATGATCAAAAATTGCTGTAAAATATAGTGCCAGTTAAAAGCCTGAAATTGATTTAAAATCAAATCCACCTTGATTTACATCTTGGGTAAACACAGAGCTTGAGAAGCTTTCTGATAAGATTGTCAAATATTGAATATTTCAATTTTAAACTAAATATCTCAAGTACAAAAGACCTTAATAGAAAATACAGAAATGTGTCTGAATAAGCAGAAAAAGCCATCTGTCAATGAGGTGATAAATGAAAATTGTCAGGAAACAGACTTGACAACTGCTTTCTTGACCTGTCTTATTAATGACAGCCAAAAAACACTGTATGGCCTCAGCTGACAGAAATGGGGCAAAAGTATATCCAGGAGAAAGTCAAGAGACACCCTGAACCTAAAGTGAATCTCAGTGTACCTGTGAAGATGATTATTCTCTTTGGCTGCAAGAACTTCTGTATGTCCACAGATGACTTAGTCGTCTCTTGAATTATCTGATAAGGGCATCTTTACTTGAAACAAAAAATACTCATTCCTTACTGCACCCAAAAGCAACTATTTTATGCTAAAATAAAGTGTCTACTGACTTTCTGCTCTATATTCACTTCCTACATAGCAAGTATGCTTAGGGCAACACTCTTTCACCCACTCTTTTATACTTTGCGAAGAGGAACTTTTTATATATCTCCTGGAGTAATTCTGGAAGTTATTTAAAGTAAGTCTACCTTTAGTTTACCAAAATTCTCTCGTTGATTTAATTATTCAGCTGTGCAAATTCCTGGTTAAGAATGTCTTGTGAAGGGGAAAAAGGATTTGAATATAAATTGGGAATAGATATACCAAATTGGAATATATATGTGTACAGCAATCCATTTCTTCCTGTCCCCTGAGAAAATGACAGGTAAGTTAGTGGGGATATTTGCAAATCTCAAATAGCTACTTTACTGGCTAACTGAAATTAAAGCTCTAGAGGGTAATATGCAAATGATTTGATGAAGGATAGCAATTAGCTCTACTGTGTATGAATATTGTTTAGCACGGAGGGTTCAAAGAAAATCATTGAACATTCCATATTTGGCCTATCACATGGAAAAGATTCAACACAGGATTGAGGGCTATATTACAAGAGGAATTGTATGGTATGGTATGACAGGATAGGCAGAAGTGAAAAATTTACCCCAGTTCTCTAAGAAGCCTTCTGCACCTAAGGAAAGGCATTACTCTTTAAAAGTGCAATATTAAAGAGCTGTTATGAAGCTGAAAATTTAAGTGTTAGAAAACACTATTAAAATGTGGAGCTAGAGAAAGTAACTTTTAACACATTTTTGTTGTTGTTCTAAAACTGAAACTAAGTGGAAGTAACTACGCATGCAATATCATTTATAATATAGGCTTGATTTTACTGGTATGGACATTATCTGACCATTCTCTTTAAAAGCCACCAAAATAATGTCGGTAAAATTTTACCCACAGATATTCGTTGTATTTTTATGCTAATTACTTTATTGCTATAGACTGACTCTTCACTGTCAATCCATAAGGAAGAAACATCCAATATTAAAATGGATGGCTTTCTTAAATTTTAAAAATTTCTCTTGAGTAGAGGTGGTAAAAGACAAGAATTGCTTTTGAGTAGCTTGATAAGGGGAAAATCATAGAGACTTCATTTTGCCTGCAGTTTCTGTTAATACCAGTGGATCTCATTTTCTTTAATTTTAATTAACAGTAATTGGGTGTCAAGTAGAAGTCAGTCTCTTCAGCTTCCAGTGCAGCTGCTGGAGGAAGATAAGGGCTGTCAGATGGCAGCTCATGTTGCTGGCAATAGAGGCACCCATTCTGCAGTGTTCTCACTGTGCTGGCAGGGCTGGCAGGCTGGAGCCAGTGCCTGGCTCCTGCAGGACAAGCTGAGTGAGGGGACATGTCACACGTGGGGAATGGAGTGGTGTAGGCTGTGTTCCACTGCAGCTCAGGGTGCCTGACACAGCCGCTGTGGGAGCAAAGCAGAGATCTCAGAAATGGAGAACTGTGGCAGTGGGTTCCACACCCAGACTCCCTACAGCAAAGCAGTTGTGGTCTCCAGCACAGAACCTTCAAAGAGGCACTTTGCAAATATCTTTATGACTAGGTTACACACTGAAGGTATGACGGGCTCTGAATTCCTGATCATTTTCTTTAACAGAAAAGTTATGGCAGATACATAATAAAAATAAGGGAGACAGAAAACCACCTTTACCGTGGTGAGAGGGAGTTAAAAGTGGCTTAGAGTCTGAGGATTCTATCCTTGTTCAGGAGCTTCTTTGTCAGTATACAACACAACATGAAAAATCAAAAAGGCATTCAATACAAAACAAAGAGAGGAGCCAGATAGAATTTTTTTAAAACAAACTATTAAAAATATTTCTATACTTGGCAGATTCTTGAGTCAGTGTGACACAGGTCTAGTCATTCGAATTTCTTCTTACTGTAAAGCCAAACAGGAAGCAAATGCAAATATTCATATTTTATATGTTTATAAGAACTTCCCTATTCTATGCATATAGCAATATATAATTTACAGCAGGATGGAAGAAAATTTATCAGCATTACATAGAATGCTTTAAATCTACTGATATTTCTGTTGGATTCAGAAGGTATTTTGGCTCTTTACTTTTCTTCCATAAAATAAATACTATTTTTCTGGTGTTATCTCTTAGTTTTCTGTTTCTTGACACTGTTTTTTCTTCTTCTGTTAATGTTCAGCCTAATTCAATGAAATATTACCATTATTATTATTATCAGGAACCAGAAGGCATCATTTAGAGCCACAGTTAGAGATGTTAATAAATGATGGGGATTTTTGCTTTTATAACTACTTATTTAAGAGCAGTAACCTTTTCATACCAGTGAAGGCTTTCAAAGGAATTATCTTCACTCATGCTCAAGCCTTACTCCACTGAACATATACCCCAAAACATTCTTCGTAGCCACATTTTGCTTTTCAAACCCACACATTTCACATGATTCTTAATGATTCATTTATTCCTACGTTGTCTCTTTTGGTAATGGAGCTGCCAAATGGATCTTTGGTCTTTTCTGCCAAATCCTTCCACATCTGATTGTTGACCTGCTGCACTGCAGGTCCTGTGCTCTTTCTTGTTCTTGCACCTAGGATTTCTCCAGAATGTTGAATCTTTCTTGCATAATTTCCTGCTGTGAGGAAGTCTGCTAGGCTTTGGCTGGGGCTGTGCTTTGGTGACTGCTTGTTAACACCTAGGAGGAATTAGAATTCTCACATGAGGGAAACTGGCCTCTGTCTAATTCTGGGTTATGAGAATCTGCTGAAGAGTGGAAGCATCACTACTGAATTTGCAAGAAGTGAAGAGCAAAACTCGCTTCCATATATATATATTTTAAATAATGTATGTTAAAATGAAGATATGTCAAAATATATGTGTGAGAAGCTGCATTCATCTTTATTCTTTTGAAATGAATATGATGGTTTATTTCATTTATTATTTTGGATTGTGAAGAAAGACCTGACCTTGCAAGTTGCCTGTGGCAGCAGGTTCCTGGCCTCATGTGGAGACACAACATCAGCTTGATTTACCAGTTGATTTACCACAGGAAGGTTCATCATCATCATCAAATCTTCAAGCCAAGATTTGTGCTTTTTTGCTTTCTTTAATAAAAAACCAAGCATATAAAGTGTTCAGAGCAAATAATAATAATGTCAATAACTGCAGAAGATTTTCATGAACAAATCCTGCCTTTCCATTTTTAAAAGTGTCACAGCTGGCACAATGGTTTAAGTAGTAAAGTTTTGATTGAACATGCTAATCTGAGCATACCACATTCAGATGGAATAGATTGTCTTTTTATATTGTTCTCCAATTTGTCTAGCATTGTCTTTACCATACATTAAACAAGCATTCTCTTTCCCTCCTTATTTCTTTAATATCACACATATTGCTGAAATAAATCCCAAATGTTCTTCTATTACATCTCATTTACATCTATTATTGACAGATTTCTCACTGTTTTCAGAACTGGCAACGTAATGGAAATTACATGAGTCATGAGAAACTGGGAGAGAAGACAAAGGCAGAATGATAAAGTAAACAAAAATGAGAAAGCGCAGAGAAGGGAATGAGGTTAGAGATATTAAAAGATACATATGAATGTTCAAAATTTATAAAAATAAGATGCAAAAGAGCAGGTGACCTAAAGCCATCAAGGGGGTTACTCCTTCTTGTTCATCTGTTCATCTGTACACGGAGTTGAAAGCCAAATAAATCCTCAGCAAGCAGAGAGGAATGTCTGCTCTTTTCTGAACAGAGCAGCACAGACACCTGCCATCAAAGACACGGCTGCACCCTTGTCAGTATTTGACTGTGCTGGCACACAGCAAGCAGCAGGAAAACCAGCAAAATGGTTCGTTCACATGTAGGATTAATTTAAACCATCCAGGGAGCAATGAAAATCAGTGCAGATTTTCAGAAAGGTACTTCAACCCCTTTTCTTCATACAGAATTTTCAAAAATTTCCTAAAACTTAAAAAGTGGATGAATAAATTTAATTTCTTTTCAGCACACACAAAAAAATTAATATTTTTGTCTTGGGTGCTGCTCTGGTTTGTGGAAACTTTCTTAAAAGCAATGACAAAATACAGTCAAAATTTTTTTCCCTCTTATTTTTACGCTAAGTATCTTGTAAGTGCCACATCAATGGCCTCAGTGGAGCAGCAGTTGCCTCTGGTCTCAGATTGGCCAGACTGGCAAAAGCCTTGCATCTTGCCTATGATGGGGACTCACAGCAGATGAGTTGCAAAGAATGAACACAGAGCATAGGAAAAGTGTCTTGGGGCTTTGCTGAACACCAGAAATGCTGTATCAGTTTTACACAAATTTATCTGGGATTACTGGACATGTTAGTTCCTACTACTGGGCTGGAGTCTGATTCAGACTATGTTGGGAGATTTCTTGATCAGCTGCAACTTAATTGTTAGGGTAGATGAAACCAGAGTACTGAGCAGTTTCCTACATTGGTCCGTAAAAATAACAGCTTCGAGTTGTATTTTTCCCAGGTAGCATGGATCTGGGAAACCATATCTCCATTCAGTCTTCTAAGCAATGTTAATTCTTCAGTGTTCTTTGCACAGATCTGTTAGCCATTTAAGTTTATCTGCCCCTTACTATCAACTGGATATTGCACTAAGTTCTGTGATTAGCATATAGCAAGAAAACTGCTTTGATGTTCCTCAGGCCCATTTTATTTCAAAGGTCATTGAACTTGTCTTTGAAACCATAATTTGGTATTTCATAAATTTTTATTTTGAGAGATCCAAACATTTTTATACCTCCCCCTCCCCCCCGAGCCATTTCTTTCTGGGGACCACTGGTAGTTTAAAGAAGTAATTTGTGTCTTTAACCTCATCCTGTGAAATCTGATCCAACAGAGCAGTGGAGTCCTTAACTAGAAATCCAGAGAGCTGGATGTTATCCAAACAAGTCTAAATCTAGACCAAATCAATATTTTTTCTTTTGAAAGCTTTCTGCGAATCAAAGGAATCAAGAGCAGATATCTAGGTTTTGGGGTGTAATTGTGTTTGAATTATAGAGTTATTATTGCATCTTAAAGCTTACTTACTTGCCATAATTTTTTAAAAATAGTTGCAGAATAGTTCAGAGATATCAGCAGTTCTGATGTTTTTAAGTATAGGCTTCAGAGATCATCTGCCATAGTGAATCATCTTTATTAATGGCTGCATTTCTTGTCTGCCTCCTCTGCAAATCAGATGAATCCTACTGAGAGTGCCAAATGTGAATGTTAAATTGCATTCTTTCTTCTCCATATGTGCCCAGCACTGCTGCTGCTGCATGGGACCCTTGATCAGTGGGAATGGCTATCTGTAGATAAGCCATCCTGCTGAAGTGTGAGAAAAACCTAGGGCAATTTTGCTAGGATTATTTCCAGAATGACATCACTTGTGACATTGACATTGGAAATCTTAATGGTTGTTTTTATACTGTTGTTGACTTGTTTGCAGCCACTATAATTAAAAAAAATCAAGATAAACCAAGCAAAAGTTACAAAACCAGACTCACATTCTTTTTGCAGTGTCGTGACATAGGAGAGAGAGTAGATATTCAATTAGGTTCGGAAGTTGCTAGAGTTACTACAACTTTTGTTTTAGCAGTATTTCATCCATAAGGCACCAAAGAGTTCAGCAATGCAAATGATAGAACAGTCTCCCATCCTATTTTTAGCTTTAAAATATTGTAGTCATAAAACCTGGCATAATGAATTCCAAAGCTGAATCACAGACAGCAAAGACAAAAAGGGCTTTAGAAGAATGGGATCTTTTGATTTTCTCTTGATCACTATTGTGGGCACTCTATCTGTGAGGATAGGTTCACTTTTTTTCCTCAAGAATAGCAGATTTTCCTTTTATACATCTTTCTTTGATCTGTTGTTTTCTCTTATTTCTAAATACTATGCCTCCAATTAAAATGAATTTGGCCCCAAGAAAACAAAGTGGACTTGGATCAAATGGTATGAAAATTTGATCCAGAACAAGAACTGTCCCTGTGATTTTTGCTGGCATATAACTGGAACTAAACAGGAATATTTTCAATCACAGATGATGTTAGAACTAAAGAGATATTGTTCTAGTTTACTTTGTTCAGTATTTTTCTGACAACCTGTGCTCAAGTTTAGTCCTGTGAACACAGTTTAGACAAGATGTGTAAATGACAAAGCTACGGCCAAGGCTGGGAAACAAGTCACTGAGAGGTCAGGTGTTGAGAGTTCACGTTGTGTGCTGTGGACTCATAATGCATCAGCAATGGCACAGTATTTCCAGGGGTTTGCAGCAGAGACACTGAGGTAGTTTAACATCGAGCAGGTAAGTTGCTCCATGCTGATGACAGTGCTGTCAGGGGCCTGGCACGGCTGTTTTGTGGGATGGCATCCTCAGGAGGACTCCCTCTGAGCCCTGCTGTGGGTGGCACTAGCTCCCAGAACAGCTCCCCTGGCAGTCAGCTGCCTGCTTCCTCAGCCCATCCCACCAGCTTCTTCATAGTTACATGGGAAGGCTGGGGAAAGGCCTCTCTGGAATGAAAGCCGTTAAGGCATTTTGATTTCTAAAGCTTTGTTTTGTTTTCTTCTCCTATGATAAATCCAATGTGTGAAGTGCTGTCATTGACTGTGGGACGCTGTCTCACAGAAAAGACTCCAGCCTCTCGAAGCCCAGGGCAGTAAACTGAGACAGGATGTTTCTTGGGAAGAGGGACTGTCATCTTTTAGAGAGAGATGTTTATTGCCTGTGTTGCTAAGGAACCTGAAATCGTTACATCTTCCCAGTACTACCTTGAGCAGAGGATAAAGAAAAGTGTTTTCTTAGCAAAGTTCTGCATGAGACAAGGGCGTGCTGATAAAATCCATGTTTTTTGGAAAGGATAATACTGACTGCAACAGGAGATGTTAATTTTAAAAGCAGCTCTGTGGAGGATGATGGTAACTACTTTCCTGTGACATAGTAAAAGCAGAAACATCAATCCCTTGAAAAAACGACTCCCTCTACTTTCATTTTCCTATTTATTCAGTAGTATTTTGCAGTTACAATGCATCAACAAATCAAAATAACCTTTGTGGTTGCCCCTGCAATTTGGGCAGGGTCTACAGAAACCCAAGGTTTTTATGCTGTTCTAATTTATATTGTCTGCACTGAGGAATTTATTTCCAAGAAATTTATGACCAGAATAACTCCCGACTAGTACAGTTACTATGACTATGTGTAAATTAGCATGAACAAAGAAGATGTTTCATCACTCCTGGCTTCATCAAAGAGAAAATTCCTGGAACTAAGGCAAATAAGTAGAAGAATTTCAAGCAGCTTTTCATGTTAGTACAATAACAGATAATTTGAAGCTAGTTTCATGTTTCATAATATCCTTTAAAACAACTGCTTTTTCAAGTTAATTTTTTTCTTGTCCACATTTCTCTGCTTGACTTAAATTCGATTTTTTTATATAAATGTGAACAGTGATGCACCTTAGCTAAAAATGAAACTTCTGGATTACATATTTTTAACAACAGAATACAAATAAATCCAACATTTTAGAGATTTCTCGGTGCAGGATTTTGATAAATCTTGAGCCATATTAGGAACAAAATGTTAGACTGGAAAGTAACACTTGGGGGGAAGGTTTGAACCAGGCCTTTATGATTGTTGGTGCTCAGCAAATTCTAACAAACATAAGACAAAGCCACCATCCATTTTAAAACAGAGCACCACCTGAAGCTCCTGGCAAAAGGAGCTGGTCTGACATGTGCTGGTCAGAATTGCAAGCATCAAAAAGTACATTTGGCATAGACAGAAGGTTGTTGAGAGCTTTGATGGAGCCCTTCATATAATCTTTGTGACACAAGATGAATGAACTTTACACCTCTGGGAAAACTGGACATCCATTATTTTAATATGGACATTGCAGCAGGCAAAGACTAGGCACATGGGTCATGGAGGTGAGTTCAGGAGAAGGAGTCATGAGCTGGGAAAAAGCCAGGGAGTGCTTTTTATGTGACACTTATCCTAGTAATGAGGGAAAACTGGAAACCCAATCCATCCCATCATCTCTGTGTTTGAACAATCTTCACTTTAAGAGAGAAAATTAAAACATTCTTGGGCTTGGTCACTTTAGAAAAAGAGAAATAAAAAAGAAAAACCATTCACTTACATTTTAGTCTAGTCAATATACACCAGTATATGAAAATACATTTATTAACCTCAGGGGGGGAAATATTATGAAACTTTTTTTAATGCCAAATATTTTTTATGCTTTATTAATGAGCAAAGTCTGATAGAGAACCCTAGAAAATATTAAACATTTACAAACATTTATACTGCAAGGGTTTTCCTTAAACTGCCATCTTAGCTATGCTGACTTTGCGTTTTAGAAAAATCTAAATAATTTTGGGGATAAAAGTACAACTGGTTTACATAAATTAGCTTTTATTCCATAGAAAATAAGATAAGTATGACCAGAAAACCACAAGCAGTTGACTGAACCATAATAGTTTGGTTCAATATAAACTACTATAAAGATAAAATCCAAATACTACTATGGGTAGTATCCACAGAATGAAAATGGTGCAGCTGGAACAGGAGACAAGTTAAGATACTCAAGTACATTTCTCTCACATGCACTGCAGTGACTTAACAGGCAAGAAAGGGAAAAAATGCTTATCAGCAGGAAGATTAAAAAAATTACATTTGTGAGGAATAAATAAATTACATTTGTACCCAACGTATGTAATGGATTATGGTTAAGCACGTCTGCAGTGATGTCCAGTTTGTGTAAAGCTAGGGTAAGTAACTGAAAAGAAGGACTGAGAAACTGAGGTTGGTCTTTTAGCATACCCAATTCCTGAAGCAGGAAAATAGTATACACAAAAATTAGGTTGTCCACAGATGTTTTAAAGGCAGATATTGGATGATTATTTTTTTTCAAGTAGCACAAACAAATTTCTTATACTTGATAACATAAGCAAAGTATCAGTATTGTCCCTCAGAGAAGGTAACTTCAGGAGTAATATGTGGTTATAAAACAATTCTTTCTTGAAATAGGCTGAAATGCACCATGCAGTAATTACAGCTGCCAAAAGGAGGCTGGAGTATCCCTTTTCCCAGGAAGACAAATTTTATTTCTCTGTTAACTTATGATTTGTTATACATACTTCCAGATATTTTCAGGTATTAATTTCAGTGCACTTTGCTGATTGCAGCTGCTGACTGAAATATTTGTCAAATTTTAATAGAGTACAGGGCAGATCTAGGCAATCAATGTATTGATCTGGTTTTTTAAAACACTACTTCTAGGCAAAGAGTGGACTGTATTATCTAGAGTAAAAGTGTCAGAGGGCATGAAGGATTTTAAACCACAACAGAGAGAATATTTCCAAACTCTCTCATACAGGTAGGGAGCTTTCCAAGGTAGATACGTGTTTTCAAGCAGGACAGAGATTCAGATAATGGATAGAAGACACACCACCTCTGTTTGGAGCTGAAAAATGTGAGAGCAGGGTGACTCACACAGCAGGTTTGAGTCAGCTCTGGCCGACCTGAGACAGCAGCATCTGTCTGGAGGGTTTAATTCAGAATGTGTGCATTTAAGTGACTTGCACTGAAGAGTCCTATCATGGCAACAGTCAGAGACTGGACAAGGGTTCACACGTGATGCAGCAATCACTAATGAACCAAAGGCATTAATGGTTTTTGTGGGGCTGAGAAACATGTGAGTGGGAGACCAGTGAGCTGTACATGAAATGTATGACTCAATGTACTTGAACTGTGATTTATCTGAGCACAGTCCTTCCAGGAAGAAGATAGTGGTTTTTCCTCACAGTAAGCTAATCTCTGGAGAATATTTTAGTTAAGGACTAAGTCAGTGAACAGGTGAAGACAGCCAGATACCTAATTTTGCATTGTCCAAATGATTTTAACTCCTGCCAGAGAGAGTTCTTGTGTTTCAAGGGAAAACCCAGGGCAAAGCAAGAGTGCAAGACATGCCAGAGGTCGATTGGATTTGTATTGTCAGTCTGCTAAGGAGCTCTGCTTCAGTGCTTGCAAGGGAATCTCACATCAGTGTATCAGGAAAGGTATAACAAACTTTGCTTGGGGAAGGATGGTGGTCACTAATGAGCTCAGTTTAAGGAAAAAAGTGCTGGAGCAAGGATGTGAAAAGATCGAGGCCCTTCAGACAGCTGAACTCTGAGCTGAGTTCTCAGTGGGAGAGTGTTAGCCAAACATCCTGAACACCATATTTGTTACCGCATTAGCTTCAAAATCCCTTTTTTAAAACTTTCCCTAGGAAGTGAAATTTTATTTAGGTTTTATTATCAATATTTTTCCTATGGAGAAGCTGTCCCTAGGGGAATTATATCTTCTATATTATTTCACTAGTACTCTTAAATGGATAATACTCCTTTATGTATTTTCCCCTTCACTGTACATACAAGCTTGCTTAGTTAATTATTACCTGTAACGATTAGTATGCTGTCTTTCCTTCTCTTTGAGCATGAGTATAGAACCACAAAATCAAAATGGACTATTACAAATTTCAGGAGTTCAGGAGAGCTCATCTAAAATTCTTTAATTTAAAATTACCTTACATCAACTCTCTTTGAAACACTACTCCTATTAAAGTATACTTTTTTGTCATTTTGTTTAATTCTTTAAGTCTAATTTTGTGCTACATTGTATAAAATGCCACACCAAACTGATGTTATAAGAGTCTCATTTAGTTCCTCTCATTAACTGAAAATTTAATCTTATTCAAAGTAATTTAAATTTACTTTCCATTTTTATACTTCAAACATTTGCACTGGCTATTATTCTTGACTTTGTTTTTAACCTTTGAATGCTCATAGATCTTAATTTCTAGTCTTTGTTTCAGCATTTTGTTAGGAAGATAATTTCTCAATCTCTTCTTTGGCCTGTTTGCTCTCTGCCTGATGCTTTTTTTCTCCCATAGTGACTGATGAATGCTTTTTATTCCTGTAGTGAATTCTGCCTGGAGGCATAGGGACCAAACCTCAGAGCAGACTTTGCACAGCTTCGCAGAATTCAGCAAAAACTGATGGCAAAAACTCCATCATTTGATGTCCTGGAATAAAGAGTCTCAGAAGATTGCACTGCAAAGCAGCTGATTTTGGCCTGGGTCATCAGCATCCCTTCGGTTTGCTCAGCACAGAGAGAGGAGTGTGTCCATCCTGACACAGGGACAGTGACAGTGGGCCTTATGCAGAGGGGTGGGGAAGGGCTGTCCTAGTCCCTTCCAGACACAGAGTTTTGCTGTCAGTTCACTGAGAGGTGCATCTTAGCTTCCTCTCCATGGGAATGTGCTTTGTACATCACACTCTTCTCTTTGGCTATTAGGTAAATCCAGTTCTCCAATTAACCTTGACTTATTGGGCATTGTGCTGAACAGCAAAGTAAACCCAGCCTTGGTTTCATACTTGTGTTCACTTCAGAGTTCCTCTTCTAGCTCTGTCCCTGAGTCTAGAACACACTTTGTGTGCTGGAACTGTTTAGACCACGATGGAGAAAAGACAAGAATTGCATTGTCTGCTGCTGGTTTAACTATTTAACATTCCTAAAAAGCTCTTACACGTTTCTAAGAGTTAATGGGTAAGTGATTGCATTGTTGTGTCCTTCACAGACCCTGAGAAACTACTGAGAACAGGGAGTTAACAGCCTCAATTTCGTTTTGATGAGATCCTGAAGTCTTGAGAAGCTGTGGAGATAAGGAGAGAAATAACCACGTGATAAATGAGAAAAAGCAGAGATGTAACAGAGAACTAGCAGACACAAGACTCTTTATAATGAAAGGTTTGAGGAATCTGCTGTCAGAAATAAAATAAGGAACAGTGAAAAGGGAAGATCTCATCTTTATATTGTGCATTTCTGCTTTTGTAAAGCAATGACAGTCATAAGGAAACTGCGCTGAGATCACTGTCTGGTTCTGAGATCAGATCATGGAAATACGAAGTGGATTGCTGCTCAGGACTGGTGAAGGACTGGAAAATAGCTGAGCTGTTGCTGCACGACTCCTCAAAGTCAAAGCCAGATTATTAGTGGCAGAAAGGAGACTATGCAAGAGTTGGTTCTCCCAGGGTCACTGAAAGCAGGTTCCTCAAGGTTTTGTCACTAGTTTGTGATGAACCTGGTGCTCTTGTTTACAAAAGACATAATTGAGGAATGAGTTTAATTTTTTTCCAACTGTTTAAAATAAAGAGCAGCATGACAAAATTATCAATTTTGATTTTTGGAAATGTTAGGTTTGTCTTCCCAAAGCTGCACTTTAAAAAATCGTGATCTTATTTTGAGATTGACACACTTATGTCTCTGCCCAACCACTGTTTCTCTGGAAACTAATACTGCAAAATGTTTGAGCACCTTATTTGAGAGTGCTGCAATTCTATGATGAGCTTAGGAGAAAAATCAGTAAAGATGTATTAAAATAACTGAAATTCATTGTCATAGACTTAAAAATGTCAGGATGCTTTCTGCCTTTGTGTTCCTCAAAAAACAAGTAGAACTATTATATGATGTAAAATGTTTACACCAGTTCTTGGCACAGAAAACTGTTTTCCTGCATTTATGTTAATAAGTAAAATTGGTTTCAACAGAATTGGATGATTTTAGATTGTTACTGCAAAATCTTTTTACTGTAGGTGCAAAACTGTAATAATTCACCTTTACCCTGGGCAGACTCTTTCTGATTCCTCTAAGGAGACAGTATTTTCTCAAAAGTGGGGTTCTCCCTTGTGTGTGTTTTATTTTTAATACTGATTATTTTCTTTAATGAAGGAAAGTTTCAAACAAAATAAGTTGTTATTATCAAATAACAAACCCAAAATAATTTGCTAATGAGAGCAACGTCCAGCTCTTGAAGTTGGAGGACTTTGCTTCCCACAGGGAATTGTGTTGGAAATATCCAGCACTTGGTGCCAATGTTCCAGAGGCAAAATATTTGGTTTTATGCCTGCTGAGTCCAATCTGTTAGAGATGATTGGATAGAACCAAACAGAGAGCAAAAGGGAAACTGCTCGACTGGAGTTTTGTTGTGACTGCAGCATGGTAGGAACAGACCCATTTTGTGTCTCTGGGGAAGTGCAGTGGGAATGGGGCTCCCAGGGTGACTGGGATGGGATGTGGATGGCAGACAAGGGCAGGGAATGGTCTGTCCAGGCTCTGCTCTGCAGCACACATTTTGTGTCTCTGTGGGAATGGGGCTCCCAGGGGGACTGGAGCGGGATGTGGATGGCAGACAAGGGCAGGGAATGGTCTGTCCAGGCTCTGCTCTGCAGCACACATTTTGTGTCTCTGTGGGAATGGGGCTCCCAGGGTGACTGGGATGGGATGGGGATGGCAGACAAGGGCAGGAATGGTCTGCCCACACTTTGCTCTGCAGCTCCTGTGCCTGAGCTGCCCTTGCCTGGGAGGTGTGACCCTCGGGGCACTGCCAGACTCTGATCTGTAATCTGTTTTATTTTTGTGATGTATGGGACTAATGGCTTTCAAATTTGAGGTTTGTCAATTGTGGTATTTTTTTGTCCAATACAAGTTGAACTAAATTGTTTCATTTTGTTAGGAAGTTACCTTAAATAAATCACCAGACTGTTTTTTACAAAAAGTATAAATAATGTTAATTTTTAAACTGCCCGCCTGGGAAGATGCAATGTAAAGTATTTGACAGTGAAAACCCTCAGCTATTATAGGAATTTCAGAAGAAAATAGATTTAAACCTGCGAGAATTAAAAGTAAAGAATTCATGCAGAGTAAAAATGAAAGAATTAGGGAAATATATGGTTATATCTGGGTGAAATTTGTTCAGCAAACAGGAAATTTACTTCAAATACACAACTGAGATCCAGAAATCCATGAAGAGTTTTATTAATAAAACAGTCAGGGAGATACATGAACTACTAGTTTCAAAATCAGTCTAAAATGCAAAAATGTAAAAAGGATATTAAGATATACGCAGTAAGTTTTGTGTTTAACATGAAGATGTATAGGAATCTTGGCAAATTTAAAATAAGGCTGGATTTTGGAGCTTTTACTGGCTTGTATTTTTGTGAAAAAATTAAGCTTAATTTTTCACATTCACTGGAAAAAGATTTCCCCCAGTTTTGAGTTGAACAACCTACCTGAAAGTCCATTTCACATGTCACTCCTGTGGTTTCCAAAAGCACTTTTCTACCATGAAAGCATGTTCTGCTCTTCCTTCTCCTGCTTCATCTTCCTTTCTCTTTCTGAATGCCTTCCACTGATACCTCCCTTGGCAAATCCCTCCAGTGATCAAACTCTTCCACCTGATCTCTTTCTTACTTTTATCCTCCTAAAATAAAAATTAGCAGACCCTGCCTTGCTTTGGCAGATCTGCCATTCCAGGCTGCTCCATTTTAGTAGATGGTGATCAAAGATTAGTAATCCTCCCTGTGCAGCATTTCCACTGAGTTAGAGGTGTTATAACCTCCCCTGGAATTATCTCTTTATGGAAACAAAAGTTAAAACAGGATGTGATTAAATTATACATTCCAAATATTTCTGAAGTCTTTCTCTCATTAACAAAGTTAGATTCTAAACGGAATCAAAAGAATATTTTTTGCATTTATCATCTCTGTAAATTTTCATATAAGTTTATTTCCAGAGCCTTTCTATACAAGAATTAACACACTTCACATCTTTTTCTCCACGCTTTTATTTCCACTCTAAACAAATTTGCTATTTAATACAGACTGTAGACATGCAGAATTTTTGAATTCTTAACAATAGGAAAAGACATATAATATAGAAACATTTTGCTATAGTTTAGTTGTGTTTTTTTCTTTAATCTTTTTATTCTGCATGTAGGATTTAATATCTTTGAGTATTCAGTGTATTCAGAAACGATGCTTTGATGGTTGTGTGTATTTCCACATCTAGCACAGATGACAGCAAGTCACTGAAATCCTTTCTGACATTGTTCCCAAAGGAAAACAAAAGGACATTTTCAATAGATGATTCTATCCCCACAGCAATAAATTAAAAAGAAAAATATTTTAGAATTCCAATACTTGAAAGAGGTTTTTTTTCCTTTAATTTAAACAAGTGAATGCCATTTCTAATTAAGTTTACTTTTATATATTTGAAATACTCTCAATTTATCAAGTAATCAAAATCTGGTATGAGTCTCTTGTTTTGCATAAGAACCATTCTGATGCCTCTGATATGTATCTTTTCCTGTATTCAGTACTGGTATTTCAATAGTTTTCTTGGTTGCTTAAACTCTTTCCTAGTCTGAGAATATAGAGAACATCTATGTAAATATCTTATGAACAATGAATTAAAAATCATCTTGGGAAATATTTGGCTACTGGCTCAGTGGATGTCCTAGAAAAAAATAGTAGTTTAATTATTTACCTGCATGTTCGAAATGTGTGCTTGGGTTGGTTGGTTTTTTGTCAGAGCACTCCTTGAACTGATCCACAAAATTTACAAACTCACTTTTCCAAAATAGGTTTCTGCAATATTTCAGTAAGGCTGTTTGTTGAAATCATGTAAATGTTTATTCTGTTAACCTCTGTGCATATCTGAAATAAACTGTGAGTGTAGATTAAAACCAATAAACCAGATTTTTTCTCTAAGGTGTTTCAGCTTTAAATATACATACACAGATAAAACTTAGGCCCTCACAGACTGACACAGACAAATTATTTCTAATCTCAAAGTAGCATAAATATAAATAGAAGAAAAATCTATGCTGCTTCTTATGTTTCATGAGGAAACTTTTACAAGGATAGTAATAATAATAATAATAATAATAATAATAATAATAATTCAGATGTAACACATATTTGAAATAGTCGATATGTATTGAAGTTGTTGGTTCTATTTCACACATCCTGATGGTTTAAATCACTGCTCACTTAGACTGGGTGGAGCAGGTGGTATTGCATAAATACCATAATAAAACCCACGATTATAATAACTTTGTAGGTGCTGGTTAAGTATATAATGCTTTACTGCAGCCTAATGAATGTCCAGTCCTGAAGCTATTCAGCTTTGATGAGATGACCCAAAGCAATCTGGCTGGGGCAGCTCAGCCCTGACAAAAGGCTAATTCACCCTGCTGAGGATAAGAGGCAGCAGACTCAGAAAGAAACCAGGAAGCAATGGAAGGTCAGCAGCCCGAGGTTTTTGCAGGAGGCATGACCAGGGACTGGCTTCACCATGAGACAAGGTGTTTGTGCTGAGATTTTCCATGGGGAAAAGGCACACAGGAGTTGTCTCAGGGTTGTTGGGGACTGGAATCACTGTCTGAGGATAGTGGGGATTTAGCCAGCAAACTGACGATAGTTGATATGAGATGCTAAAGAAACTTGGTCTTTTTAGTCTACTTAAGGGAAAATTAAGGGCTAGATGGATGAAAAATTAATATTTAAAGATGAACATATGAGAAAGATATAGAAAACTCAGTGCCTTGAAGCTGAAAACATCCACTCAGACTAGAGCTGAGGTATATTTTAATTGTGAGAAGAATTAACAACTTCCAATTTATTGTAGACTCCATCAGTGACTGAAAAGCAGCTCAGAGTTTGTTATGTGGGTGAAAACCTGCTGTTTCACCGGCACCTAGAAGCTGTAAAGGTAGAAGGTAGGTGGCTAATTCACCTCCTGGGGACACAGAACATCAGGACATGCAGGTACAGACTGAGCTGGATGCAATGTAGACTGACCTGCCCGAGGAAGGTCCATTCCTAACTTTGGTGTAAGGTCCCATTGATGTACCTACAGAGCTTCAGGTTGAAAACTTGAGTAAAAATATTTAGTACCTTGAGAAAAGACTAGAATGCATATCCAACTCGCCATGTTCACCTGTCTTTGGGGAAATACTGTGATGAGGAGGCAGATGTCATCAGTGACCACCTAGAACAAGTGGATGAACTTCCTTGGATGGTGCTATTCAGCAGATAACTTATGTGCTAATGTGCTATTAAGCACATTAACATGCATCTCTCTGGCACTAAAATCTGTTACTCTAGGTGAAAGCAAATGAAAAATAAGAGTGATTGAGTAACGAGGAATGAATGAAATGTTGTTATTTGAATGGCTACATCTGCAATATGTTAGCATATTAAAATAATTTCCACCAGCAGAATGATCACTGTGCCTTTCCTCAGCTGGTTGTTTGTTCCAGTCTTGTCACATTTTGATTTGTGTTTGCATGGAAATAAGCAAATCTCTTGTTGTCACAGTTTGACAGTGTGTGACAAAATGAAATGCCATAAATTATTTATCCCTGATTCATTATTCTTAGATCCATCATGTTTATGAACATTTCTCTCTATTGATTTTAATTAATTCATTCATTCAAATGTGTCCCTCAGGATTTTTTTGGGGAATGAAAGAATGAAGATTATATAAAGCTGAAGTAGCCTCTCTGGAGAAGTTGAGCAAGTGGTCAGAGGGTATTATAATAAAATCTAGCATAAATTATAATTTTTTCACAGAACCTATTGAGGTTTGTAAATATAATTAATACTTCTATTTTCTGTATTGGTCCATCTTTGATGCAAGAAATCAAGCCTTATTTACCTTTCTTGGAAACGTGATTGGTATACTTCTTTTAAGATAGTTTAAATGAGGTTTGTCTTATTTTAATGATAGAACAAATGATTATTCAAGAATTGTGACACCATCTTGTAATCTAGTTGCTGGAAAGCATTTTAGAGGTAGGTATTATTTGCATAGATTTTCGTTTGCTCTTGTGGGTGTTCTGAGGTCTAAGCAAACTTTAAGAAAACTAGTTTGAGCACAAGTTACCATTTGTGCTGGTTTGAGAATTCTTTCATTTCCCTACCACTGTAGTCCCACACTGTAGAAAACCTGCAAATCCAAAGTTGCTGGACAACATCTGACTGTGTTTTGTATGTCAGTCTGTTTGTTTTTATTTGCTTTGCCTCCCACCTACCGTGAATATGGAACTAGGTCATGGGAACTGGAGCAACTTAGGGAGAAGGGTTCAATATCCTCCCACCACTAGACATATTTTGACCACTTTGGTGACTTATTTTCTTGTAAAGAAATTAATTTCTGAAGGTAAAATTTCCTAAGTTGTGTTTTGGGAAGAATTAACTGCTTCTAATCTTTCCCATGACATTTTTCTTTCCTAATGGTTTGGTATGAAGCATACTACTTTTTTTATTTGAATCAGGACTTAAGGTGATTTAGGGCAGCTTTGCTGATATTAATAACTTACTACTATGCCTGATTTATTAGCAGAGAATACGTAGCTAGTCAGTGGGCCAGAGGGGAAAAGCCCCAGTATTTAGTCTACCAGCATGGTGCTATCAGCTGAAGGAACAAAGGAGAATTGTGCTGCATTTTAAATGGGCAATTAATTAATGAATACTTAGTTTTCGAGAGCCACAAGAGTTACCTTTTCCTGATATGTCTCTGTGCTGGATCTGGTTGTGATGTTAATTTTCCTCATTGCAATCTGTGTAGTTCAGTGAGTTGGATTTGTGACTAAAGCAGTGTTAACAAACCAAGACTTCACCTGCTGCTCAGTAGTGCTTGCTCAGGCACAGTCTTTTCCTTTCTCCCACTCTGCCCATCCCCAGCTGCCAAGGAGGCTGGAGGTGAAGGGGCTGGGCAGCAGCACTGCTGGGGCTGTGGAACCAGCCAAAAGCATGTTCCTGCCATAGAGTGTCCTGGTCAGCAATGGGTCTGTAGTCTGCCTTCAATCAGAACTGTAGAGGAAGAGGAGGATGAGGTGGTTTCTTACTTCCAAGGTGGCTATCGCTCAAAAATCATGGAATCTGTCTACTGGTGGGAGGTAGTGTGTGATTTGATTTTAAAAAGGAGCATTAATAATGCTTATTATTAAGCATCTCCTTGATAATGCTTATGCCCTGCTAAGAAGACAGCAGGGAGGTAGCATGGCTAGGAACTGATAGTTCTAGTCAGCATATATGAGGTCATTCTATTTAGAGGGCTTTTTAAATCTTTTAGTCCAGCTCATGGGTGCAAGCTCTACTTCCCAGCACAGATGCAGTCCTTTTGATGCTTTTCTTCTCTGTCTGGCCCAATGAATATTTAAATGAACTAAAAAAAAAGAACAAATTCAAGGTGCTTGTCTCTCACAGTGTAATGATTCAGTTCCTGGTTTTTACACTTAACCTGAAAAATAAGACATTAAGGCTCGAATACCTTAAAGTAGGAAAAATTGTATCCAGTTCTTATGGAAATTGTAGCAGCTTTCCATGATGAAAGGTGTAGAACTAAATTAAAAAAAAAAAAAATGAAGGGATATAAATATAGTCTAAGACTTCAAAAATAAGAGAATGAAAGACAGAAGGACCTGTTTCCAAAACTTAAGGTTGTGAATTCTTAGTGGAAAGAGACATTTCCAGTGATAACTAATAAGCTGTCTTAAGTGTAAGTTCAGGCTTGTTTCTCTGAATTCTCCTTTGCTTTCTGAAGGTGGTCAATAATCATCAATAATAATCAATAATCATAGTTGGCAATTATCAGGCAATTTATCAGGTCTCTTAATTTCCTCAGAGGTAGTCTTGATGCTTAGCTCAAGACTTTGTATTTTATTGCACTGAACCCAGCCTTGGTTCAGCCTACAACTGAACTTCACAAAAGAAACTGAAGCATTGAAGTGGAACTAAACTCTATTCAAGGTGACAAGACAGGACACGGTCTCACTGGAGAGGGACTTTACCTGAGAGACCTGAATCACTCGGGATCCCCATACATCATTTCACTGACTCTGGAGGGAGCAGTGAGTTTTTGTTTCTATGATAGATATGCCTCTGCCTGAAAGAAGTCTCTGGCCCAGAGACAAAAGCCATTCTGTGGACACAGATCATTGGCTTAGTTTTTTCAGAAGGGGATCCCTTAATGTGGAGAATTCGAAAGCACAAATGTTGTAGTAAAAAGTGAGTAAAGATTAATCCTCATGTGTGTAAAAACTGTGAAACAAGTTATTTGTAACGTAAGCAGTTATTTTCCCTTATTTTAAACCCCTTGATCCTCTTCCCACTGAAGAATAGAGTTCCACCAGTAAAATTTCTGTTACTTTAATTCACAAATATGCTTAGTGAAAAATAACAGTTTTGCAAAGGTATGAATCAGCAAGTTTTCCTTCTTTTGTCTGTAGGAGCTAAAAAAACACCTCATTCTTCATTCCTCAATTTACCCACCTCCTGCAAAAAAAATGTAATTGTGCTCTGCTGAGAAAATGTCTTCCTTATAGCAGTTTTCATTCTTTAAATGAAATAAAAACAAACATATTTCAGATGCCAGTAATTTCCCTTGATTTCTTTCCCAGTGTTAGACACTGTCATGTGCTGTAGCAATGTGTGATGCTTCCCTGCTGTTGCTTTTCTGTAGGACCAAAAATCTTCCATAATTTATGCACTTACACTAGTTTTGAGGTTAATCTTTTTCTAATTCGATGTTCACTGGTTTATTTTTTTAAGCACGTAAAAAAATACACCTAGGAATAATCCCTAAAACTGGATCATATGGAAACATGTCTTTTAAGTCTTACATCTTGTCTATTCTTTTTTTCCAGGCCTTTTTTTTTAAAAGGCTTGCTTTATATTACCTCTGTATAATGTTTAATTTTCAGTAGTGTAATTCACCTGCATCCAGTGAGCAATTTCTTCCTTCTCTCTGATTTCAGGCCCAATCTCTCAGACACAACACTGGAGGATCTGCACCACTAAACTCTCACTTTTCACTTCTTAATATTTCTAATCTTGCCATAATAGGAGCTGATAAAGGCTGATTTGGTGTGTGGAAGCAGGCTGGGAATTTATGTACGGAGGGTGAAGTAAAGCAGTGTCCCTTGGCTGTCCCTCCTGAGAATCAGTACCTTTCCCCACGGGAATTGGGGGTGGCTGACAGCTTCAGGCAGATGCACAGAGATGGTGCCCAGGTTCATCCCCTGGGCAGGGCAGGGATTGTCCAGCGGCCATCACACCTCCAGGGACTCTGGACTAGTGGGGTGAGGAAAAGGGACATTTTTCTCTCATGTTACTATGAAAACAAGAGTGACTGAGGCACTCCAGGCCTTCACTGCAGCAGTGACTGTGGCAAATGATGGCATTGCTGTATTTGAATATAACCCTGAGTGTTATTTATACCCTCTTTATCCCCAGCTTCAAACACACACTGCAGAGTGAATAAAAACTATGCCACTACATTTTTTTTTCCATAAATGGTGCTTGACATGTAATCTAGTTTGTATTTCATTATGCAGTCATTTTTAATACATTTATCTAATGACTCAAGACAAAAAGTGTGGTCATTTTTATCCTTGCTATTCCATTGGTTTGTTTGTTTTTTTACTACCCAAGAAAAAAATAATTTTAGAAAGCTCATTCCAAATATTCTTGAGGTGTTTCTTGTTTGTCCAAATGCAATTTCCATCACCAGGCTTGTGTTTTGTGCAGAAATCCAGTGTGATGTCACCCTGTGAGACAGACAGGTTCATTTGCTGCAGTGTTTGTTTCAATCCTGTTATCTGCAACCCCTCAGGGAAATGGTTTTCAGTGTGGATAGCATCCCAGAGCCAAGCCAGGGCTGTCATGTCTGCTGGTGTCTGACAGTCTGCAGAGATTGCTCAGCACCAGCATCTTCTTATAACTAATAAGGCCAGTATGTTCTCAATTACCAGTTCACACTTGATAATGATTCCTTCCCAGTTTTGCTGTGCCACAGTGGCAGGCTGGAAGGTTGTTTGAGGAGCACCAGCTGAACATATGCAGCCCAGCCATTTCTGACACATGCAATTTTAATACGTGCTGGCCACTCAGAGTGACATAATCCAAAAAAGGCATCTATTTGGGGACTTCATATTTCGGCTTTCAGTCAAGTGTGAAATGGAAGTTCTTCTATGTGATGAAATATTGCTGTCTTGCACTGACATGGAGAGCCAAAATGTCCCTTACTCAGTTCACCACATTTCTCAGCAGTCTTCTGCACTGAATTTCTGTGGAAACGCAGACCAGAAATGCATTTCTAACTCACTATGACATTTTGCTTTCTGCTGCTAGGCCACAACTAATCCTCTGAACCTGCCAAACCAGTGGTAAACAGCTTTTCCATGACTTTCCCCTGCTTATCAGTGAGTTAGAAATAGTCTTTCCTTTTCACTGTGTCAGTCCTGGTAATCCCAGTGGTCCAAATGACCAATTAGTGACATGGCAGCAAAGGCACTTCAGCTGTTTTGGTTTAGAGCTGAGCTTAGCTTGTATCTAGGCTTGTCAACACCCTCCTAATTAGATTTTTCTTTCTTTTCTTATCCTGGATTCTATAAAAGATCCCAGAAGCTTAAGACCAAGAAATAATTATTCTAGAATTGCAGCCATGTCCTTAATCCTGCTTGGCTTTTAACTGCCATACTTTTATCTGTGCTGCTTCCTTCCATGGGATTCTGGAGACTGAGGGCTGTGCTTCAGCTCATGCCTTGGTTTCCACATTTCACTCCACCTTCCCACGCAGTACAAGTCGAGAAGTGCTGGCATTTCCAACCCTCATGGGATGCCAGGGGAAGGGAACAGGCTGAGTGCAGCAGAGGGTGAGGAAAGGGGAAAAGGAGAAATGTTCAGCTGAAATGGTTTTCTCCTTTACTTGTCTCCTCAGCAGTTCTCCATCATCCCTGTGCTGTGCAGTTTGCTCCAGCGTCTCCATCATCCCTGTGCTGTGCAGTTTGCTCCAGTCAGTGTCTCCATCATCCCTGTGCTGTGCAGTTTGCTCCAGTGTCCCCATCATCCCTGTGCTGTGCAGTTTGCTCCAGTCAGTGTGTCCATCATCCCTGTGCTGTGCAGTTTGCTCCAGTGTCCCCATCATCCCTGTGCTGTGCAGTTTGCTCCAGTCAGTGTGTCCATCATCCCTGTGCCGTGCAGTTTGCTCCAGTGTCTCCATCATCCCTGTGCTGTGCAGTTTGCTCCAGTCGGTGTGTCATCATCCCTGTGCTGTGCAGTTTGCTCCAGTGTCTCCATCATCCCTGTGCTGTGCAGTCTGCTCCAGTGTCTCCATCATCCCTGTGCCGTGCAGTTTGCTCCAGTCGGTGTGTCATCATCCCTGTGCTGTGCAGTTTGCTCCAGTCAGTGTCTCCATCATCCCTGTGCTGTGCAGTTTGCTCCAGTCAGTGTCTCCATCATCCCTGTGCTGTGCAGTTTGCTCCAGTCAGTGTGTCATCATCCCTGTGCTGTGCAGTTTGCTCCACTCAGTGTCCCCATCATCCCTGTGCTGTGCAGTTTGCTCCAGCGTCTCCATCATCCCTGTGCTGTGCAGTTTGCTCCAGTCAGTGTCTCCATCATCCCTGTGCTGTGCAGTTTGCTCCAGTGTCTCCATCATCCCTGTGCTGTGCAGTTTGCTCCAGTCGGTGTGTCATCATCCCTGTGCCATGCAGTTTGCTCCAGTCAGTGTCTCCATCATCCCTGTGCTGTGCAGTTTGCTCCAGTGTCTCCATCATCCCTGTGCTGTGCAGTTTGCTCCACTCAGTGTCTCCATCATCCCTGTGCTGTGCAGTTTGCTCCAGCGTCTCCATCATCCCTGTGCTGTGCAGTTTGCTCCACTCGGTGTGTCCAGAGCCAGCAGTAACCAGTAACTGGCTGCTGTGTGGGTAGGGAGATGTTTCCACAGGGAATTGGTGCAATATGAGGCAAGAACTGTGCCCCAGGGGACAGCAGCTGGTGTCACAGCGCTCAGAAGGAGCTGTGCTGGCGACACACGAGGGTGGTGCAGTGCTGGGCCATTGCACTGTGTATCCTGGGCCATGGCACTGCTCAGCCTGAGCCCTTTCTGGTGTGCTGAGGACACGTCGTGTCACAGTGCTGCTGTGGCCGCTGCAGCTGGGGAGGGCTGATGGATGAATCTCCTTCCCCTGCAAAACCCACTTTCATTTCTATGCCTGCACCTCATGTTCTACAGAGATCCAGACACAGACATGCATAAATGTTATCTTTGGGAATGCAAAGCCACATATTTATAAAAGTCTAACGAATCTTAAAATAACCCTCATTCACTAGGCAAAGTGAAGCAAGGAAGGCAGCAATAAAATTAAATAACATGTATTTTAAATACATAGTCATTGTATCTAGTTATGAAGAACAACAAATCACAATACACTTTATGTCTGAAGCACAAAAATAAACCCAAGCAACTAGTTTCTATCTCAACAGTTTTGCAAGAAACAGAGATGGAAGATTTAGGGACCTTTAAGTAACTGTATTTTTTTTCTAACTTTATTTAATAAAGTTGTTTCTCAAAAAATTGTGCAATTAAATAAAGGCTGATCTTAAACTTTTGAAATAAAATAGAATAAACCCTCTAAATGTTTTTAATTTCCCAACTGGTATAATGCAGCCTGAAAATTCTCTTAATTTGCTTTATAAGGTTTAATATTTAGCGGCCAGAAAAAAAAAAAAAATAAAAAAAACAATTCAGTGCAATTCTTGCTAGATAAACCAAATTATTTTTCTGGGATTATGGCTCCTGAAGGCAACTCCCTGTCCTGCAGACCCGAAGTTGATGAGCAATTTCTAATCTATGCAGAGCTAGCCTTAATTTCCTTGACATCAAACCCGGCTCCTTCCTTCTGCTTGGAGCTCCTCCAGGTTGGGCCATTTATAATTCACGTTCTCACCACTCATAAACTCAGGTGTGGACAAATCAAGTGCAACCTCCCCCCAAAATTATTTTGAAATACTGAGCAGGATTTCATGTAGAGAAACTACAGCAGAATTGATACATGTAAATACAGAAAGAAGCACTGAGGGAACATAGAGGCACTTATCCGTCCTATAGAACTATTTATACCATAAATTTTCACCACTGTGGGACGTCTACCCAGGGAGCTGCATTCTGACTGACACAGTGGGAGCATATCCAGGAGAGGGCAAATGTCTGGCCTCCGTTGCCAGGTCTAAGTCTATTCCATTTATTCCTAAACTACCTCTGGCTAATAAAGAAGAAAAAAGTGCCTCTTTCTTCAGCAAAGACCTCCATGGTATGATTTTCTGGTTTCATTCCATCTTTGTTAGAAAAAATTCCTACTTCTCTCCTGCCTAAGGTTAAACTTGCAGTACAGTCTGTAATGTGGGCACCAGAAGGGACAATTATGCAGATCAGGTTGATCCAGAGAACATACACAGGCAAGATTTTTTAATCCACCTTCCTACACATATTTGCATATTGAAGGCTTTTGGTACACATCTTAACTGATGCTCTGAAATGAGAGATCACATTCACTTTCATTGACTGTGCTTAGGGTTGGGAGTTTCCAACCCTGAGCTCCTGGTTCTCAGCAGGACTGATTCACATCCTCAGCTCCTGGGTGTTCATTTTATTGCACTTGTGAACTTGTCTCCTCTTTACCAGATAATTAGCCTGCTCTTTATTTCCTGTTTGTTTAACTCTTCATCCACCTTTGCATGTAAGATTTATGAACAAATATTTGACAGACTTTTCTGCCCATTTTTTATTTCTTACTGGATCATTGATATTAACTTTAAAGTCTCACACAGAATTCTGCATGTGTATCAGGATAAGAGGCTAATCTCTCATGTCTTTGGTATAATACAAATCTCCCCTTGTCGGGAGACTGAAGGAGACTTGCTAAATGAGAATACAACTCCTTTGAAACTCTTCTGAAAATACTTAAGATTGCGTATTTTTAAGATAAAAATTGAATTTTAGAATAATAATGGAGGTGAGTATGCATATACTTGTGCATGTATTTGTTATATAGGGACATATTGATTACTAAAGGGGTTTTTTTATGCTGGACCACACCAACAGAACTTAGGAGTTTTTATTAGAGATTGGAGGACCTACATTTACAGCCCTGTCTTATAACCTGAAATCTGACTTTCTGAGATATTTCATAGTGTAATTTGAAACCATCTAACCTTTTTTATCTTAGATTGCAAGAACAGCTCTTACGTGCAGTTGAAAATAATTTTGAAAGTGCAGTTAATAGGGTAGCCTGTCCTGAGCAGTGATTATCAAGTGTTGTACAACATCACTCAGATATTGTACATCAATTCATGACAGAATACAAATTATTAAAAAGGAATAATTTTACATAAGTACCAATTATTAGTGGATTTTAAGAAGATATCACATATGTTGAAGTGGTACTTGGAATAAATGTTGCATTTTTAGTAAAATTAATAAAAAATAATTCAAGTTTGTGTTAAAAAAACTGCAACTGGGTTGTAAGCAGTTTATTGCGACTGTATTTGTGTGAAATATCATATGTGGCTATGAACAAGGTATAAAAGGTTTTTGTGGACACTTCTACAACCACAACATAGATTGCAAGCAGTGCCAGAGCTGCTGTTTTCCCACCTTGTATCGGTTTCTCAAAATGGAATGCTGAAATGCTGACTCCCAAATCAAGAGCACTGGGGACACTTCCACCAGTCTGGCTCTGGGCTGGAGAGCTTTTGTAAGAGGGTTGTTCATCTGCAAAGCGAGCTGCTCCCAAATTGTTCCTCTTCAGCTGCTGATGTTCTCTGTATAATGTTACAGTGAAGAAGGAAATGCATGCTTTGCTCAACAAAATTCAGTTTATTTTACTTTGTTTCCTGTAGTTTCAGTTCTGAGACAAATAACAATCATGAGAAGGCTCAAGTTAGAAAAAACAGACTTCTGACCTAAAATATGAGTGTTGAAGACAATATCACAAGGCACTTGCCCTGCCTTGGTGGACTGAACAAGTCCAGTGTTCAGTTGTCAGGCGTACCTTTAGACAGGTTGTTATTCATCCATACATGATACCTCAACTTGTGTCAGCTCTTCTGTGATGTTCATGGAGATGTTCACACAAACTGAGCAAACTGAGCATGTGAAATCCGGGATTTTAGACAATCACCACACTTAAAATAGAAATGTCTTCTCCCCAGTTAGACCAAGTCTGCCCACTATGGGAATGGGGAAATCTCTGATCTAACTTTAAATTAAAGTATTATCACCATGATACCATGAATTTTTACACAGACTAATTTTGCTTTTCCTTGCATGAGCAAATTATCTTGACTGTGCTCAGTACATGAGCTAAATAGTTTAAAGCTTGCCCATTTTTCCCATTATTGAAATATGGTCTTGAATACAGCTGCATTCCAATTAGAGAGGCAAAATCATACTTTGGTTCTGAAAAATTCCCCAGCAGCCTGAATGTTTTACAATCTCTGTGCCATGTAAACCTGACTTCCATTTAAAATAATGTCCATCAGACACGATGGTAGCTCTATAAATCTGGATACAGCTATTGACCAAGGAACTGGAAACAAATCTTCCAGCTCAAACAGGATTTATGGAGGATCTTATACTGGTTAGTTACTTCTCTGTAAGTAATTTTTCATTGCAAGATTTCTGTATAGAACACATAACCAGTGAAGCAGTGAAAATCATCAGGAAAGGTTTTAATTTATAGCTTCCATACTGTTACTGAGGCTGAGAAACTTTTATTACTACAAGAAAAAATGTCTTTTAAAATGCTTCAAACTCTCTTAGCTTGTTTGGGTTGCTATGAAATTATAGATACAGGATGAAGTAGATATTTCAGTGTGGGATTATCAGAAAAAAAAGCTGCGAACCCTCATTTCTCAACAAGCCCACACATTCCCACCTGCTATCAAATCTCTTCTAGCTCATTCACCCCAATTCTTTTGTGCAATTTGACCTTCTCTGGGATTATTCCTTCCCTCTGACTAATCTTAGTCACTCAGCATTTATCCCAGCTGATCTCAGTTTCTTCGGGAGAACAGTGCTGGAAACATGACAGAGGGAAGAGTCCAGCTCCATAAATCACCATTGCTGGAAACATTTCTTTGAAAACATGGGCTAGTTTGTAAATTGTGTGGTGCTGAAGAGAAAAAATACGTAGTTAGTATGATCTAAGTTAGATCAAAATTAAAATGAAGTAACTCCCCATGATAACCAGCAATCAGAGAGCTATGCAGCCAGGATCAATACCAGTAATACAGCTGAAAAAAAAAAATGCACAACTGGACCCTTAAAAAAGGTTGTCAAACACCTACAATTTTCTAAACAGTCTTCTATCACTATTCCCATGAAGTTCCAGCCTCACCACCATCTCACACGTGTTGCATCCCCAGATGTCCTTTGTCCCACCCCTCTGGGCACCTGGATTGAAGCGTGTACACCTCCCCTGGAGCAGCCAGTCCCCTGTTTGAGCAGCTGTGTCCAAACACAGGTGTTTCACTGCTGTGTGTACACTGTTCCCTCTGCTGAAGGAGCTCATGGAGAGTGGCCTCCAGGAGGTCACACAAGAGCACCCCACACGTGGGTCTCTGCACGTTACCCCTGTGCTGGCCATCCCCTGGTTGGATGGACACAAGCTCCTGGTGGTGTCTGATGGGTGTCTCCCTCCAACCAGAACTCTGTGTTAGAAGTTTTTATGCTTCTTGGATGCTTCTTTTAAACTTCCTGTTTTCCCAAGAGTCTCCCTGCCATGCAGTGCTTTAAAGGTAACTTAAAGACAACTTAAAGATAGTCTTAAACAAACTGCATTATTGGGAATTTCCTTGTGATGTTACCAGGTTGGGGTTTTTTTGGCAAAGATCCTCTCAGTGGAGAGTTTGGGACAGTCTATTCAGACAGTCCATTTATAATCACATCCTTCCATTGTCTGTTCTGGGCCATGTCACCAAGAAGAGGCCGTGTGGATTCACAGTGTGAGAAAGAAGAAAGGGAGTTACTGACTTTGGGAATGGATAGAGATGTGCAAATGGGAGACACAAACTGGCATTATTGAAAGAGGATGATGAGTAGATTTTTAAGTGCTTTTTCCCCACTTCCTAAAAAGGTGAGACAATTTTCCACATTGTGGAAAGAGATTCAGGTCTTAGGTGAGGATAAAAATCTCATCCTTTATTTTTGCCCCCTCTGTTTTCCGGCCATATCAGTTATTAAATATAAAATATGAAGGTCAACTGCAAAAGAGTTTTTTTCCCTAGCCACCAGATGCTTAGCACAGTCTTCATTAGATGTGAGGTTGTTTTTCAGTCTCTCTCCCCTGAGATACAAGCAAACCAGCCTGGCTGAAGCCCACAGAATGCAGAAAGCTGTCCTTATTCACAGCTTTGCTCAGAGGTACACACCTGAACCAGAGGAACCTTCATTTTATCCCAGTATATCTGGGTGATGAGTGCCATGTAAGTCAAATATAATTCAGCCTATTTTTTGTTGTATTTCTCTGATAAGTCAATTTGTTAGTAAACATATTTGTGAAAGGAATTTTCTGCATACTGAGACTGAGAGATACTTCAATATCTTACAAAAGCTGAGGGGTCTTGATCTTACCTGTATCACACACAATAATTTTTCTTAACCACATAAACAATCGTATTATTTGAGGCAAGAATGACCCCAGATTCTCCCAGGGGTGCCATTGCCAGTGTGTAAAGGTAGAGATCTTTTGTGAATATCCCATGTCCAAATGAACATATTATCTAAATATGCCTCAATACATTCTTTTTATCTTCAGTTCATCTTGCTGAGGTGACGAAATAATACAAATATGTTAGCATATTTTAAGTGAGTTTTCAGCACTCGATGACAGACCATTAGCTGGCAGAGAACCATCCTCACTTTCAGAAAGCACTTGGCTGATTTTTCCTCACCCCAATCAAATACATCATTATACAACTTCAGTGGTATTACAGGAACGGATTTCCTCTTGAGAAATAAAAGATCTGACCTCTAAGGCAGGAGAAGGTATTGTTTTCAACATCCACAGCTCTGTAAGTAGACCTGCAGCCCAGGATTTCGGAATGCAATCATGGCAGATTACATCAGTAAATTAAAGGCTCCTTAACTGAGTAAATGCATTACTAGTAGAACTTCCACAGAGGACATAAAAAAAGAAAACAATGCAAAGTGTGTTGTGAATGATTCCTCTAATCAAATGCATTTTCAAGTGTGACTCTAGCATATTCTGTGTTTCCCATTTTATGATTAACTAGGAATAGCAGATGAATTATAGGAGGAAAAAAGGACAGAAAATCCCTGATGTCCTATTGATTTATGTCCCTGTCACTTTCCCCTCTATGACAGATGAAATAGCTTTTGATTTGATTTACTTAAAATATTGTTAAACATTACAAATGTTCAGTTTTAACACTGAGCAATAATTTGAAATTATTTTACTTGAAAAAATTGCAGAAATAAAACTTTTTAAAAGATGTTTGAGGGATGAAGACAGCAATGTATGAAAAATTACATTCCACTGAACTTGTGGATGAAAGAAATTGATGGGTTAGAAAGACTTAGAGATAAATGGTCCACTGCACTAAACCTAAGGTGAGACATGAGCTACAAAACAAAAACACCAAATACTAATGATGTGATAGCATTTTTTATATCCAATATATTCAGGCTTTTGTAAGCAAGAGTGTGAACAAATCTTCCACAGAAGATTCAGGTACTCACAGAGATATTTCTGAAATAAAATCCTAGTAGGCTGTGAATAAGTGATTGATAAAGTAAAAATAAAAAAAGATCATTAACTGATCACTTAAATTCTTCAGGTTGTTGGATAAAAGACCAATTGCTGTGGACTGACTCTCATATAGAATAATCCAGAACAACCCCAGGCTGTTGTCAGAGATGATAACATCACAAAAAAAGGCAGCTCAGCAAATCCTTTGCTTTTTTCCTTTACTGGTGAAGCAATCTGGGGAGAATCCCACACCTGATGCACTTTTTTTGTAACAGGTCAGAGGAGTTAGATTAGTTTGAAATAAATATGCAGAAAGTATGAGACCAAACAGATTTTTGTGTGAGATCTTAGCAAATCAGGAGGATTGGGTAATATCCACCAAGACGGTGCTCATATGTGCAATTGCAGAGCAGCTGGCCAAGAGTGTGACCTGTCATCATGAGCAGCAAGTGTGTCAGCATTTGGGGAGCTGCCAGTACAGCTCCCAGGCACAGAAAGTCCTCTAGGAGAAATCTCAAACACTACACCCTGGCAAGTGTGCCTTCTGTCTCTGGTTAGATGGTACAGGCTGCTATAAACCTTCTGGCAGCAGAATGCACGAAGGGAACTGTGTCTGGGAAAGGGGCACCACAGCTGAGTTAACAGAGAGAAATCCTGCCTCACTGACCTGCTGAGGTTCTTCAGAAGTGTCACAGGATGTGACCGAAGAGGAACCACGAACACAACATGTCTGGGTTTTCAAAAAGCCTTTGACAAGTTTATAGGGTAAAGGTTATTAGAGACTCTGAAGAGAACATACAGAAATGGAGTTCAAGAGTACACACCCAATGGTCCAAAAGGCTTATGCATTCATCCCTTTGGTACTCTGCACATTCCAGCTAGCTCTTACCAAGACAATTTGCTGTAGTAAATACTAGATCTGGGAATGTAAAGTTGTAGTTTCATTTCCGGATCCAGCTCAGTCCTCTTTCTTTATTAGTAGAAGAGGTGCATGACATGTTTCTATGGGATTTGAAGATTTTTCAAAAGGGATTATGCTGGAAAAGGATCATAATTTTTCAAGGCACACATAGATAAAGTACTTTTCCTTGAAAAGAAACACGTCTTGGAGTAACCTCTCAGTGTTAAGTGCCAAGATCTGTACTTTTGAGTGTGTCAGAAAGTGCAGGTAAGGCCTGGCTTTTAATGGGATGTATAGGACAAACTGATGAGAGCTATCCAGACCTAGTCTGACAAAAGATGACACCTTGCTTAAAGGACAGGGATTCCAGATTCCATGCTGATGGCAGGAAACATGACCTCTACCCTGTTTTTTTACTGCAAGGAGATGATATTGCTATGGTTTTTGAAGGGAGTGGGACTGATGGCTCAGGAGTCAGACACAGGGCTGTTATCACAAAACTTTAATGACTTGTAACAAAACTCTCTTTAGAGGAATGATATTGTACAGGCTTTCAAAATTCCTCCTCATTCTACAGTGTATGGTATTTTTAAATACCAGTGTCACCTCAGTGTCCTGTGTCTATTCATTGCTGTTGAGGAGACTGTTGCACGCAAGGGAAGTAAGGTAGTAAATTAGACATTTTCTTCCCTCAGACATTGACTGAGGTGGCTAGCAAGTGTGTGCAAATCATAACTGCACAGCATAGGTTAATTCATTTCTTAAAGTCCTCACAATTTCTACTTCCATGGTTATTTAATGCACACATAAATAGTTCAATAAATTACTGTTTTGACATGGCTATAATCACCACTGTCAATCATTAAAAATTGCATAAACCAGACTAATTACTTGGTAGGTGATTGGCTGAATTTGTTATGACTAAAGAATAAAACCTGACATTACTTTTGTTACACGTGAGTAATCAAAAAGTACAGTAAGATGATGGTGCTGTCCTTAGGGCAGTGTGGCCACGTGAGTGACAAATGCTCCGTTCAGCACACACGCACACGGCCTGACATTCTCCCTGCACCAGTAATTGTCCATCATTTCTCTTTTATGCTTTAACAGCTCCTTAAATATGTCAGGACTAGACATGCCCACCCTGAGTGAACACTTCTCTGAATTGATGGATGTAAAACGTGTACAACACACTGACGCTGGAAACTGCAGATCTCCTAAAGCAACAAAGCTGCTAAAGGCAGGGCAAAGTTGATTAAGTGCGGAAGCATTAAACTTTTAATGATGTCTCATTGATACCCCGCATAATCGTTGCTATATTCAGTGGCTGTCTTTGTAAGTGCTCCTTCATTATTCAACAGGCCAAGAGACTTTGTGAATGCCATCAAAATCAATTACAGTTGGGCTACTTTGGTGGGGGAGGGGGCAAAGAGGCAAATTAACCTCCAACTAATTTCCAAAGTCATTTACTCCCTGATAGCTTAGCACATTTACTAACACAGGTGCTGTATGTTGTGGAGCATTTACAAAACTAGAGTTTGAAATAAGGTATGGGAAGAAAATGATCTGAAGAGTAATAGGGAAACTGTTGGTGTAATTTTTAATGTGTGAACATTCTAAATGTTCCAGATTGAAGATTTTAGGACAAGAGTTTATACATGAGAATTAATTTGCTAGACACCTTTTCATAAACTTTTAGAAAGTCAGCACACACTTTTAGAAAGTCTCAGCTGAAAACATTCACAATTTCTTACAGGACATGGTCATCCAGTTATCTAATTGAATCTGTTACTGTTGAATATCATAACGGGACTAACTCAAGTTGCAGTACAGAAGGAGAGAGATTGTGAATTACAGAATTGCTTAGAAGACGCTTGCTTCCACCAAGCTTCAAAGGGCTTTCTTAGATATTAATTTAATTTGTCTTAATACGACCATCTTAGAGAAAAGGCAAAATTATAATCCAAAAAGGCAATCTTCTTTTTCTGCCCTGAAGAAGCTGACTGTACAATCCAGGGAACATCGATGACATTTAGACAAATGACTGTAATAGTCTTAGGAAACTTTTTTTTCAGGAATTTCTTCTATTAAAAACACACCTGAACTCAGGGTCCTACTGGTTCTCTGAGAGAATAAAATATGGAACAAGTGCTTAGCTTTAGGGTTTGTAGACTGACTTTATACACTAGACAAATTCAGTGTAAATACACCGTGTATGTGACCTATGCTTTCAAAAAATGCAAGTTATTTCTACTAATATACAGGCACATTTTCTGCACTGACTCTGGCAATAACATGGTGAAGATTGTATGTCAGCAGTAGTATCTGAACTATGAAAAACCTTCTCCATAGGAAGTGAAACAAGAACAGGCTGGGAACAAATAACTGCAGTAAAAAGAGGCACCTGCTGCTTTGTGGTCAGTGATGACTGAATGAAAACAAACATGAGTGGACGTGTGGACAACTAGCCTGAGACCCTTTCTCAGTAGTCACAGTTTGCACCACGAAAAAACCTAAAAAGATCCTATGGTCTGTACTCACTCTTAGAATCACTGAACTGAGGCTCTCTTTGCTCCCATTGTGGTCTTTCTGGTGCAACCAACCTGACTGCCAAACACAACAGCTCATTTGTGTGTTTCAGTGCAGATTTTTCTTGAAACACAAAGAGGTGGCATCTCAAGCAGTTCTGAGTACAGAAGCAGATGAGGGTTAGCTGCTTCAGAGTGAACACAACTATGGCATATTTCAGCACACTCAAATCCTTTATAATGCACTATGTACAAGTTTCCGTGCAGTCAGGTTCCCATAAATAGGCATTCAACACTTGAAAAGCACAGTGGTCTTCAGAAAGAGTGACACACCCATGTTCCAGTGCTTCTGATGCACATAGCAAAGTGCAGTCCACTGGATAGGGTTAGGAATATTACAGCCAGAGAAAATATTGTTTCACAATACTGCAAGACCTCATCCATTACCATGGAATCTTCATGAGCACTAGTCAGTGTGATTCTGTGTGATGCACGTTTCAGAGTGACAGTAACTTCCCCTCTGAACAATCTGCTACCAGTGTTCAACTTCATGGTACAGACATCAGCAACACACTGATATTATCTACCATTCTCTCTTTGCTGTGGTAACTTATGCAGTACAAAGCCTCTGAACATATTCTTCACTCCTGCTGGCATCTCCTGCCTTTACTTCCACATGCTGAAAACCCAAAGTTTCTTATCATCAGCTGTGATCCAAATGGAAGAGTGGCATTAGCTACATATTTGGACATGCATCACTCTCTACAATATCCAGAGATGACAAAAGAAATAAAAGTGCTTGTTACAAGTAAAAAATACAAAATCAATTCGGTTGAGGAAAAACAAACTTTTTTTAAAATAAAGAAACATTTCCTATTTGTTTTCTTTGAAAACAAGGAAAATATGTCTGCGTTTATTTTTGTGGCTTCAGCCACGTTATATGGATAGCAAGTGTGTATGCAAATAAATGATTATAGACAAACTTGGTCTAATGAATTTTCTAACCACAGTAAAAAGCTTTGATTTCAATATCATAGGATGACTTTTAGAACCAGGACCTTATAACTGGAAGGAAATAATCACACCACTAAGACTTGAATAATTTGTGTTTGCGTCACACCTTTGTGACAGAAGTTTTGATAATGCTTTTACCAGGATTTAAGCATCCTCATGGATGCTTTAACCCTCAGAGGGTTTGAAGGGGATGACATGCATCATATATGTCCTACAAAGTTTGTGTGGAGAAACCTAAACTTCAGATTAACAAAACAGGGTTTTTAACGTCAGTTAAAATAATCAGTTTCAACTAGGTGAGCAACCTTGATTTGCATTACAGTCACCTAAAGGTGAAAGTACTCACAGTTTACATCCATTATAAATGACAGATGCTGGAAAAGTGCTTGTCTTTGGCTTAAAAAACATTGCCAAAATTCACAGAAGTATTTGATGTGGTTAAATTAGGATGTGGTGGAATTAGAAGTGAGCTTTCTGTATTTATATTTAATAAAGTATAATTTACAGTTATACAATTATGTAATTTAATTTTATAATTATATATATAGTGTATATAATATATAATATATAATAAATTGGAAAATACATGATCAGAGAAGGAGAAAGATTTTGTAATTCCTTAACAAGGGCAGTTATCTCTGAGAGGACTCCCTGCTTCTGGGTCTGCTAAAGCATTTTGTACTAAACCTGTATTGAACCATTTCCTAAACAAGGCATTGACTTCTCTTTGCCAGATGAGTGGTTCATCAGTCACGCACATACTCAATTCCATTTTTTCAGTCTCTGTGAAGTTTGAATATTCAGCTTCACCCTCTTTAGAGCAGAATGGATGTTATCTTTTCCTCTCATAGAGTAGATTAGATGTATCTCCTTTTTTCTCCTTCCTTTTATTTTTGAAAGCGAGAATTTAGTTTTATACACTTCAAAGAGTTTCTCCAAGTGGAGGACTGATGTGTCTAAATCCAGAAGAGGGCACAGGTTAAGAATCTCAGGCTCCACTAAGTTTGCAAATTCACTAGAGGCCAACTTGTAGAAATGTGCTTCTCTATTGTCTTTCTTCCTCCTCAGCTTGCTTGTGCCTTTGAGCCCCAGTTCTGCATGTCCAGCTCTCTCCTTGAATAGCATCCACATCTCAGGGGTCCAACTTGCAATGTCAAACAAATTCTGCTCCTGAAGATGACTGGATAAAATTGTCTTTGGGAACAACCAGCTTTAGCACACTGAAGTGCTTTGTGGAGCTGAGGAGAGAAAAAAGACATTTTACTGCTGTTTCTGGCAGACATCATAAAGTGAAACAAAATCACATGCAGCTGTACAGAAAGCTCTGGAAAAAAAATCTGGTGAATTAATGTGGTTTATTTCATGAAGCCTTTCCCAAGAGTACCGCTGCTCTTTTTTCCTGAAGGCAGGATGGAAGCTTCTTAATTGAACTCAATCTGTTTAGTTTATTTAAGAGAAGGTTAAAAGGTGACTTGATTATGCTATTTAAGTAACTGTACAGGAAAGACATTTCTCGTGGTAGATGCTTTTTTAATCTAATAGGGAAAGGTGTAATGAGATCCAGCGCTTAGTAGATGAGGCTAGAAAAATTTGAACTAGAATGGAATCAGAAATTTTAATAGTGAGAGTAATTAATCACTGGGAAAACTGGGAAAGCAAGCTATGAGGTGAGTCCTTCATCATGTGAAGAAGTGAGATTAGATAACTTTCTTAAAAATATGATGAAAGTCAAACAGAGATTATTATTACAGAAATTGCCCGCTGCAACTCCTTGCCCTGCAGCATTTAAGAGGTCAGACTAGATCCTCATTATACCTTTTATGCTTCAAATGCATGAATGAATAGATCTCAGAAGTTATCTGTCACATCTGTTCCTTCAGCCCCCTACACTCACAGTTTCCATGCTCTGAAGAGAGCAGCCAGGACAGAAACTCCTGCCCAAAGCTGAGATGATAACTCACAGAGCAGGAGGCTCTGTGCAAGGGCAGATGTAAAGGGTCTGTTCCTTGCCCATCTGCAGTTTTGACAATATCTTGACAGGTACTTAAAGTCTCTGAATCTTCCAATTCAGGTAAAAATATTAAGGCTTACATTATTTTAAATTTAGGCTGAAATATCTGCCAGCTGCAATCTTTTCCCCCACTGCTAAGAAGACAAAATATCCAGGGAATGATGACAACCCGTGTGTGGGCTAGAACAAAAGCACAGGCTGCTTTAACAGTACATCTCCAGAAATGCAGAGAATGCTCTATCACCACATCTTCATTTAGACAATCTACAGGGAGTCTGAAAATATCCTGACCTCTGCAGAGGATGTAGCCATTGCTGTATTAAACAGGGGTATTTCTGACAAGATACATTAATATTAGATGGTGTGATATGGCTTCTGGAAATACCCATTTCTGATTTCATTTGTCCAGAAAAAAAACAGATGAATTCTTTCAGCCACTCTTCAAACTTGATAAAAAAGAACATATTTAAAATATGTTAATATTTCTCCATTTGCAAATACTGAGTCCAAGGATTTATGTGAAAAGAAATTTAAGGGGATAAGCGATAGGTGGATAAAGAGAAACAATAATATTGGAGAAAGGCAATTTCTACGTTAGCAATGTGTTTAAGGTAAGACCCTGCTAGGTGTCTTGGTAAGGGTCTAACCTTAGTTATCCTTGTTGTCCATACCCATTGAAGCTGTTCAGTCCGGAGCACCCCCTTCCTTTTCCTCGTAGCTGGTGTTAGTTTCCTCAGCTGAGGCATCTCTAAGAGTTAGGCTGTTTCAGGAGCAAGCAGAGATGAGAATTCCACACGTGCAGCTCCAGCATTCCAGGGCTCTTCAGCAATGATGGAATCTTTCCTTCATACAGCCCCGTGTCCCTAGACCATCAATCCCTGCCCGTTGTCTTCTGTGGCACTTGCAGAAAGAGAACAACACTGAGTAAGGTGTTCAATGGGGAGTGAAAGTGCTGCTCAGAACAACAGGAACAATGTTATCACTTCACAGAGCTGCAGGTTGTGGTATTACTGAGATGTGCAGTTGACTCTCAGCTCTCTGCCAGCATGAGAGCCATCCAGTCAGTGATGGCACCTGGCCATTTGGGATTCTCCTGCTGCTCAGAGCTAATCCCATCGTGTGCTCATGGGGATAGGCTGATTGAGAGTTTTTCTAGGCTGAAGACTCACAATCAAAGGTGTTATTTCATTAAAAGGGACAAAGAATTGCAGAACTGTAGATTGCATTGTATCACTCAACAGCTTTACAGCGTTATGTGGGCAGGAGGGATATTTTAAGTAAGGTACTCTACTACTATAAGAAAAAAATGTAAATACTCTTAATGTCTGTACAGTTCTAAACCATAACTTCTGTTGCCCTGTAGAAGTGTCATATCCACAGGATTATGCCTCCCATGTATTCACAGTCTGGATTTCTGCTCTGCTGAGAAGCATGTAGCTCTGCTGCCTCTTGATATGAAAATAATGACAATGTGAAATGTGTTTCATTCCTTCTTGTGAATTATCTATACCACAATTGTTTATTAAAGTCCATTTGAAGAAGATATCATTAGTAGCAGCACACATTTAGAAACCAGCTTGATTTTTAAATTCTCAGGTGAGTGACTTGACTAATTATGTGACAAACACATACACTTCCTCTGGTTTTCATTTTTACAAAGGTTATTTGTTATGGAGTGTAGGTGCATCAGTGAAACAAAAATCCCACAGAACCCCACAGGGCTGCTTCAATAGAGGAAGTCTCTAATATAACAAACAGCAGAGACACCAATTTGATTATGTGAAAACTCCCTGCTGCATCTCAAAATTCTGATTTGAGGGATACCAGGATCTGCAGCCCGGCTGTTGTGTCATCAGTCATTTTCTACAGCTGAGATGCTTTTCTTGGATAGGAGATGTGCACCAAAAAACGAGCAGACAGCCTTGTGTGCCTTGAATATAGTCAGTGATGATGATGAATCTCCAGTATATCAAAGCTTTTTAGGGGACTGATTGGACCATTTTTCTGCAACAATCCTTTATACCAGATAATCTGAGAAATTACCTATTTTTTTTTTTTTTTTTTTTTTGCTTTAAGAACTAAAGATAGCTATTTTGCACCAAAAAATTGAAATGCTTTTTTTCCATCATCATTGAATGTTACTGATGAAAATTTTTTTGCTGCTCGATGATACAGAATGGATGTATTCATCATTCCTATGATTTTATCAGATTTATAATGGAAGAAATAAAGAACAGAATCTAATAGTAATTGTCCTTTCAATGCTTTCTGCTTGTTTCCTACTTCCTTCTCAATTATAACCAATCACAACTGAAAAGTTTAATAAATGATTTAGTTTATTAAAACTCCACACAATGATATTTTAAGCACAGAAACCCTGGTTTTTGAATTTTTTTAAATGTGTAAATAGCTTTCACTGCATAAGGGTAAGTAACAGGACATTAAAATATTTACACAGCTAACAGAAAACACGTTATGGAAAGTAAGACAAAGCTCAGGACATTTGTACTATAATAAAGCAGTAACTTCTAGATGTATACAATTTCTTAAGATAAACTTACAATGTTCAGATGCTCACCTTAAAATGTTCTTTTTTACTTTTTCGACAATCTCTCAGGTGTTTGGTGTGATTTTATTAGCCATCGTTTGGAGCATGGCAGACAGCCAGAGGAGCACTCGATGGTATTTCCTCTTCACCTCACCACTCCCTTGCAAAATGAAGAGCTGAGATACACAAAGCTAGAAAACGAGTCATTCAGAGAATCTGTTTGCTTTGAATTTACATGTTACTCCATACCTCCAAAAGGTAAAAAAAGGTCTTTGGGTCTGTTGTGTTTTGGACTCTGTGTATCTGTACCTTTGAAACTGGCAATTTCTCTCTCTCCTGCCTTTGCAATAATTTCATTTTTAAGACATTCACTTCATTCACAACAATCTTCTATTCTGAGCAGCACAATATTCTTACCTTAATTAGCACCATTTAAAAGTATTATTCTTTAAAAAATATTATTTTTAAAGCCTGTAGTTATATGTGAATTTCAGTAATAACCTTGCAAGCACTGATATATAGTGTCTTCTGGATCGTTAAAATACAACTTGACAAACATTCTTTGCTGTGGGTATTTATTAAAGTAACATCCATGGCACTGGCTTCAAACCAAACTTGATTTCTAGTGAACAGCAGAAATTTTTCAGGGGAGGATTTACGTCAGTGTCTTTCTGGATTAAACTACTTGCTATTTGAAGTAACCATCTCATTTTTCTTCTATTTTTTCTTTTTGTACTTATTAATTTTTCATACACAGCTGAAAAACTTCATTTTTTTTCACTGTCACTGTTTACCTAGCAAAAGGTGTTATTTGAACAGCAAATTTATGGAACACCTTTAGGTGTGCAGTCAGCTGACTGTGCTCCATCATTGCAGAGATTCCACACTGACATGTTCTTCAGGGACAAACTGTCTTCTGTAGGGTTCCAGCAAGCCTTCACCAAGGCACTGGATTTCTCAGTTTTCCCTCTGTAAAATTCTCCTAGTAGTGCTGCTCTTTCTTACTCTGCTGGAGGTGTTTGTGACAACATCTGTATTCACCAATGATCAATTCCCAGTCTTTACTGCTGTAATGCTGCTGCAAATGTCATGCCCACTGTGAGAGGAGCTTTGGTTTTGACTGAGGCTTCAAAGGGTTTCTGCAATAAATGAACAAGAATAAGCCTGCCCACAGATATATGTAGACAGACATACTAAAATTACATAGCTACTCAACAGTAAAATGCATTCTGTATGAATCTAGGATGTTATTACAGAAAATGTCTACTCATGGGTTTGGGCTCGTGCCTCTCAGCTCTCCATTTGAGATCCATCATTAGTCCTGGTCAGCAGGGGAACATCTCCATGTCGTGTGATATTTGCTGCACAGCTCCTGTCAGCTCCCAGCACTCTGCCAAAAGCACCATCTACACATGAAAGGAAGTGCATCAGAAGAAAGGGATAGTGTTTAGAAGAGAAAGAAACCGTCCATGCCACTGAACAGAGACACTGGATGGAGAAGATTATCCCCCAGGCAGCAGAGAGGTTTAAATTAGCTTCTTTCACTGGGAAGTTTTTGAGACTGGTTCCTAATTTTTTTGTTTTTACCCACTCCAGGCTCATGTCTTGGAGGAAGGTGGATGCACACTGCCCTGTATTATGGAGAATGAACAAACCTTTGCTTGAGACTACAGTTAAACCTTCCACTTTGTCCTGCAAAATTTCTAATTTCATCTGTTCTAGAAGCAGATGATACCAGTGAAGATTGAATTAAAGATATGATTCCCATTTACAGCATGCTCCCTCTGGACACTGGCTTGATAATTTACATCACTGTCAAACTTTGTGCGTGCACTCTAATTCACAGAATATATAATCCTCTCCCTTGAATAATGGTAACATTGCCTGAATATAAACTGGCTGCTTTAGCTAAAAATGATCACTACCACAAATGGGTCCAGGAGCATTTTTCAGGAAAGATTACAGGGAAAGGTGCCCATTTCAATTTTTTGTATCTCCTATTATTAATTTATTTTAATTTCACTTCATTCATTTATGTAGTAAAGCACAATGTATAGTAACTCATCACCTAATTTGGTGTGATTAAAGATTTCTATATATAGTTAGGGTGCAATTTTGTATTTTTTTGGCTTGTTTCAACACATGGTATAATTTTGATGGAAAGAAATGGAATTTAAAGGGTCAAGATCAACTCCCAGTGCTTTTTGCCTATTAGACAAATGTGCACTTGTGTTTTCTAAAAAAAGTCTCTGATTGTTATTAATATTTCTTTCTTTTTGCAAACTTTAAAGTCAGTACAAAAGGAAATGCTCATATATTTCTGTAGAAACATAAATGTACCTGACATTTTAGTTATTTTCCATAGTGTCCCTGTAAGTCATAAAGAAAATCAAACAAAATGCTGTTCCATTTCACATTGCAGGCATTACAACTCATGAATAAATTCAAGTTGCTAGCTCTTCACAAGAATTGTGCCCTATGAAACTGTACATTTTTATATAAAAGGCTTCTTTAAACACAAAATTAAAGCTCTTTACCTAGCATTCTGGGAGTCTGAGGGACAAGAAACATGTTGGAGTAAGGCAATGCATTCATACTGTCCATTTAAGACAGTGGCACACTGCAGGAGTTTAGAGCTTCTGCAGATATTGTGATTCATGTTCCAGTTCAATCAAAAAATTTTCAAAATGGTAGATATATGAACAAATCCAAGGCATTTTTGGTGTTTTCCAGAACAGGAAGAAGGAGAGAAGGAAGAAAAAAAGTGTAAGTAAACATTAATCTAACTAAGCCAAAATCACTTGGATGAAAAGTACTTGGGATGACCTTCAGTTCAGCATATAATTAATACATCAGCAAAGTTCAAGGCTTTTCCTCAACTTCCTGTATAAAAGTAGAGCAAATGCCTTCACCTGAGTGCATGACCTTGTCATAGGAGGGCCTACAGAGTCAGCAGATCCCTTAATAAATTACTGTAACATTTGGGTACTTTTCTCAGGCTGTTTCAGTGTACCACAGGAGCAGATGTGCTGTGATCATGGCAGAGGTGTCTGAATCATGTCATTCTGGTGTGGAATGAGCAGAGATGTCTGAATCATGTCATTGTGGTGTGGAATGAGCAGAGATGTCTGAATCATGTCGTTCTGGTGTGGGTCTGCTTCCCCCAGTGTCATCTGTCCAGTGAGCACTGCTGGGCTGTGTGTCAGAAGCTGAGCTCCTGCACAGCCCCTTCCACCCTGGAAACCCTCTGCTTTAGGTGAGTAAGGAAGCCGTGGAAGCAGTTGAATGGATCGAGTGCTGAGGTGGAATATTCAGGAAGATGAGATCTGTTGAGCTTTCTGAATGTCTGTGTTGATACAATTTCCTGCCTGCAAATGTGCTCTTCTAAAGCTGTTGGTCTAAAATTTGGCATCTAGTCTAAGGTGATCCTGAAGAGGACAGAGGATGTATTTGATCTTCTATAACCTACACTTATCCCAAGCTCAATTTCATTTTAAGCATGCAATTATGTCCCCTTCAAGAGATTATTTCCATGTGTGTGGAATGGTTGTATGTCCCTTGTTCATGCCTGTTTGCATCAGTGCCACTGCTGGCTAATATTAAGAACTCTTTGAGTCCTTGATTTTTTTTGATTTTGTTAAGTATGATCTGGAAAGCTCTCCAGAAGTTGATTTTGGGGAAAACAAACTTTTAGTGAAAATGCCAAAGCGATGCACTGCTTCTGTCCAGGACAGAGTTAATGGTTTTTCAGTGTGGGAACAGGGGGTGGGTGAAGGATCCCTCCTCCCATCACTGCCAGGGGCAGGAGCAGAGGGCTCTCACTTCCCGACAGGAGCATCTTCCTTCTTGTAGGGAAGAGCCAATCGACTGCTGTCACAGGCTTCCATTGAAATTGTTTCATCTTATACATTTTGTTATTAATTTAGTGCTATTATTGTTAATCTTATCTCTCTGCTGTGTCCAGTAAACTGTTCTTATCTCAACTGATAATCTTTACCTTCTGTGCTGCCAGTTGGAGGGGGAACAAATGGCAGCTGGGTTTAGTGGGACTACTAAATTGAATACAATTTGTAAACCGTGACAAGCAGATATAGTAACATCCAACCAAAAATCTATGAGAACAAACCTTTTCATTTTTCTAGAGGTAAAATGCGCTTATTCCTGGCCTTCCTGAGCACCTTCGTTATTCATTTACTGACAAACCTGTAAATTGTGTTAGATGCCCATTGAAAAGGTTCTTATACAATTCCAATTTAAATGTAGGAGAAGGTATAATAAATACGAGTGCCAGACAATAAATCATGAAGGGAGGGAGGAAGGAGGGAGGCTGTTGTGACTGGAGGTGGCTGTGCCCACATCTCAAGTTGTTACAGCTGACGTCTCTAGATGGCAATGTTAGATATGTTACATACATAAAGCTCTCCGTTGGAATGCAAGGAAGTGCTCAGCCCCTGAAGAAACGCTGTGTGGTTGTTGTGTAATTGTTTTTGAAAAGTCCCCAAGTCTGCTTTTTTCCCACTCTAATTCCTGTATTTGATAACAAGACACCAACACGATTCGTCAGCTCCTATTCCTGGAGCAGTGCAGGTTTGAGTGCCTTTAGCCTTGGTGTCATCCCGTACCTGTGCAGGGCACAGGGAAGCACACCCCCTGAATTCCTGCTCAGCTGGAGAAAGTGACCGGTGGGAATTCTGCTGCCACATTGCAGGGGACCAGGGAGGCTGGTAGAAGCAAGACACTCTTTTGAAACCGGCAGCATCATTTATCTCTTTATCTCTCAAGGTGTCACTTACCCAGGAACGAGCCCAGGTTGCTCCCAGCTGGTGAAGGCACTGCCAGAGCACCATCACTGCACACTCACCCCTGCCATTCGCCTGTGGTAAACAGAGAATGAAATACCTCTAGACAGTGAATCTGACCATTGATGGGCTCTCAAAGGGCCTTTTTAGCTCTTTGGCCATACAAAGATTTTCTGAGGAGACCAAATCCTAACCGAAGAATTTCACAGAGGTGCACAAGGGCTGTTCTGGGCTATAATAACTACATTTGTGCAGAAGTGTATACATTTAAAAATTATTTATTTTTCAGTCCAATTCTGATTACCAGACAGGCTTTTTAGTGAAAAATAGAATAAAGATTGGGAGATTATGGGGACAAGAAGGAATACATCACTGCGGAAAAGACAAGGCAAAAGATCAGTGAGAAAACAAAAAGCTGAAGTAGCCTGAAATCTGTGAATAAATACAAGAAGGAGAAGGCAAATTGCTGCAGTGTTCTGTGTTTGAGTTCTTCCTTTGGTCTAAGCAGTAATGATTATTTCTTTACTTTAGTCTGAATTTTTCAAAAGCCACCAGAAGACAGGAAAAAAGGAAGTTAAACAGAAAAAGTGTATACGTTTGAGCTTATGGGGAAGGGTAGATCACTGAAGCACTAGTATCAGAATTACAACATTCCAAATATCAAGAGGAAGTAAATAGAAGCAGATACATTCCATAATAGAATAACTGAAGTCAGCTTCATCCTAGAGAACTGATGTCTGGTAGTGTCTCTCCGCTGAGCTAACCACAACCTTGTGCAGCCAATACAAACTCAGGGTCCTGTGGACAGGTGTTGGCACCTTTGAGAACACCTTTTACAGTATTAGACAGCTGTAGCTTGCCAGCCGATTTCCTGCTTCCCAAGGATTGGATCTGGGTCCTGTAACAGCAGAAACCAGGCTACTGCAAAGCCTGGGAGAATCTGAATTCCTTAGGGATGGAAAGGTAGAGAATATTTTTATCTAGATAGATGTAGTATCATAAGTGAAAAAACAAGGACATCTGAAGCTCATTCCTTCTTCTTTCACTCTGTGGATAAATAACTTTCTGTCAGTCATTTACCTGCTCCTTCTGTTATGCAGTTAGCTTACACTTCAATTTTAAAATTAAGCCATTAATCCATTGCTTAGTTCTGCCTAATGTTAAAAGCACGTGAATGACGGGCAATATTCAGATCCCATCAGCTTGGGAATTTAGGATGTCACTGGCCTTACACAGGCAAATCATAAGTTGTTCATTTATTGACTGAGTCTCCACTTAGTGATACTTTACAGTAAATTGGGTGTTTCCATAAAGGACTCCAAATCAGACATAAGAAAATTCCCATTTGGAACAACTTAATACTACTCTTAGTTTCTGTAGACCAGCACCGTGGCTTCAGTGGCATGTTATTTTCAAGGTGTGTTTCTGTCATTATAATGAAGTGAAGGTAGGAAATGAATAGAGATGTTTAAAAACCTGACATAAGATTGCAGTGTAGCAGTATCCCAGGGGCTGCTAATATTTGCACCATTACTTAAACCTTATGTGTTTCTATACAATTTCTGAAAAAGAAGCTTTAAAGAATCCATGTTTCTGGGTGATGGTAAGACAAGAAACCCTGTTTAGTCTTTGGCAGATTATGACTAAGTAAAAATGGAGGTAGACAAATTAAAAATACTGGAGTCATGACAGTGTTTTTAAAGTGTTAAACTATGAAAATGTTAATCAAATGATTACTGTATTTTTCCTTCAAACAGAAGTACATGAATTTATGGCATATGATACGTTGAACATAAACAACCTTGTAAAAAAAAGAGCTCTGCTTATACACAAAATTAATAAGAAGACACTGGAGCATTTCTATTTAATGCTGTAATTTGGTAAGTGCCTGAAATTATTTTAACTGAATTGTGAAAACATGATTTCATACCTGGTATATTTTAATGGCCTCATGATATAAATTTACCTAGGAGGATTCCTAAAAACTATTGAATCTTTTTGTTGCCGTTTAGAATTTTATATCTCCATTTAATAATAGAAATGAACTTGTTACAATGTTAAATAAGCAATAAAGTTCAGAATCTGTTGGAACTTCCATTTGTTCTCTGACTGCAGCTGCTCTAGCACTTTGGAAAGTTCATTGTAACAGCTGAAGTTTTCCATGTTTGGTTTTCTTCCTCCTCTGTCATACATTTGGAAGTTTATAGAAAAAAAAAAAGTTTAAAGACGAAGTCAGTGCAGTTTAAAATTTTAAAAGCTGAAACACACAGAGATTAAAAAATGGCAAAGATTCACTGCAAACATTTCAGTTATTTTTGAAAAACTATGTGTCTGAACACATGGATAAATATCAATACAAAATTTACTATATGCATGTTATTCTAAAAGTCTACATTTTCCAGATTACAATGATCTTTGTGATTCCCAGGGACTGCTTTGGAATGCTAAGACCAGCAAACTTGGCAGTGGCAGCTACCCAGCCGAGTATGGTAATATCTCTATTTCTGTGTATCCACAGCTAATTACACTTCAACCTCAAACTGCTACAGAGATACATTATTTTAGCAGCAAATCCTGCTTTTCAGGTATTCCACCTGTCCTCAGAGACTTTCAGGCTCCAGCCCTGCTGTACAGTCCCACTGCTTATGTCTGGCTTGCTGCCAAACACAAAGAGTTCTGCCTCCAAGAGCAAAAAGTTAAACTACAGGGCTAAATTCTTCTTTGGCTGACGCTGTGTGCAAACACACCTAGCTCCAGACATCGTCAGTGTGTCTCTTTGTCCTGGGAAAGGGACATTTCCTCAAACACACAGTGTTTGACTACTGTGGCAGTGCCCCAGCAAAGGCAAGACCCAGTCTGTCAACATCTGTTTTGGAGAAGCTGCTCTGAGAAACCTGCTGGGTGGGAGAGAACTTCGACTGACCTGTGAAGGGACACAGACCAACAGAGTGGGAGGTGCCCCTCCTGGCTCTCCACACTTCTATCGGAGTGTGTTAGCAGCTGCCAGTGAACGCCACTGCCCTTGGAGGACTCGCACAAATAGGTTACTGAGTAAATTATTTTTATTAATAAAACTCCTTATTAATAGCACTGGGAGAGGTTGAGGTTCGAAGCTTGTTAGTGAGAGTATCTAACTGCAAAAACATGTTCAAAGCAATACACTTTAATCACTGATCATTGATCATGCATCAGTATGGCTTTTACCCAAAAGAAATAGTGGAGGAGACAGGTTCAGCCTGTCGATCCGTCCCAGTTGTGATAGCCTTCTCTAACTTCTCCTCATTCTTAACTTATTTTCATACTAATTCTTTATCTTTAGGTGGAGCTTGAGTGGCTTTAGTCATGCATCATGTTCAGTGAGGGGCAATTGTACTTTGGAGGTGGGTGACTTTGGGATGGAGGTGTGCATCCTTCATCTGAGGTGACTTTGGGATGGAGGTGTGCATCCATTTTACAACTGAGGACAGTGATTTTGCCACAGTTGCTGCTGCAACAGCAAGACATCTCCTACATCCCTTGGTGCAGAGCTGTTATCATTTATATGATGAAAATCTGTGCTTATTTTGACCTCAGGCAAAAAGCCTTTAATAGGTTTAATCTGAAGGCTTTTTCCATTTTTAACTAATGTTTCTTTACTTTGTTTCTTACCAAAAGCCAGAAGTTGGTGTTAATTGACAGACACTCAGGTCTGCTTAGGTTTACCTATATGTACTACTGTATAAATAATCAGTAACAGTCTGAGGTAAATCTCTTCATGAAAAGGAACTGTAATTTGAGACTGAGAAACCTGGTACTGTATGCTGAAACGTTCTGTGTTCTTCTGCTTTGTTTATTTTCTTTTATGCTAATTCAATGATAAAAGCAGACAGCTGATTCAGTGCTATGGGAAAGATTTGCTCAGACTTGTCTTGCTTGTGCAGGAAACTGTTGATTCCAAACCATTCTTTTCATGGGAAACCACTGGGGAAAGAAAATTTAATGTTGTTCCCCAAGCACACAGTGTCAGAGGAGGCCTGGTGAGTTCGGTCAGATTGGAGCAGCTGTAACACCATCACAGTGTGAAATGGGAGCTTTAGTGGGACACCATGTGCTCCTGTGATACCCAATGCAACAAATAAAATAGAAGTTTGGGATCTGAATGGAGTATGCTAAAATTAATCCTTTGACTCTTCTCTTTCTCATTCAGAGAGTGGGCAGCTGGAACTCTGGCTACAAAGAAGTGGCATTTGGTGTCCCTCCTTGGCAGCTGTCCACTGCACTGCAGTGATGAAGATAGCTTTGAGATCCCATCGAAGGAGATGCATACAGCCAACCATGTATTGATTATACCAAATAATTGATTATATAAATTATTTTTATTGAAATAAACTGCATCTATGGGGAAGTAAACAATCTGAATAAAAAAGTAGAATAAAAATGTTACAGAGGATGTTGCAAAAGAGATCTTGTCTAGGATAAGTGAGAAATGTCATTGAAAATTCAAGCTGTCAGACATAATGAAAATCTTGTGTATGACTCTGGACAAAGAACACAGGCATACTGACTGGTATCTTGTCTTGAGTTTCATGCAGTCCACAGGATGAGCCCAAAGAGACACGTTTTATTGGTGGTTTCCAAGGCACATTTCAATGTTCCTGTAGCTGCTAGGAGCCAGTAGTCTTGAAAAGGGAAAAGGAAGTGTTATGTCTTACAAATCAGTGGAAAACTCTGCCCTGCCCTATGAAACTCAGGGGCCAAATGAGCAAGTAAGTAAAGGATCAATTTCTTCAGGGGAGTGCTTCAGAATTAGAATGCAAAGTTAATTTTATAGAGACAACTGGAACTAAATGTCTTTCTCTTCAAGGTTTCCTGCTTGAAACCAAGGTGAGATCTATTGCTTGTTACTGTTCCTTCAGTATGTAATTTTTATATTTTTGTGTAAAGTAATTTTCAGGACTATGATCTGTACTAATCGTTGCCATCTGATTTGACATCTCTTCCAATGTCAGTTAGATAATGTTATTGTGGAACTTGCAATGAAAATGACTTGGATGACTGGAAGCTCCATTAAATTCAATTGGAGTTAAATAGGCTATTAATCAACACTTGGTGACTACTCAGCCTGAAGTTCTCCTTAGAGAATAGTTTTGAAAGATGTTATGGTGATACAAATAGAAGAGATTTCATTTTTCAACTAACCTTGATAATATTGGTATGATTTTGTTATTACTGTTATTTTTCCAGTATTAGTTCAAGGGTCTGTTTAAACAAGTCATATAAGGATATTTCATTCATGGTCCTGAGACAGATTCTATCTTTTGATTTTCATAAAGGCTCCCACTACAGGTTTACTTACCTGTAGTTAATAGGAGAGTGTGGCTTTTATGGATTGAGTGTTTGTAGTTTCTAAGTTTTCATGTTCTGTGTTGTTGTATCCAGAGACAACCAATACAGAAAACTGCAGCTAGAGCCTCAGTGGGTTTGAATTTGTAAAGATTTACCTCTGGCATGTGGGACCATCTTTATTGAGTTGAGCTTGTTTAAAGATAATTTTAAAATATTTTTGTTGTCTTCAGAAGTTTTACTAGCAATCAAAGTATTCAGTAGATTTGTTTCTCTAAGATATCTTCAGTTATATTTTATGATCATGCAGCAGAATCCTGGAGTGTCTACAGAAGCAATGTGACCCTCTGTCTGCATAGTGTAGGAAAAGTCAATAGTTCATGACAGAGTCTTGCAAGACCTAATTTTTTTTCATATTTTATGGATTAAATTAAATTTACATTTCCCTTCTGCAAATAGATAATTTAAAAGTAGAAGCTAATAAAAAATTAAAACAAATTATCATTGACTCGAGTGTTGGCTTCTAAGTGTCTCACATGCAGATTATATTTCACAGGGGTGAGTTCAGCCCTTTCTTGGTGTGCAGACAGCTCATATTGTCTCAGATTAGCCATTCAGGTTCTAGAGCACAAACTTCTTTGGATAGTTTAGAAAATGCAGTTCTGAGCTTTTAAAAATGGCAATTTTTTTGTGTGTGTACTAATTTTTCTAGAATGACCTCTCTGTGTTGAGAATTTCATAAAAATGCTCTGCATTAATAGTCACTTTTCTGATACCTAGAAAAGTGTTCAGCTGAATGATAGCTGGGGCTTAAAATCTTTCTTACAAATGTAACTATATTCAGGAATATGTATCAAAAGACCTTGGAAATCTTACTTACATGAAAACTGATGACTAAGAGTCTTCCTTTCAAAACAAGTTAGTGGATAACTTGTTAAAAATTTAATTCTTATTGCAAATTCGCATGTACAAAGAAATCAGAATCTCAGATATTTTGACAATGCTTGGGAAGACATGCTCTTAGACAAGAACTTGTATATTCCAGTCTGGGATCTAAGATGTTAGGAAAGTTCAGGTGGGAGGAAACTTTTGAATGACAAATTCTAAAAGCCTGGTTCAGCAAATCTCAGTAAAATAAAGTCAATTTAGAATGCTGGTCTACCTGGTTTTAGCAGAAGATTTGAAAAATCTAATTCCTCTTTCTGCTAGGCATATATGTATATATATAAAGATCTTTTCCTGAATATTAGAAGTACTCAAAATTATTAAACTGTTTGTGGCCATTCTGACTTCTGTAATAAGCTATCCTAACTATGATAAAAAATATGATTGTATTATTGGCTCTCGGACTTTTAACTTTCTAAGGAGGAAATTTGTCATTGTATGTTTTCTCAGTGGGACCTTGGTTTCTCATTTTAAAGCTCTAGCTGTAAATGAAATAAATGTATTGAATAATATATGTTCTTATACTGTCTTTTCATAGTTTCATGAACAAAAGCATGTAATGACATAAAAAAGGTCTATCTATCTTAGAATGCTGGTCAACTGAAACTGCTTTTAAAATTAAAAGTTCACTACAGGATCATCTATTTAGCATTTTTCCCTTATTGCCTTATTTTACTGTATCTTGAGGAGATTAAAAGTCAGCTGGAATCACAGTGTGTTTAAAGCTGCCTGGTGTCTCAAGTTATTGTTTCCACCACCAGACCCCTCTCCCAGCAAAGAATACAAAGCAGTGTGCCTCAAGCCTGTTCAATCGATTACCTTCTTACCAAAAACCCATCCTTTAAAGAGGTTTTTTGCTTGCAGACTTTTCATTTAGGATATGGAAAATTGTAGTTGATGTAAAGATGCCACTGTCTTATTCATTTGGAGTGGGATTTAACTTATATAATACCTATAGATGTGTATGTTTGCTTGTAAGTGTTTAAATATGAGATATATGGCTTGTATACCCTTTTTGCTTTGCTCCTAGATGCCATAGGCTTCAATTTGGAGATTGACTTGGCGGCCAGGTGAAACTGCTGCTGGGGTTGGCATGATGGAGACTTGTAGACATTAAAGGAATGTTCAGTTAAATAAATATTTGCTAAATTTATGAAACTCAGTGATAAGCAGAACTTGAAAGTATAGCAGTATCTGAATCATAATTTAGTGGTGAATCTTTAAAACTATAATTACAGTCTGGTTTTGATCTTTTTCTTTTGATTTTGTTCCTACATAATAGGACTTCTACTTTTCCAGGAAGCATTCCTAGAAATCACACTGAAATTTTATTAAACGTGATTCCAAATATTTTAGATCACTGCACAATGCTTTCTTTCAGGAGCTATATATTTTCCATCAGGTTTTTTTCTGTTGCTGTTAGTACACTGAAAATGTGACAGTGAGAATACACAAAAAATATTCTGGTTGATCAGATCAACCCCCCTTCAAGCAAAGCTCCTATTTGATGCTTTGTTAAAAACAAAGGAAGCAAACAAACAATTCCCCCAAAGCAGGTAAAATACTAATAACTCTTTATAGAAGCTTGCTTTTTCTGGCAATCAGAAAGTTGAGGAGATTTTGACTGGAGACAGATTTTCACTGGAGACAGATTTTCTTCTCCAGGAATGTGTTAAATATTCATTGATGCTTCTGGGGGTTCTGTTAGGACCCTACCATTAATGCAGAAAAGAATATTAAACTCCATGTCTGTTCTTCTAGAAGGTATCTGAGGATGTGAACTCCAGTCAGACTTGACAAATTAATTGAAAAAGTCCCATAGCACTTATTAGCATCCAGTTCTGAAGGTGTTAGGTACTCCTTCATGTTTCCTGGTTCTGCTGAAACCAAGGAAATGAGGGTAAGCAGCTTTCAGAACAATATGCTCACTGTGTTTTCATTTGAGTTAGTGTCTAAAGACAAACAATTGTCATTCAGTGGCAAAGCACAAAAAAGCTAAGACAAGCACTTAACAAGAAAAGATGCCATATTTCGTGGTATCCAATCTAAGCAGAGATGGCACTCTGAAGGTTGCTTACCTACTCCTCTTCTATTGCTTGCCAAAGTGCAAAATAACCTTTATCTGCTTCTCTTTTGTATTACTGCTTTTTATTCATAGATTTTTGTATTATCAACTTCCAGGCAACACTGAGAAAAGATAAATTGAAGAAAACACATTTGCTAATTAAAGAAATTACTGTGGAAAAGCAATATGAAAACGATTGAGAAAGGTCATGCATTTGTGTTTTTGTGGATACTAATCTTCATTAAATAATAATTCCCGCTTTTCATTTTGTTATAAAAAGGTAATTTATTTATGGTACCTAAATGAGAAAATGACATTCACATGAATAAAATATTTTATTGTTTTCCTCTTTGACTTGCAAAGGAAAATAATGGTAAAAAGACGATTGCCATGAATTGCCAATTTTTATCATAGATGAAACTGGTGATTGCAAGTTGCAAATGCTTGTAAAAAAGTAAATAGTATATTGGCTTTTTATCACTGGTTGGGTGACAGGTGCCTTGCATATTGAAAGACAGATGTGTTTTTCTAACTGAGAAATTCCCCCTTTCAGCTCAGCAGCTTGCAGTCTTTTATTACTGAAATATGATCATGGATGTTTTACTTCAGAACTGTTTTCAGCAATTCTCAAGGTCTCCTCAGCAATCTCTGGCTGAGACAATGTGAACCAATATTACACAACTGGGTCTCACTCTTTCACTGACAGTGAAAAGCTGTGTTAAATATGTTAAAATCCCAGATTTGGTGTCATCTGTGTTTGCATCAAAGCCTGATCTATCAGTCTCCATGCAGGCAAGCATTCCACTCAACTAATGTATAATTACTATTATTATTATACCAACAGCCTGGCATAGTGCCAGCCTGGAGTTTGTGATCAAATATATTCTGTCATGGAAGGCAGGTCCACCTGAGAAATCGGTCGTGCTTTACACTGGAATAACTTTCAGAGTAGAGCAAGACAGAAAAAAATCTCATCTGAATTCAGTGGGCTTCTCATTGCAAAATAAGTCTGAATTATCTTCACATGGACAGGAGGATTATGGCAATTTCATATAGAAATAAAATCATAAAGTGGCTTGGGTTAGGGGGACCTCTTTTCAGGCCCTGGTAAAATATTCTCTCTCCTTAAAAGCTCCCTTTGTATATGGAAAAGTTGATCTAAGCTTCTCCTGGGGTGCTTTCTTCTCTAAGTTCAACAACCCCAACTCAGCCTTTCTTCACAGGAGAGTTGCTCCAGCCGTCTGACCATCTCTGTGGCCCTTCTCTGGGTCTGCTCTGGAGGTTCATTCGTGTCTTTCAGGTGCTGTGGATCCCAGGGCTGTACTCCAGGTGAGATCTTACAGGCGTGGAGCAGAGGTGGAAAATCACACAGACCTGCTGCAGCTGGCTCTCTGGTCTGAGCCCACTGCCAGCTCATGTCCAAATTTCCCTCCACCAGTATGCCCAAGTCCTTCTCCTCAGGGCTGTTCTCAGCCCATTCATCCTCCAGGCTGCAGTGGCATTGGGGATTGCCCTGACTCACTGGAGGACCTTGCACTTGGCCTTGTTCAATTTCATGGGATTCAAATGTGCCCAGTTCTCCAGGCTGCCAAGGTCCTCCTGGATGACAACCCTTCCCTCCAGAATACCAACTTCAGCTCTGTGTTGTCTGCAGATTGCTGATGCAGTTCCATCACCAGTGTTACAGATGAAATAGTGCTGTTGTTCCTGGTATGGACCCTTGAGGGACACCACTCATTACTGATTTCAACTTGGACATGAGCCACTGACTATAACTCTTTATAACTCACAGCCATTCCTTATTCATCCCTTGATTATTCCCTTGATTATTCCCTTGATTCCTTATTCATCCCACAGTCCATCCCCAAACCCTTCTCTCTCCAGTTTAGCCGTGGGGAGGCTGCCAGGCATCATTCAAAAGAAGTTGAAGAAATGCAGGCAGATTACATCTGTAGCTGTTCCTTTTTCCACTGATGCAGCCACTCTGATGTAGAAGGCCCCCAGGTTAGTCAGGTACAATTAGCCCTAGGCTCTCTAATCACCTCCCTGTCTCTCACACGTTTCAATATCAGAAATCTGATGCATGATCTTACCAAGGAGGTGAGACTCCAGTGTCGTGTCCATGGCAGTAAAACATGGACATACAATTTTTGATGTCATTAAAATATGAGCTGGATGGCTTAAAAAACTGTAAGTGGGAGGAAACACGAGTGATTGTTAAAACTGAAGTTTCCTTCAAATCTGTTTATAAATCTACTGCCTTTCTAGCTTCAAGAAAAAAAGCCAGTGAGAGAGAGAATTTAAGTTACTTGAAAGCAGGTACTAATTAATTAGAAAGCTGTTTTTGAGCATATGGGCATTGTCTTTGTTTCTGAGCATGTGAAAAAATATTTTATGGTTCTGCATAAGTAAAGGGGGAGCAAAATGCTGAGGACATTGTGCTGAATTTAGAAGACAAGATGCAGTCTTTGTCTTGCCCTGTTGTTTTGTTGTTATCATAATGCTATACTTCACTTCAGCTAGCACTTCAGAAGAGAAACAGTCACATGGCAGATGTTTGGTAGGCTGAAATCAGGCCAGTGCCTTGAGAATGTGAAACATCCCAGTGTGCAAGGTATTGTCCTATGAGACAGGTAATATAAAAGGTCCTAGAACTGTTGCAGAGCAGCCTCCTTATTTTATTGCCAAGCAAAGCAGGATAATAACACGGAAGGGTCCACTTTTGGTCACATTTGTGTTTACAAAATATGACTTCAGTCCATGACATCTGGAAGTATAATTTGTACATGTAAAAGTGTTTGCAATGTGTCCTGCCCACCCTAACAGCTGGGGTATTTAATTTGTTTGGTTTATGTCTGCAATTAAAGGTTGATGCTGCTACCACTTCTAATAAAAACACAATTAATAAACTATGAGTTTTTGCCCATAGTTTTCTAATTGAGAAGAGAAAAAATCAGGAGTTTCTCAGTTTAAACTATCAACACTTGCCTCCTACTTGTTAGTAGATGTGCCTAAAATCTAGTGAGAGCATTTTATTTGTCATAGTATTGAGAATCTAAACCTGTCAGGGCTAATCACCCAGTTCAGTCATTAACTATGAATTACTTAGATGTGAAAGAGATTAGCAGAACTAAATCAACATGGATAGCACATGAAAGGGCATCTTATTGATTTCAAGCTGTAGGATCAATTATTCACATCTTGCTCTCATGAAAATCAATGATGGGATTTTTTTTTCTGACTATAGATGGAAATTGAAATCCATATTTTAACAATTCCATGTTTCCATAGATTTGCTTTTGTGGATGTCACAGTTTCATAGTTGCAGAATTCTGTGTTCCATATTTTTCATTATTTATTAATTTTCACCTCTCAAAAGGGCATGACAAAACTAATTGTGGCATTATAAACTAGACAAAAATGGACAGTGATTGCAAATGTATCTCCTTTATTATCACAAAGTTGTTGTGAGACAGCTGGGATAGAGTCCAAAATTTCTTCTTCCCTATTATAAGGAAAGTTTATACAGTATGTTTGACCTCATATTTATGGTAATCTTTGTTATGGGAATAAGGGGGTGCAATTTTAGTAAGTGTTGAAGAATACAAAAGACAGTGGTCAAATATCTGTATGAGCGGGTTTAGCTGTTCACACATGGAATAGTTTGGTATTCCACAGCCATCAACAGGTAAACTTACTTTGAAAATTTCATGAGGTATTGATTTTATTTCTTTGACAAAAGATGTAATGAGAAGACAGCATGTCACAAGAGGAATCTGTCCTTGTGGCAATGATTGCAACAAGAATAGAAATCTAAACTTGCAGGCCACACAATTTTCTGAAGACAGGAATATTCTGGTTTCACTACTTTTTTGTTCTTTATTTTTCCCTTTTTATAAAGTCTTGTGTTGCAGCACAGCCAGTTTTGTTCTTAAGTCATCTGCAGGAGTCATTTTCAGATAGGGGGAAGCCAAATGTGGTAGGAGATGATCTAACCCTGCTTTTCTTATTGAATATGTTAAATAGGTTATTTTGTCTCTATGATTGTCCCCTAGCTCCATTTCTCCAGTAAAGCATCATCACAACCACCATAATGAATTGTTATCAGACTGAATACCAATGGAAATGGTTACTATTTATATAAGCATACACATGTATATGTAAATATATATATATATTATTTATTCTTCCTTACACTGCTAATTTTCTCCATTTAACACCTTCTCTGGATAAGGTACATACAGCACCCTGTGAGTGACAGCAAACTTCAAACAGGAAATGATAATAATTGTTTTAAAGTGTGGAATCAGTTCTTTGGAGTTTTATAATTAATAGCCAAAAGACAGGCTTTTTTTCCTTATTTTCAGATTTCAATGTGCACTGACTCTTGCAGAGGAGAGGATACAGTATTTATCCCGGATCTGATGAAATAATGGAATAGAGGGTTTAAAAAGGATATTTTTTCGCAGATGTTTTCCTTAGTATACTTTGATGTATGAAATGTTCATGGCTTCTTTTCTCAGTTGTGCTTTTGGTTGGATTGTCCTTTCCTCTTTCTTTTCACTTTACTGCCTCTTTCTATACATCTCTGATTCCTTTTGACCATTCATGAATTAAACGATGATTTTTCTGTCAAACATTATTTTACTTTTTGTTCCTACCTTTTCTTTACTCATCTTGGGCTGCATCATCTTCTCTCTGTAGTTAGAGGTATATTGTATGGCTCATTTTGCACAAGGTCAAAACTAGATTTTTTCCAAAACCCTTCCTAATTTTTACCACATTATTATCTTGGGCATTTGTTTCCAAGCTGACTAATTTCCTCTATCTTGCATATCTCCAAATTTGTGTTCTGTTATCTATTTGCTAAAAACTGAGGTATGCATTCCATTCACACGCTGACTTTATTTAATATTTTAATTTAATATTCTCACCATTTCTGATAAAAGGCCATAGATTTAGTTTCTATCTCATCTAGTAAGCCTGATTACTAATCTGAGAATATGGAAAGTTTAAAAGAAAAACAGTCTTCTTCATCTAATCTCATTGATGCTGGTTGTCTTTTGGATGCAAAAATGAAAGGAGGATTTGGACAACTGTTTTCACAGATACTGCGTAATTACAAGAGATCAGATTTTAGCTATAGTTTTATGATGATTTATTTAATTTTTCTTTATTTTCAGAATCCATTTGCCACAAAGTTTGGTAAAAGAAATATTTGTGTATTTGTCAAACACAGACTCATGAAATGCAGACCCAGTTCAAGTTACAGCTGAACAAGAAGCTGGGCTATTGGCAAATTTTCAGTGAGTATATGACAAAAAGATTTGCTTCGTAGCTACTCTGCACCAAGTGGGAAAAGGCAGATCCAGTGCTCTGGAGCTCTGATGATAAACCCATAAACAAACTCTGCAATCAAAAGCAGACACGGATGAGTGGGAAACAGGACAAGGAAAACTCTGCACTCAGTCCTTGTGATACTTTATATTAAGTATGACAATTGTCGCAGCTGCCTGTTCCACAAAACCTGCAATGTCAGTTTTCTAGTTACATTTCTTTGGTGGTTAAGCTTTGGGGGAAACCTCCCACTTAGCCCAGGAGACCATATTGACTTTGCCTTGAGTTTAAAACTATTTTATCCTTGTTAATGTTTGATTCAGCTGTTGCTGTAATTAAAATATTTAGAGTCAAGGAGCTTTCCATAGAAATTTTGTTCAAGTCAGCAAATAAAATCCTGCTGTTTTAGAAAGGAGGTTTAAGAGCAGCCTGATTAAAAAAAAAGGAGTATTTTCCCATTCCTTTTTAGAGAAAGATTTCTCCCGAGGACATGAGGAGGTCATTAATACACTGGAATCCTGCACAGGGCCATGAGGATTGCAGCACTTGAGCCATGTAGAGAGGATGAGAGAGCTGGGAATATTCAGCCTGGAGAGGAGAAGGCTCAGGAGGATGTCTCATGGTGTCAGAAATGAGCAAAGAAAACAAAGGAAGACTCTTAGTGGTGCCTTGTGGAATACCAAGGGGCAGTGCCAAACTGAAATACAGGAAATTTCACTTAAATACAAAGTAAAGGTTTTTATTGTGAAGGTTGTCGTACAGAGAACATACTGTATGGAGAGGCTCCATGGTCTCCATTCTTAGAGATACTGAATTTTATCCTCTAGGACACAGATCTGAGTAACCTGCTGTGGTGATGACACTTCAAAGAGATCTTGGACTGGATGATCTGCTGAGGTCCTTTCCAATAGCTCAGTCTGAAATACTTCTAAATTGTTTTCTGCAGATTAAGTAAGGACACTTAATAAATTGAAAGTTTTCCACCTTGTTATATTGACTGCCTTTCTTATTTTTATTAATTGTTATGGACAACCTTCCTGATCTTTTTGAAAAAGTAAAGTAGCAGATCATTAGGTAATTTTTTTAAGAAAGTCCAGAAACACAATGAAGATGTTTTCATACAGCCCAAGAGGCTTATCAATAATGACTAATGGTATGTAGTAACGCATAATATGTAATATAATTTTTATTATGTTCATTTTACAAATAAAGAATTTGAATTGGATAGGCTTCAGTTTTAAATGAATCTGTGTGATATTTGTCATGTATTCACCCTTCTACTCACAAAAGAAAATCAAGAAAATCTCTTGATTTACTAATCCATGTGAAAAACAAGCCCATGGTCCTTAATTTACATTCCATTCTCAAATATCCAGTTATTGTTTCAATTTTAATTGATGCTAATTATTTTCCTAGAGCATTCAGTCCTAAAGACTGCTATTTTCAATAAGATTTTCAGATTTTATTTGGATGTTGGATACCTAAGTCATTTAGTTTCTGAGAAAATACAATCTTTTTTTCCTTGTACATTATATAAACATTATTTGATGTTTAAAAAGCTTTTATTCCCTACTAAATAGTCTTCAAATGTCAAGCTCCTAATGTGAATTAAGTATTTTTATTAATTCAGGATGGAATAGAATAGTTAGTTGAAATAATAAGATTAAAGAAAATGACTAAAGTATATTCTGCTGCAACAAACCCTTATTTGTTAGTGTTTATCATAATTACAAAATTCATAGGTTCAAGATAAGGACTTCAAAGTATGGAAAAGAATTATAATATAAATGGCATGGAGAACTGAAACATTTACCTCTGTTACATATTAATATAGAATTTTATAACCAAGTTCTGGTGGAACTTTCAGAAGGATTAAAAGCATTTAAAAAATAAGCAAAAGAAGTGGGAAGAGCTGGAGAGAAAACTGGGAAGTTTGTTTAACACTCTTTTTAAAATGTGAATGTCAATCATGTTTCTGTCACAAGAAGACATTTGGGGGGTGATTTTGCAGCATAAAAAGACAAGAACTGTCTGACTATAGAGAAAGATTTAAAAAATATATATATATTATTATGATCAATGTCGTATAATGTATTCATTCTTAATAGTCCTTTAGGAAGGACTATGATGGCATAATTCTTAATTTTTTTTTTTTAAATATGTGAGTTCACCAAATTTGCTGATTATTCCAGTCATTCCAATTTGTTCAAGGCTGGGTTATGCTAGTAAGGTTCAATTTTGAATAACAAAGGAAAAAGATAATAAAGGACTTAAAATGAGTTTTGAACTTAATCTTTGTATTGCTCAGCTTCTTACTGTTGCCAGATTAAAAGGAAACAAAAAGCAGTCAAATGGCTGGATTATTGATTCCAGCTTTTCAAACTGCAGTAGAGCAAGAGGAAGTGGTGATGCTGGCAAAAAGACCGTGTCATAATGTCATCCTCTTACACTTGCAATGAGAGTGCACATGCAGAGGAATTGTGGGATTAAACCAAGCGTTGGACTTGGCATTTCTGTCACTATTCTAAACAGGAATTGGTCACATCAAGAAATAATGAATCTTTGGGGAAGAAGGTGCTGTCACCAAGTAATAATAAATACCACATTAACATCTTACACTGGAGCGTCCTATTTGGAGTGTTAAAGAGGTTAAATATAGCAATTTATATCATATTATGCATAATAGTGAATAAGTACTTGGATGTTACATAGCAATTTGGAGCAATTTGTTGTCAATTATTAAAATAAAAGGCAATGAGTACATTGAGTTTTCCTTGCAGAAGCTATTAATGCTACTTGCAGAGGTCTTTCCTTTTCCTTCGGGTCACAGACAATACTTTTTATAGTGATAAGTATGTATCCCTTTTATTCTATTTCAGCTGTATTTGATTAATATATTTCTTGAGGATTAACCTTTCTTAGCATTAAAATTCAGAGTGTGTGTGTAGCTGTTGCCTGCTCAGTTCAGTTGTGCTCAGTTCAGGAACACTGGCATTTCCTATTAACCTAAGGAGCTTAGGCACACAGAGTGGCTCCAGTATAACAGCACTTCTGAAATGTAAGACAAAAATTCTCAAAAATAATTCTAGCCTCTCATGTGTTTGAAGAACCATAGACTTTCTGCATCTGAATGTGACTGTGCTGCTAAATGGTACTAAATTGTGCTAAATGGCACTGAAATGTGCATCCCAGCTGAGCTGGCTTTCACAGCACTTTCAAAAGACCTGAATTGATTTGAAATTCACAAATAAGGATTGTTGTGACTGTGAAATCAAGAGTTCTCATTCGGGGAGCTTATTTGAGTCTACCTACACCACTGGGTTAAATGCAAAAGAGAATGAATGTACACTTCCTGGGTTTTGGCTCCTTACAATAATGATTACTATTTTGCATTCATTATTAATACTTGTGAAAAATACATGACCATTAGAACAGTTGCTAGATCCCAGAACGATCCTTTACAATTTGTGTTGAGCTCTTTCATTTTCTGTTTATTCCCAACTTGAATCTTCTATTTTTGGCTGAAGACTCTGACATAGAAAATGCACTAAAACTGAAGCCTCTGTAAGGTGCTCAGATATTCTGCTGAGAGGGAAGCTCTTGAAACCATTTAGACTTCGACAAAAGAAACCCATTCAAATTTCTAATTTCTGAGAGGAAATAACCACTTGCATGTCATCACTTGCAAGTTGGATAAATATTTTTTATAGAGACTCTGCTTTGAAACTACATGTTTGAGTGAGTGAAGGCAATTCTATATCAGTTTGAGGTAAGTAAAAAACCCTAAAGTCTTAACACAACCCTCTTCTAATCTTTTCTCATGCATTATTTTCTGTTTTCTTTTTGTTTCTTTTCTTCTTTTGTTTAGGCATATATGCCATCCATGCATCATTTTCCACTTCACTGTGGAAGGAATGTGAGTATCTCTGGACCAGACTGGAGCGTGGCACCATAAAATGTCATTTTCTGTTGTTTCCTGGATCCTAAAAGCTCAATGTGATTTGAACCTACAGGCTGACGCAAAATGTTTGTCATATCCATGAGCTAAAAAAATTATCCGTATTCATACTGACAATCTCAATCTATTTGCCAAATGTCTAGCTATGTTTCTAAAGTAAAACTTGGTGACATTGGCATGGCAGAGGAAAGCAGTGGAGGCTTCTCAGAGATTTTTATTCTCTGTTTTAAGGCCTTGTTCCCTTTGCTGCCAGTGGAAGCACTGACTGTCCTGTTGAAGAAGTGACTGTCTCAGCTGTACAGCTGTGAGCCAAAGGGGAGCTCTTCTGAGAGCTTACCACATTTAAATAAAGTTTTATTTAATGTAGGCCTTTAAATAAGGGTTTTTCTGAAGCTTTACAGACCAGTTGTGGCATCCACAGGCTCAGTGACAGGGAAAGGTGAGGCCAAGGCAGCAGTGACCTCAGGGTGTTTTGTGCAGTCTTTGGATCTTCTGCATTCAGGTGACTGCAGCACAGATATCAGCTCCTAATTTCATAATGCTTTGGGGCCCAGTGGTGTGCTGTCCCACTTAAACATTTCATTTTCTTTCCTTTACCTCCTAAAGGATAGACCCTGACAAAATATCCCTTATAAATCCTTCCTGACATTTACTATCTGCCCACCTAAAGCACCCCATGAGGTTCTTAGCTTCTAGCAATTAAACACTGTCAGTGATTTCTGACTAATGTTTGATCTCCTGCCCTGGATTTCCTATATTTGTGGGTAAATTTAATAGTTGCATATAGATATTGTCTGTACCCCAAATGGTACAAAAAATACCTAAAGGATCTGAACTTCTTTTTCAGAGTTCTTAGTATTTTTATAGCTATAGACTGTGAAGAATTTTTCAATGGCCCTGTTCAGCATTTGTACATTTTCACAGGAGAAATTTTACTGCATGCAAGAGGAAGATTTTTTCTGAGTTTCTATTATATTTATATGTTCCCATCAAATCATAGTATCAGAATGTTTAGGAATTTACTAACTGCATTCAGTATATTTGCCATAGGTGGCTCAGTCGTCTTTTGAAGTAAAGGAAGTTCTATTTTGTGTAGCAGTGACTTGAAAGATCTTCTAAAATGTCTTAATATTTTTGCATGTGTCTGTATTTTAATATCCATACGTTTAATCAAAATTTTCCCTAAGACTTGCAAAAACATATGGTAAAATTCACCAGAACTGATGATTTTGGTAAGAGTTTATTTCAGACCTCTCTCTAGAAAATGTGGTCCTTCTACCATAGATAAAAATTTCCTTTTGTGAAAATGATTGTTTTTCCTCAAACACTTCATCCTTGATATCTTAGTTATCTTTCAGCCACCACTGGCCCAGCCATTCCATGTATATACCATTGAAAAATACATGTTAAAGTTTATAGAAAAATGAGTAAAAGGAAGTGTCATTATTTCTTTCCTAGTCTGAAATATCAGCATCATAGGTATATTAATGAATAGCAGTCTGAAGGTAAAATTTTCCCACTAAAGATCTTCATTGCTCTTTTACACATACATAAAAAGATCAGTTTCAAATGTCCATCACAGTGAGGGTTGGAGTTCCACACTGCACTGCAAAGTTTGGTTTCTGTCTTCAGCATTAATTCAAGAGCTGAAGAGATAAATTTGAAATGTCTATTGATGTGCTCATTATTTAACATATTTCCTATCTAACATACTTCAGACTGCCATAAGAAATTGCCTCAGCCTGCCATTGCTTCATCTGAACAGTGCATTTATCACAATGATACCTTCAGAAATTAATGCACAGCTTCTTCAGAGCATGCTTCAGTGAATCTACTGGTGGCACACACTCCAGGGCATATTTGACTGTTAGGAGCACCCCAAAACTAATCAATGCACTCTGAAACTTGCAAATTAGAAATCAGATAGAATTGTTGAGATCAACAGTCCTATGTTAATTTTATTTCCTTTTTTAGACAGTAAATAATTGTCCGTTGGTACAATTTTATGGGGGTTTTTTTCCAACCTATTAACTAAACTCTAGAAATAATTGTGAAGCTAGAAGAGAGTCAAAAAATGAAACAAACACTTCAAACAATAGGAAGTCTCTCAGAGTTTCCAAAGTATCTCCAGAATTGTTGTCCAGCTGTTTCTTTCCTACGATGTCCAGGAGAAATCAACTTGTGTTTTGCTGTGACAGGATAAAGCACAGGGGTGGAGCCCTCTGCACTCCAATGTGCTGCTGAAAATGCTCTTTAGGGCATGACATGGAGGAGAGCCTCGAAATAACATCTGGCCAGTATGAACTAATAGAAATCATCAGAAGTTAATAGAATTATGGCATTTTGCATCAGCTGAGAGAGTGTCTCATGACTGATAGTAACAGGGCCAGAATGGGAAGTTTCAGGGGCACAGAGTCAAGAATAAAATAGGTAATTTTTTCACATTTAGGAATCTAATATCTACATTGTCTTGAAGAGCATTGCTTTGAGAAAAAAAATTAAATACTAAATAAAATACTTCTAAAAACATTAGAAGAGAAAATACTAACAAATGAGTCAGAAAATTATTGAACTTGGTACCAGTTGGCAAAATGCAAATGGGTAGTGTTAAAAAATGAATGGATAAGAAATCAATGCACAGATGAGAGACATTCAGATTTTGTTGTACTACTTCTGCATGTGTGAGTACAACTTTTGGTGAGAACATTTGGAGGTATTTTTAAAGCACTTACTATTTTCAGCATTTTAATCTCTCCACTTTAAAGAAGTCTCTGTGGCTGTAATAGATTATTGCACAAATCATAGCTCAATACCTGAAATCCACTCTGTTTTGATATTAAGTACCTAGCTGTTCAAGGAGCAAAAAGTAACAACAGAGACCAGAATTTGCACTCTCCAGGACTTGGGCTCAAAAATTACATTATTCACGCCACTGTTGTAATTGGTTAAAATTTAATTTCTCTTCTACAGGCTAAACAGATATTACAGATATTACACAAGAAGATGCATACTCAAGTTCATAGATAGAGTTGTGATAATTTTTTAAAAAAGAAATATTAATAGAAATTTTGCAATTTGAGCATAAAAAATAAAAAAAGGAAGATGTAAAAGGAGGAGGCTTAAATCAGATGTGTGGCAATTTACTAGCATTTTTTATCCTCAATCATTGCCATATGCATGCAAAACAAAAAATAATGATCAACTAGTGAAAAGCAATTGGTGAATTCACTTTTGGTGATTTCAGTATTCTGATGAAATGGATGCTTGATTCTGTTTTTACTTTGTAACCAGACTGAAATTACCAACACAGTGTCATTAGGCTTTGCACTGACTTTTATTATTGTGCTAAGACTTGATGTGGAAAGTTTCTGTAAAATTAATCTCTCAGGATTATAAATGGTACAACTCTGGCTTAATTCTATGTATAATTCACAGACATTAGCACAGTTGAAGAAACAGGTCCCTTCATTAATGTATTAGCAGAATCCTCGTGGATTTCATTGTTTTTTGGACATGCAAAGAGCAGAAATTACATTTAGGTGTTAGCTCAGTGGAAAGAGGATCTCATGGGAAACTGGAAATTAAATAAAATAATAATTGTAAGCTAAATCATCTCAGTAATTCCTATTTCTAGTCTCTTTTGACAGACATAGTATTAAGCTTGTTTTTGTAATTTCTGTCATTAACATTTTCCATTATAAAGCTATGATTTCAACTATTTCCAAATATTCCAAACTGTTATCTTATTAAGTTCAGATAAACTTTCAGTGCACTTAAGTTCATAAAAATAAGTTTATTTGTTTGTATTGCCCCTTTATGATTGCTTTCATCGAGGGGGACTAACATTTCTAGGTTTTGAAGTTGGTGTAATTTTATTGTGATGGCAGAAATAAAACTTTGTAGGAAAAGAGAAATCAATGCTAATTCACTTAAGCTCTTATGTTTTTAAGAATTTTTATCCTCTCATTCTCACTTCATATTTGATTAGTCTGAATGTTGAAGGATCCATGTGAGGAAAATATGCTCAGATATTCATGAGCAGTCTCCTTTTACTGCACAGAACGATGTGCAAAATTGTCAGGACTTAAAGAATGCAACAAATTGTCTCAAACACTGAAAGGAGGAAGGTCCCAGAAGAGAAGCTGGACATGTGTGCCATCACAGCAAACAGAAAGGTGATCATTTCAGGCCTACAGGGAAAGGAAATGTTTGGAATTAGCACACAGGACAATACCCCACTGGGCAAACTGTGGGGAAAGGGTGGCCACAACAACAGAAGATGCCAGGGCTGGTGGGGCAGATCTGCAGGGACAAAAGCCAGCCCCATGACAAACTGTGGGGAAGGAAAGAACTGCTCACACACACCATCCCAAAATGTGTGGGACAACACCCGACTTCAGTAACTGAGAGAGACTGAGAGCCCACCTTGAATCAAATGGAGAAAGTGGATTTGGGAACTTAACTGGAGAAGAAGAATGAAATGTGGAATGGGACATCTCAGGAAAAAGGCATAAAGCAAAAGTGTGCCTGAGAAATCTGGTGGGGTGTCAACCATGGCAAAGACAAAAGCAGGAAGTCGCTCAGTAGTAGAAGAGCTCAGAATAATTTCAGACGAGGATTCAGAATCGTCACATTTCTCAGAAAGACAACATACTAATGGATTAGTAAATCTACTGGTGAAGCAGATATCTCATTTTCCTGTAAAATCTTCCCTGGTGGGTGACAACATCACTGATAATGTTATAAAGTTTAATGAAATAAGGAGGACCTATAGCCCTGAGATTGTAAACTCACGAAAAGGAAGAGTTCATACAATATGTGTGATGAAAGCTCTTTTTCACTTCACACCGTTTCTTAAAATTGCTTGAAAAATACTTAAAATATTCCAGTTGTAAAGGAAAGCCTCTGAAAAGTTAGGAAATTCTAGCGTTAAGGTTGCCTTTGAGTATATAAACAATTACAGTGGACTATTTGCAAGGAATGATTGGAAGTGCTTTGTGTTCAATGAGCAAGAGTTAGCCTTGAGTACTACATAGATAGACTGGTACAAAGGAGTCACTTGGGCAAATTATTGAAATTAAATAAATCTTAGAGGGAAAGAATACAGCTTATTTTTACAAGCAATTTTTCTTTGCTTGTATTACAAAAGAAAATCTATAGCAATAGATATGTCAGGAATACAGAACATTGTATCTGAGCTTATTAAAGTATCTCAAAAACCCTCGGGCTGCTTCCTTTTTCTCCTTTGACTTTATTTTCCCTGTGACTCTCAGTCTTTCTTGTAGCCACCTCTATCACATGTGCTGTGTAGGTAAATTCATTAAAAATTATGGGTTGTTTTGATAACATGATAATGGTGGAATGCACTGGATACCCGGTGTCCAGGTTTGGCACTGGCCCAAGTTACAAAGTGAATTTATTTCTAAAGAGGAAGATAATGGGAAGTCAAAGAGACCCTTAAAGAACACATTTCCTTCCCCTGGCCCTTCCCTCCTTCCCACCAACAGGGCAGAAGGCAGAGTGTCTCCCAGAAAAACTGCCCGAGGTTTTCTTACACTGCTCCAGGAGAGGAGCCCTTCCCCTGTGGGTCTGTCCTGTGGAGACAGTGCTCTGTGGACTTCTCCATGTGCTCCAAACCTCACCAACAGCATCCTGCCAAACCTCTGAGCCCTCCCATGGGCACAGCTCCAGCCTGGAAGCAGGGTCCCTCTCCCTGCTGGGTGTGCCATGGGACCAGGTGATCTCTGCATTCCCTGTGGATCCCCATGGGCTGTGGGTGATCTCTGCATCCCCACTCCCTGCTGGGTGTGCCTTGGGACCACAGCCTGCTCCAGCATCCACCTGCTCCGGCATGGGCACCTCTGCCACGGGCTGTGGGGGATCTCTGTGTCCCCAGGGATCCCCAGGGCTGTGGGTGATCTCTGTATCCGTGTGGATCCCCAGGGGCTGTGGGTGATCTCTGTATCCCTGGGGATCCCCAGGGGCTGTGGGTGATCTCTGCATTCCCTGTGGATTCCCTGTGGATCCCCAGGGGCTGTAGATGGATGTCTGTACCCCTGTGGATCCCCAGGGGCTGTAGATGGATGTCTGTATCCCTGTGGATCCCCAGGGGCTGTAGATGGATGTCTGTATCCCTGTGGATCCCCAGGGGCTGTAGATGGATGTCTGTATCCCTGTGGATCCCCAGGGGCTGTAGATGGATGTCTGTATCCCTGTGGATCCCCAGGGCTGTAGATGGATGTCTGTATCCCTGTGGATCCCCAGGGCTGTAGATGGATGTCTGTATCCCTGTGGATCCCCAGGGCTGTAGATGGATGTCTGTATCCCTGTGGATCCCCGGGGGCTGTAGATGGATGTCTGTATCCCTGTGGATCCCCAGGGGCTGTAGATGGATGTCTGTATCCCTGTGGATCCCCAGGGGCTGTAGATGGATGTCTGTATCCCTGTGGATCCCCAGGGGCTGTAGATGGATGTCTGTATCCCTGTGGATCCCCAGGGGCTGTAGATGGATGTCTGTATCCCTGTGGATCCCCAGGGGCTGTGGGTGATCTCTGTATCCCTGTGGATTCCCTGTGGATCCCCAGGGGCTGTAGATGGATGTCTGTATCCCTGTGGATCCCCAGGGGTTGCAGGGGCACAGCTCCTCACCACGGTCTCAGCGCAGGCTGCAGAGGAATCTCAGGGAGCAGCTCCTGCCCCTCCTTCTCCACTGCCCTCGGTGTCTCCAGGTTGTTTTCCCTCCCATGTTCTCACCTCCTCCTCTTCTCTGGCTAGAAAAAAGCGTGTCTTTGTTTAGATTTTCTTCTTAAATATGTTATGACAGAGGTGTTGTCCACCTCTGTGCCTCTCCCAGCTTTGGCCAGCAGCACGTCCACCTCCAGAGCCGTCAGGGGCTGGCTCTGCCAGGCGTGCTGGAGCTTCCAGCAGCTCCTCACAGAAGGCACCTCCATGGACACCCCTCTACCAAACCCCAGGCCACTCAAGGCCAACACACGTGTTTCCTGTAGATTGGGTTATCCTGGGCTTTGGGCTTTGCCTTGTCCTAGTTTTGAGATTGGAGTGATTTCTTCCCCTGCTAACCTCTGAGTGCATTTCCTCTTCTATTTAAAAATGGAAACATTTGCCAGTGACTGAGGTTCCCATATTCACAGTGGTACACATCAAGCTGGATAGCAAGAAGTCACTTCAGAACTGTATTTAAAACTCTTCCTCTACATGCTACAAAAATTGACAACCTAGTTCTTCAGGAACTTTTGGAAAGTGCTTAATAAAGGAAATTTGATATGAAAAAGACGTGAGGCTATTCAGATGTTTTCGTTATGCTCACAGCATTGGACCATAGTATGAGGCATCTCTTTATCTAAACAGAACATGAACTGGTGTGACAGATAATTGTGAAATAATGAGACCATACACTTCTGCTTCCCATATCTCCTGTGTCCATGCTGATTGAAATAAATTTTATTCTGTTTCTTTGGCTAGCTCAGTCATTTTAATCTGAGGATCAGAAACTGGAAGACAGGTTGGTGGATGTTAAAGTACAGTCACCTTCATGTCACTTTTTCTTATCAAAGATTGTCTGTCAGACTGCTATTTTCCAATCACCTTTCAGATCTCTCCCCATTTATTTGCAGCTAGCCCATGAAAATTTAGACAAAAGAAGGGCAGGCTTCTAGGGTTTAAGGGTATTTTTATTTAAATAATTCCTTCTGACTGCTTTTCTTGTAATGTCTTGTCATGAGCCACAGCCTCCTTTCGCATATTTGACTGTATCTTCATTTTTGCTCTTTTTTCATGCCTGCTCTCAAAAGTATATTTTAAGAATCCATTCCAAAGGAGAGTAAAATAGACTTTTGCCTCATTCTGTTCCCAATTTAGTTAGCTTCATTACGTTGTACCTTCTATATGCTCTAGACATGAGTGTGTTACTAATGGGATTCCAGATGATCTTTAATGTTAATGAGAAAATTGTCACTCTGGGGGATTCATTTATGGTTCTACTTGCTAAGCAAGATTGACACTCCCTGAGTCACTGCTTTCTGTGCAGATATTTCATTGAAAGCAGTAGCAGCCAGCTTATCTCTCACTACCCACCCATTTCTTAAAGTCTTTGGAAGAATTAGTGGCACATACCTGTCTCAAATTTTTTTTTTAGTACAGTTGCTTGTCACTTAGAAACCACTGCTCTGGATTTACTTCTTGGTGCTAATATAATACAGAAGTTGAAAAGAAAGTGTTATTTAGCCTATGCACTGTGGAGATCAAATATTCTTTCCTGGACCTCGATGCCGAGTGAATGTGTGTCTGTGTATATAAATAAAATCGTGTATTTCTAGAACTTGGACAATAGCAGCAAAAAATTGAGCCTTTCTAGCAGATGCATGGCACTTCAATAGGAAAAAGCAGCATCAGCAGTATGATTCTTCAGTTCTCAGCATAAGCTGCTCACTGGCAAAAATGGAAGTTCTAATTAGAGATTGGAGCAATGTAGAGATTTTTAGTTGTTTTATATTTTGCCTTTTGCTGGAAGGCACAAGAGTGTGACACAGTCAGGAGCAGGCTCTCGGCCAGGTGCTAGAAGTAGGACACAGTGATCATGGGGATGATTATGATTAGATTTATTGCTAATACAACCTAAATAACAACTCTACTGTCTATTACAATGATTATAATATATTAAGGTCATGGTCCTTTGTGTTGGGTCTTGTGCTTCAGTGAGACCCTTTTGCTTTCTAAACTTCTCAGAGGAGCCTTGGTGTGCCCAGGTCCACTGAGTCTCAGATTTGGTCAACAGCCTACAGCTAAAGGTCTATAAAATAATTAATTTTCTAGAACCATACAGACTTAGTCTTTGGGCTTGCATAATTCGCAATTACACCCATGTAGCTACTTCAGAACTTTATTTCTGTATTTGACTAAGTCTTGGCCCTTTTACAGACTCACCCAGAAGAAAGTGCTCCTTGTCTCCATGCTGTGTGTGCCCTGTAGACGTCCCTGGCAGTGTGCAGTGAGAGTGGGGATGTTGGTCTGTCTGCACCCTCCAGAGACACCTTGGCCCAGACTGCAGCAGTATTTTATATCCTTAGGCATGAGTGCTGAAGTCGCTCAAAACCAACCCAGCTCCCCCATTCCTGCAATACATTAATGATGTAAAGATCCAGACAGCTCCTCCTGCAATACTCACTCCTGGGATTCTTATCTTAGGACAAACTCCATGGCTCAGCAGGGAAGGCACAAAGGGAGTGTATAACATGAATGAAGACACAACTATCTTTTCTCCCTGTCACAAAAAGAAAAGATATACAGACATATTCTGACCTCCTGAAGTGCACATCTTTTTCATCTCTTAAAGTTGCAAAAAATAAAATCCTGCTGCCACTTTTTTCTCTTGCATGTTATCCCTTTAAAATTTTGCTTTCCTCTGTATCCGTCTTCTCTTGTTGTTATTTCTCACTTTCATATAAAGTATATTTTTATGCAGTGTCTAATGAAATTAAGCTTCTTTACACAACATATTATTCCCTGGGGATCATCCACAGGATAATTCCATTAATCTTTTTTATTTTCTTTTCTGTGATGTCTGAAATCCCAATATTTTTTCCCACTCTTTCTTACCCATACACACCAAACCTCTTCCCCTGCTCTGCATGATACCACCAAAACATATGCTACACACATATTGATCAAATTCTGAGCTGTCTGATGCTGTTCTGAGTTCTTTGGGTTTCAGGCCTGAATTGAAAAGAAAAAGATGACACGAGGACACCAGGTAATAGACTTATTATGTCAATATCTCTAATGAAAATGCAAAATCATTTAGCAGGTTAGTGAATTTGAATCTTGACATTGGGGAAAATACAGAATTAGAATTCAGAATTGGGGAAGATTGGGGAAGATTTAGAGTGGATGTACTCTGGGCAGTGATTCCAGGATCATTTTGATTAGCCAGGAATTCTGGCTTCTTCTGTAATCAGTGGGGAAAGGTAGGCACTGCCAGAGGGATATCCACCTGCCTGAAATGGAAGAAGTCTCTTTCTGTGACTAGAAGCTTAGATTAATCTTTCAGAATTTGGAGAGTAAAAGTAGGTTGAATTAATCATATACTCCAAAGGCAGGTGTAAATTTGAAATACAAAGAAGTGGGAAGGCATGAAGAACCAGGAGAGGTTTTGTTCTTGGGCATAAATTGGTCATGAAAAGGCCAGCACTGCGTTGGTCTAGGGGTTCAGTATCAGCCTGGTACCTCAGGTGGATGAATGAATAAAGGGAAAAAAGAAAGTTCTGTGTAATGACTTCCTTTCTGCTGCAGATAAGGAGAGAAAGAGCAATCTGTCTCAGGGTGTGATGCATTGTGAATATATGTGATGGAGTATGCAGCATTTTAAACAGCTACTCAAAACCTACAGCAGAAGTTGTCATACTGCCTTGTGCAAATTCTTCTGGGAGGCAACTCAAGGAGAAGCTTTAATTTTAACACAGAAAGTTAAAGTGCTGAAAAATGGGAAATGTTACTGTAAGTGGTATAGGATTCTGCATGTGGAGTGTTCAACAGAGAGTTACATGGGAGTGTCCAACCACCAGCACAGAGCTGGGAAATCTGGGCATGGAACAGTGGAGTCCAGGCTGAGATCTGCACTGTGACAGCCAGAAAATCTCTGCTATGCCTCACAGCTTGTGATTGAGCTCACTGAAGTGGATAGAAAACCTTTCTCAAACTGTGGTGACCTTTAGGTCAGACCTGCTGCTCCCAGACACTGATGGCAGGACTCTCTGAGAGATGCCAACCTTCCATAAGCCTGTTTCTCCTCTCCCTGATGCAATAGAATTTTTGCATTGTAACCCAAACCAGTCTCATGTATATCCAAAATATTCTTGTTATTCAGTGTGACACAGAAGGACTGTTTGATATCAACAATCCAAAAAGACCAACAAAAACATTTCTCATGAATCAAAAAAATAAATGCAAAACTTCCTAGTGCAACCTCTTAATACACTGCAGAAAAAATATCTGTCTAAAACAAAGATCAATTCAGGAAAAACCCCAAAACCAAAGCAACTTGAACAAAACCCAAACAAACCTGCCTCCCCCCAACCAAGTCTGAAAATGCTCAATCCTCCATAGGGTAAGGAAACTGGGAATAATGAAATTGAGAATTCCTGGAACGATAATTTAGCAAGAAATATGGTTAAATACTCATGTTGCAATACCACAGGAAGCTGTTGAGGCTCTTAAGTGAGTTGGCAAATCTTGAGACAGTTTATCTTAAATTAGTTAAAAGAATTTTAATTAATTTGATGTATTTTCACTTCATACACAGCCTAATCTTTGCAAAAGAAGTAATAACGAAAACAACATCTTAACTCTAATGTATAATCTAGAAATTTAAATTTGTTTAAGTGATGCTGTCTATTAACTTTGTTCTTCCTTGGGGTAAAATTTGATTTGTATAAATTATCTATTTCTCTATGGATATTTATTAAATACTTTCCCATCACTTGACCATTTTCAAGAAAGTCTTTGGTTGGAAATTAAACATTATGGTGAAGAGTCACAGACCCATGGATGTATCAAAGATATTAAGATCTTCATGTTGGGGAATTTGAGTTTTAGAAAATCTATATTTTAAAACAGAGAACAGAAAATGAATGTACAATGCTGAACAAAGCTAATAATTCTGTATCCTGTGTTTATGTTTTTTAGCTGTTAACAAATGCCTGTGCAAATCCCATCCACACAAATGTGAGAACAGATTGAAATCTGTTTTGTTCCCCATCTGAATTCTATTTATTCAGCACTTCACAGGAGGAAGTCTCTGAATAACAGACAACCTGTCTCACAAGCGTGGTTGTCCAAGGGAGCATTTCCTGCCAAAATTGCACCAATCTATAGCATAGCTTTCCCTTTCTGCCAATTCTAACCTCATTTCACCCAGAGTGTGACATTTGCTCACACTGTCCTGTCCCATCTTCTTTCCTGCTCTGGTTCCTTCAGCTGAAGATCCAGCCTTTCTCATTTCTCAGTTCTAACATTAATCTTGAAATTCTGCTTGCTCTCTGGGTAAAATAAACCCAGCTGCAGCAGGGGCACTGCCAGAAATCCAGGGCAGCCAGAGCAACCCTCACATCCAGAAATTCATGGGTATGAGGTTTGTAGGAGTGCATATTGTGTGAGTATCAGGGGTTTGGTTAGATTGGTAAATCTATTGGGACTCATTTGAAAAGTCAAAGCCAAGGAATCTACAGTGTGGGGAAAATCCAGGGTGTCTAGGAAGAAGCCCAGAGCTCTGGTGAGAGTAAAACTGAAAAAAACCCCAAAACCCAAAACAACATGAGGAATAACAAATGATTCTTTTTTCCCTTAGGAAAATGTCAGGATTGAAATGTGCAGAACTACTGGTCAGCCATAGGTTAGTGTTTCAGTTAAAGCTACCACTATGGCTAGGAGTCAGACAAAAAAAAAAAAAAAAAAAAAAAAAAAAAAAAAGCCAAGAACTACAGTTGTATTTGATCTGGAAATCTGGAAAGAGCTACCAAATGAAACTGTTGGTTACAAAAACATTACTCTCAAGAATTCTTCATCTGTGAGAATTCAGCTGTGGCTTTGGTGAGGCTGAGCATAGTGTTTGTTAAATGCAGAATTACACCAGGGAGGGAGAGCAAGCCCTGGGTTCCCATTGCTATGGTACTGGAAGATTTCTACCAAAGGTGAAATAAGACTGCAAATGATGTGAGAACTACTTTGTTTTATTTTTTAGCATACTTTGCTTTATCTGCTTAGTGTATTACTCTGTTAACCACTTTCTAATGACCTCAATTTTGCCCCCAATACTATTGACTTCAAATATGCAATAAAATTAATTTCTTTGCAATGGAAATTCATCTGTCTAATTTCTCCTATCCAATTTAAATATAAAATGTGAAAATTTCAGGGAAATTAGATTTTTTAAAAGCAAGATGCAATTTAGGTAATTACCTTCATTTTATTGTGTGTGTATTTATATATGTTTATAGTAATACATTTGTAGAGTGATAATGAACTGCTTAACTGAGGTATAACTTCTTGTTACAGTTTTACTTATCAAAATGAGAATCTAATAGAAATTTGTTTTTACCATGGTCTAACAGTGGCTAATCAATCCAGTGTATGCTTCAGTGGCAGCTGTGTCCTCTTCATGGATATTTTTACACCATCCAGTATCAGAGTGTTTCTTCAGTCTCAGTGGCAATCACTGCTCATGTAAAAGGATCAGAGGGAAATCTGATTTGGCAGTATTTGTCTTTGGTGTTTCATGGAATACAAATCTCAAGTAGCCAGACTCTCTACATTTACATTAATACAAATAAGGCTGGACCCTGAATTCTTCATTTATTGTGTTTGCTAGAAGTTCTATAAAAGGACCTTTTTCTTCTGGTTTCATGAAAATTTTATTTTCTGATGCAAGATAGACAAAAATATAAGATGGGATGGTCTAAGGTATCTTCTGAAAAACCATCACTCTCTTTATTGGCTGCATTAAGGATTGCAGCATGACCCAGACTGTGATGGATCCCAGGATCTCCAGGACAGCATCCTTCACAAAAGGAGGTCTGCTTTGAGGTCACACCAGGCTGTTCAGGCCTTTAGCTGGTCTGGTTTTCACAGTCCTAAAGGAGGGAGTCTTCACAGCTCGGCAACCCATCCCACTGCTTGGCTGTCATCACAGCGAAAATGATTCTTTCCACACCCCTTCAGAACCTCTCTGTTCTTGCTGGTGCCCCCTGCCTCTCATGTTCCCACCAGGCACTCCCCCAAACCGCCTGGCTTTGTCTTCCTCACAACCACCAGGATTACCGAAAGCCTGTGGTTAATTTGCCCCTAAGCCACCTCCTCTCTAGGCTGAGCAAGCCCAGTTTCCTCAGTCTCTCACCACAGCACAAGTGCAGCTGCCTCTGACCGGCTTTGGGATCTGGTGGATCAAACCTGGACTCCAGATGTGTGCTGCAGATGTGCTCTCATGAGCATTGTGCTGAAGGGGGACATCACTTCCTTTATCTTTTGGCTGTTTGGCAGCACAGGAGTCTGCTGACGCTTTCTGGAGCTCCTTTGATATTCCCTCTGCAGCTCAGGTCAGAGATCTGGATTATACACAGATTGCTAAAGGTATCAGGTATCATTTGCAAGCCCTTGCTAAAGGATTCCCTAAGGCTAGACTGCTGTTTGCTGCTTTTAATGCACTATGTTGTTTCTGTTTGTTGCCTTCTAAATCCATCTTAGGCTGGAGCACTGGAATTGGCATTTTACCTTCTGGGTGGGCAGTGTGCCATGCTGACAGATGGCCGTGCTAGTGGACAAGTTATGGGCATCAATTTGGATTAGGATGGGCAGGAATCCTCAAAGAGCAATCCCAGCAGAGCCTCTGAGCCTGTTGGTACAGACGTAAGCCATCACTGCTGCTGCTCAGAGATGCAGCTCTGAATGTCCCAGAATAGCTCGTGTCTCCTGAAGTGTTCCTGATTCAGTGGATCAGATAGATTTTTAAATATTAATTCTCTAGCTCAAAATCCAAGTTAACATCCCTCAGATTATCACGGCTACCAGGAACACACATTTCCTCTGACTTGTACCTCCTGTGTCTCACACGAATCCTTATTTTCCTCTCTTCCAGGAAATCAGCCTTGTCCTTGCTTCAGCAGTATTTTAACAGGCAAATTTGCCCAAGTAGATAGGTAGATGTGTACTTACAGACATTGATCCTTCTGTTAGAAAATCTGAGAGCACTGCTCTTTGTAGGAGCTGCTTAAAACTTTTGGTATGATTTCCCTAAGTAGTTTTAGTACTTTCAATCCTAAATTGTGCCTTCTCTTACTATTTTAATTACACCAACATATATATTTTAAAATCAAAATTTGTTGCACAGTAAATCTATTTTTCCTCACAATTGTGGATGAGAAAAATTATTATCTCTGGTGATTATGTCTCTATTCAGAGATTTATGCTTCATGTGAGGACAACTGTCTTCTGAATTTTTTTAAACAGGAGAGCTCATCTTGCACTGTCAAAATAAACTACTTTTTGAAAAAACAATGTTATGAAGATGTGATGCACCTTGATGGTGATCTTTATTTTGTGGTTTTAGAGCTTTACCTCCCCTCTAGCCATAATCTGTACCAGATACTTTATTTTTATAAATCTAAAAATTAAATTAAAAATAATTTGGAAAATCTTCTGAAATTATTTGCTGAAAAATGCAGCAAAACCAGGTTTTGCACCTGATAGCAAGTGTTGAGAATTATGTTCATATTGATTGCATAATCTAAACCTCTACATCCACTGCCTTTTTTAGATAACATTATGATATGAATGAGTGCATTATCTTGATAGATTAGAAAAGCGTGGATCAGGAGTGTGCTCTTTATTTCTGCTGTATCTCAGTTTTTATCCAGCTGTGGAAGCCAGCCAGCAAGCAGTGAGGAAGGATCATCTTCTGGAAGCTGATTACTGCTGCCCTGTCAATGTGCAGCAAAGTGGCATATATCACTGTCAATGACACTGGACTGAGAACGATCAGAACTCCAGGAAAACTGACCCAGGAAACAGGATTTGAGCTTTTTAGTGTAGAAAAAAGGAGGCTGAGAGGACATAGAGAAACCATCCCCAAATACAAAAACGGTGGCAGGACAAAAAGGAATAATCCATCCTTCTCATTCTCTGCAGATAGAGCGGTGAGTCACAGGCTTTCGGTGAAGGAAGGAGGAGGTAAAGGAGACATCAGGTAAAAGTGTTTAAAGCTGAGAATGGTTGAGCATAGGAATAGATGATCTGAGTAAATAGTACAGCATCTGTCAGTGACAGGTTACAAGAGCTGGTTACCTTAATAAAATAGAAGGCATGCTGAGTCCTCCCTTGGGGAGGGATTACTTTATCTGTCAAGATTTCTTCCAGCCTGTTTATTTTGTTTTTATTAAATGCCTTGTCATCACAGAAAATTTCATGCTTTTCTTTTTTAGCTTGCAATGTTATTCTTTATGGAATGAGAACCTCTAACTAAAAGCAAAGCTATTCCACACTGGTCAAAGTATTTGTAAACACCTGAAGCATTTAAATACAAGGAACTCTTAATGAGCTCTAGTTTTGCTCTCAGGTGCTGGGAAAGGCCAGACCCTTGTGGGTGTGGTTTGGCTGCTGTTCTATGCCAAAACCATCATCCCTGGCTGCTCCTGCCTTCAGGGGGAAGATAAACGGGAGTGTACACCAGAAGGGTACATTTATTCCATTTCTTCCTGGGGACCAGCACTGCAGACTCCGATCCCCTTCCACCGTGGGCTGTCCCTTCCCACCCAGAGGAGAAGTGATTCCAGGCAGGGAGCCCAGGCTGTCTGTGGGCGCTCACCCCGGGGCTCTGAGCTGACCAGTGCCACTGTGAGCTGTGGTCCACGGGCAGCAGAACAATCCTGCTTTGGGGAATTGCTCCTCCACCGCTTTGCCCCTGTCCTGGGAGGCCGGGAGGTGTGAAAGGCTCACGCCTTGTCTCTGCCCTGGGAAAGGCTGTGTGTCCCTGCCGGGTGTGCGGACACCTTGTCTGTGTCCCAGTGGCCGTGCCAAACCCAGCCAAGGGGGTGAGCGCACTCTGTGTGCAGATCATCCTCTCTTCTGCACGCTTTTTTTACTAATATTGTTGCTGCTACTGTTCATTGCTTATTCCATTGCTGTTTGTCTGCAGTAAATTGTTCTCTCCACGTAGTTCCTGCCAGCAGAGGGAGCTGGGGAAAGGGGACCCATGGTCTTGGAGTTTCATTACCAGTTGGTTTTAAACAACCGTGAGAAAATTAAAGATTGAAAGAATCATTTTTCATTTTGCTTTTTCACACAGCAAAATCATAATGATATTTTCAAATGTCAAAATATAGTGAGCATATCACACTGCTGAATTAAAGGTATAGATCGGAAAAAAACTAATTAATAAATTTCTAACACTGCAAAAATTTCATTGAAGCTAGACTACATTTTTCAGGAGGAGTCGTGACCTTAAAATATTTTCTACCCTGCATGCATGGGACTGCAAATGGCTGAAGTCCTTATTTCCCTGAAGGAATTCAGCAGTAATAGAATCAAACATTTTTATTTCTTCAGTTAAAATAAACTTCAGTTAAAAAACATAACACATTTGTCATCTATTCATGTTGTAGCACCAAACATTTTTTCTAAAGAATTAACTTCCTAATGATAAGCAAAAGGAAAATTGAATGTATAGAATATAGTAGAATACAGTATAATACAGTATTTCTTACCATTGTAATGTGTAACAAGTGTCAAAGCAATCCATGTAATCATATACATTTTATAGGCTTCTTGCATCAGGGGCTTCTCAGTCTCACTATCAGCTGTAGCTTCACTATAAAAAGCTTCTGCACTCTCTCTGGTGGAAGCAGAGCTGGCTCTGAATGAGTTTAATTATCCTTTCTCAGACTGGGAGGATTCAGGAGTTGTTACTAAGGATTGTCAGAGGTGTGCTGGCAAGTCACATCGTGTAATGAGATCTGTCAGAGCATTTCCTCCACAACCTTTTTCAGGCTCTTGGAAATCCAGTAAAGGAAATTGTGGTGGAAAGCATCAAGTGAGCTTCTGACAGTGAAAACCAGACTGAGTGTTCACTGTGGGATTCAGCCTGTAACAAACATCCACAGGTTTGTACGTCCATAGGCCCTGGTTAAACGTGAGCAGCAAACACAACACTGGCTGCAGACTATGGAAATCAAAAGCAGAGAAGAAGCAGCCTGTAACCACATCCAAACAGCCTTCTGGAACCTATCTTCTTATTCTTCTCAGTTTTGTCAGTTCAGATTCCTTTTCAGAAAGAGTATTCGGAGGTACAGACGTCATTTATCCGTGTCTCTGTGATCTTTGACACGATCCCACATGACATTCTCCTCTCTGAACAGGACAGAGGTGGATTAATAGCTGGAGTGTTAGATGGATGAGAAATTGGTTGGACAGCCATCCAGTGGGCAGTGGCTCACATGGGGATGAGTGTCAGGGAGAAGTGGTGTCACAAGTGGCCAGGGAAGGGGATTCTGCCCCACTCTGGTGAGACCCCACCTGAAGTGCTGCCTGCAGCTCTGGGACCTGCCAAGGGAGGACACTGACCTGGTGGCCTGAGTGCAGGGGAGGCCACTACCGTGGATAGAGAGCACCTCTCCAGGGGGGAAAGGCTGGGAGAATTGGGATTGTTTAACCTGGAAGAGAGAAGGCTTTGGGGTGACCTAATTGTGGCCTTCCAGTACCTGACAGGAGCCTACAGGAAGGATGGAGCCAGACTTTTTACAAGAGCATGACTGAGAGAGAGTAGGTTTATATTAGATATTAGAAAGGAATTCTTTACTGTGGGCATAGTGAGGCATTGGAAGAGGTCACCCAGAGAAATTTTGAATGCCCCATCCCAGAAAGTGTCCATGGCCAGGCTGGATGGAATTCCAAGCAACCTGGTCTAGTGAAGATGTTCCTGTCCATGGCAGGAGTACTGGAATCAAAAGATCTTTAAGGACCCTTCCAAGTCAAGCCATTCTATGATTTTATCATTCTAAGCCTGCCATTTATGGTCTTATTATATTGACTTTCACAAAGAATAAGACTGACAGCTACTATGGGCTATTTTTGGTCACAAATGTACTAATCTAGCTGAGCTGTCAGGCTGCAGTCACACCTGACAGGCGAAAGAATGAAATTATACCATGCTAAAGAGTTTCTCAGGGGGGAGTTTCTAAAGTGATCATCAAATTTAATTATATTGGCTGACGCACTGATGTTCCTATCTTTGTGTCTGCCCTGTTTGGAGGGCTGCTTTCTACTTTGCAAAATGATCAGCTTTTGAAGTGTACTGATCTGATGGTAGAAAAACCAGATTTTCAGTGATAGTATGGAACAGATTTAGATCTGGGAGTGTATACAGCAGTAATGACCCCACACTTGTACAAATAAGTTGCAAATTGTCAACTTCTCAAATCCTCCCTTTTGACAGACATGTTCAGTAGAGTAAAATTATTCATTGGTATTTCTTTTCAAGAAGAGGGATGTGTTGGAAGTTATTATGATCTTCATAATGCTGCAGACTTTTTTTTTTAATTCTGAATTTTGTAGGTTAAATTCATTTGTCTTAAATCTTTTAGAAAGTATTTCTACTTTCAAGTTTCAGTTCAATGTTTTTAGTGCTAGCAGATCTTCCCTGTATTACTGTGAAAGCACTGAGATCAGTGCTAAGTATAATTCTTGTCAAAGAACTGGGTTCTACACTAAATGAAATATTATATATCCTTTTTAATGTTTCCCCCTTGGAATAGTGAAATATTTGAAATGGAGCCATATGAATAACACAGAGAAATTATGAGTAATATGTAGTTGATAGTCCTGTTAACACATCTTTTCCATAGCAGTCATTCCCATATCAAACATATCAAGATGTGCTCAGGTAGAATTTTGTTCATAATATTGATAATTTGGAAGAGAAGCAGAAAAATACTTGAAATAAGGAGACTTAATTTCTCCCCTCTATGTTTTTGGTCATTGAGGCATGCAGCAGAAACAAAGTTAGTAATTTTTTTAACTGCTGAGAACAGAAATAATAAAAAATAATTCCCCTATTTATTATTATTACCTCAAATAGACCAAATATTTTCGACCAATTGTTTATAAAATTCAATAATATGTCTTTGGAAAGTCTATACTGATATAATTACATTTGGCTAAAAATCTATATTTCCATCTGAGTGAGAAATGTAGGTAGGTGTCTCTGAACACAGATTATCTTTTACCCATGAAACTTTCTGTCATTTGTTCGTGCAAAATTTTGGTTTATATGGATGTGCTCTGTGACATATACACAGATTATGAAGGAAAATGCTGCTTCTCAAACATGGAGACTGGAAGAAGCTGATAAAACTGGAGTCCTTAAACAATGGAGATTCAACATACATCCTATGCAGCACCACGTCATAGACCTCCAAACCAGTTCTAATACCTTCCAATAAACTCCAAAATACTAACGCAATATTTGCAAGGACTGGGCAGAAGCAGCACTGCTGTAATTAATGGAAAAGTACAAGTGTGGAAGTTGTTGTTCCAGAGATTTAGCTTAAAACAAAAAAGAGCTGAAAAGTCTCCAGGAGAAATGGGAAAAACAGGACAGTACAAAGTTCTGTTTTAAAGGGGTGCAAAAAAATTCCACACCAAACAAATCCCAAACCAAACAAGTCACTGCTCTAAATGCAGTTTAAAGGGAAATAATATTCAGCCCATTTTCATTTCCTTGGTTTCTTACCAGTAAAAGAATACTCTGAAACTTTCATACGCTGCCTGAATCCTATCAGCTGCAGAGTTGGGTATTGATCAACCTTTGCAAAAGTCAGCTGCACTCAGAAATGGTCTTTCAAGAAATGGCTGTATTAGAATCCTCTATGGGATGAAATAGAGGATATCTCTCCCAAAAGAACAGACTGACAGCCTTACTGGAATCTCCAGACATTCTCTACCGTTCAGCCAAAAATGACACGGAGAAGTTTACTTTCTAGGAAGGCATCAACTCCTTATCTATGCACTTGTTTTCCACTCAGTTGGACAAATTCAGCCAATTTACAAAAACCCCACAAAGCTTCTGCAAGAAGGGAATAGGTCTTATATATTTTCTTTACCATACAGAAGGTTAGACTTAAATATTTTACTAAACACATCCAACTTCAACCATATTCTGAATGATTTCTTTGTAGCGTGCACGAAGTTTAGACACTCTGCTAGACAGACTACAGCACCTACGGTTAAGGCAAGAGAAAACAAACCAAATTATTTGCTTTCCTACTTGAATATACACTCATAAAAATGTCTTGATGAGGTTTTTGCTAAAGCACTGTGTATATGTTGTACAATTGTATATATGCTGTAGCACTATAGGCTTAGCTATAGTTGATTGTGAAGTAGAAAGTGACTTCAGTTATTTTTACAAGATGGATGCTTCTTCAGCAAGGAATAAACTAGGAATAAATTACAGAGCTGGCCTCTGGGGGAGTAGATGTCAAATTGAGATGATAAGACCATACTCAGTAAGCACACTAATAAACAAGAGATTGTGAATTCAACAACAAAAAGGGTACAAACTCTAGATTTGAAAGGGACAAAAAGGCATATTTCAGTTGAAGATTTTTATTCCTCCACAGTCTCTGAAAATATTAATAGTTTTAATACACTGAAAGATGGTGCTGCCTTTTGAATCTATGTTATGTGTTCCACTTTGGAAAAGGGAGGTTAGCTGTCTGGGCTACAAAAATGATATTAAATACACACCTGCTGTATTTATCAGCAAAGCTGCTGACTGTCAACCCCTTGCTTGTCCCCCTTTCCTTACCTAGATGATTTTGTTCAGGAAAGCAACTATAAATAAATGCAGACAGATGTGAGCAGCCTGGCAACTGTGACTCAGGAATTCACAATAATCCTGGACTGTGTCTCTGTGTGATTGTGAATACCACAGAGAATATATCCAGGGCAGAAATGCTCTTTATTACCTTCCCAGTTGTACCCTGGCCCGAGGGTTATTTCCTCACAAAGCAGGTGACAGGATTCCAGCACCACCACTGATGACAATGTGAAGGTACATGTTGTATACAGGTACACTGGTCAGCAAATCAACCAGACTGCTTGAGCAGAGTGTTTTTACACAATCTCTAAATGTGCATTTGTTTGGACTGGACTGTCTCTCATGTTTTTTCTAGTCTGTGTTTGAGCTATCTAATAAAAGCCTTCTTACCCTATTTCTTGAATTGACATTTTTCATTCCTGTCTTCAGGAGTTATTTTTAGTTTTCCCAGACAGTTTTAATAAGAATTGAGGACATATCGAAACCACAGTTGGAAACTAGTTTCATCTCAATTTTATTAGCAAAAAAGATGCAGTAGAAATTCAGAACTACTAGTCAGAGTGCAAAATTTAATGTATTCTGCATGCATCCACTGGGAAGAAACACTTGGCATTTTCTAAATCTCATAATTTCTGGGCCAAACCAAGGGACAGAGTTTATAACAACAACACTATAAAATCCTAAAAACAGGACTCTGAAAAAGAGTGATAATACATTTCGCTCTGGACACAGGTTCTACCTCAAGGAAGAGTGGGTTGTTTGATGGCTGCCTTTCTCATCCTGGACCTACTGCAGAATCCTGGTTTCAGCTGGGGTAGAGTTCATTTTTTTACCTAGCAGGTAGTACAGTGTTGTGTTTTGGATTTGTATTTTCCCTTTGTTCTCTGTGCCGTTAAACTCTCTTCATCTCAACCCACGAGTTTTACTTTTTCAGTTCTTTTCCCTGTTCTGTTTGGGGAAAGTGAGCAAACAGCTGCTTGCCAGGTTAAACCACAACACAGTCAGTCAATACAGAAACATGAATTCAAGTAAGAAATTTCTATGACTACCTAACCCCTGTAGAAATGATAGATCCTTTTTTTTTTCCTATCCATTCCTACTCCAGTTGAAATTTCAGATGCTGAACTTCCAATATTGACTATAAAGTTAATTCTCTCTTGCCCAACACAGTCCAGAAATGTAGACTGAATAGTAGTTTCCTTTCTTTTTCTTTTTCTTTTTCTTTTTCTTTTTCTTTTTCTTTTTCTTTTTCTTTTTCTTTTTCTTTTTCTTTTTCTTTTTCTTTTTCTTTTTCTTTTTCTTTTATTTTCTCTCTTTCTTCCTCTTCCTTCCTTTCTTTCTTTCTTTCTTTCTTTCTTTCTTTCTTTCTTTCTTTCTTTCTTTCTTTCTTTCTTTTTCTTTCTTTCTTTCTTTCTTTTTCTTTCTTTCTTTCTTTTTCTTTCTTTCTTTCTTTCTTTCTTTCTTTCTTTCTTTCTTTCTTTCTTTCTTTCTTCTTTCTTTCTTTCTTTCTTTCCTTCTTTCTTTCCTTCTTTCTTTCTTTCTTTTCTTTCTTTCTTTCCTTCTTTCTTTTCTTTCTTTCCTTCTTTCTTCTTCCTTCCTTCCTTTCCTTCTTTCTTCTTCCTTCCTTCCTTCTTTCCTTCTTCCTTCCTTCCTTCCTTCCTTCCTTCCTTCCTTCCTTCCTTCCTTCCTCTCTTTCTTTCTTTCTTCCTTTCTTTCTTCCTCTCTTTCTTCCTTTTATCTTCCTTTCTTTCTTTCTTTTTTCTTCCTTTCTTTTTTCTTTCTCTCTCTCTCTCTCCCTTCCTTCCTTCCTTCCTTCCACTGTGATCCCTGTAAGTGGCCCAGATGGTCATTTTCCAATGTGCTCAACTTTGAGTTCTATTTTATGAAACTTGTGGTGTAAAGCAATATTTGCACAGCAACCTCATTTTTATTTTTTTTTGTATTAGCCTGTCTGTCATGAAACTCATTCATTTGGAGATTTAATCTACTTTAGCATTGCTAAGGCTACTGCTCAAGCATCAAACTGTGACCTGCAAGACAGCACAGTATTATCTTTGGATATTTTTAAATGCAACAGCACTCTAAAGGTAATTCAGAGGAAGGATTGTGAAATTAATTTTTCCAATAAATTAATGGAATTGATGTGTGTTTTCAAGCCTGGACATTGACCTCCTGTGTAACCAGTCACCTTATTTAACAATATTTTATAATATCTGTGCCCAATAAATGCATTCATTACTGTATCAGGATTGCAAATAGATGCTTTACACTCTGAGATCCCATTCAGCATATTGACAGAAAGTTTCTTCTTTGTAATAAAGGGTAGGAGGTGATAGTCTTAAATAACTTTAAATAGCTTTAAATAACTTTAAAGCAGTAAGAGGAGTTACCAAATTTGTGAAGGGAGTTAAATTGCAATACAGTACGTGGCCATTCTGGAGTACAAAGCGTTTTCAGACATTTGCCTCATGCTTTCAGGATAACTGAAATATTAAGTGTACCAGGACTGCATTTGACTGTGTGTCTTTCTCTCTCTACTCTACTCTACACACTCTACTAAGAAAAAATAAAATAAAAAAAAAATTAAAAAACAAAATCAAAGAAAACAAAAAAGAAAAATAATAAGAAAAAAGAAGAGGGAGAAGCATGTTCTCAGTGCTTAAAATAAGAATTGTTTTCAGATATTTCAGTATATGAAAAAGATAATGAGACTAACACAAATTGTTCTTTGAATACTGTGAAACTTTTCAATCACAATTTCGAACTTCTTGAATTATATTAGGAGTTCTTAAAACAGATCAAATGCCAAACCCACTGAAAGTTTACTTGAAATGAGGATATGCTGATTATTGAAGCAAAGGATATCAGGATTTGCCATTGCATTGCTCAAGCACAGCTAAATCTGTTATTCTGACAGCAGCTGGTTGCAATTAGACAGATGCACCAATTGTTCTTCCAAACAATGTAAAGAAAGAAACAAGAAAGCCGAGATATGGCAAAGGTTGGGTCTTAACCCCTTTGTTACTGCCCTTAGGATTCAATCTTTGTCCTTCCTACCCCGAGGTCTATTATAAAACATTTATTTTGCATTTGTAATGTAATTGATTATAAGCAAAGTCCATAATCAGCATGCAATATTTTGTTTCAAATGTCATCAAATTTTTTAATCTATATCTCCTGAAACACTTTTTTTTTATCTTGTTCTGTCTCAGAATTAAACAGCTACCAAATATTCTTGCAAAAAACCCTGAAACCCAAACCAAAATACAAAACTAATTTAAAAGATATTAGAAGAATATTAAAATATATCTATGAAAAGTTAGTGTTTACATTATGCAGAAAGTATAAATGCTGCATTTGCACAAAATAACTTGTTATTTATGTTTTATGGATCACCCCCTTAGGCAACTTTTCATTATGAAAACTGAAGTGAAAAAAAGTCTTTGAAAAATCAAATGATTGCTGATACTGGCACTATTTCCAGGGAAACTTCAACAGGCAAAGCCAACTTCTTCACATGCTGAACACACAAAAAATAAAATACTCTACAATTTTGCACAAACTCCTCCCAGATTAAAAAAAAAAAAACCCTCTGTAAATGTGTTTGTGTTATGTTTCTTCCCTTACCAAATGTAGCAAGCATTATTTGGCAGCTGCTTTAATCTATATCTTACTGTATTATTCCATACTTGATGTGATTTAATCACACTTAAATGCTTCTAAAAATATTTTTAAAGCCATCATAAATTGATTCAAATGAAGACATCACATTCGCTTGCTTATACACTTATTTTATGATCTTTCATCCAAATAATTAACTTTTTGAACTGCCTAAGTACTTGCTTGGTGACTTTCAGATTCGTGCTGGCATTCTGGAAGTGAAGCGTTCCTTGGCAACATTGGATTGTGTGAAATTGCTCCTTTGCCAGAGGACCAAAGGCTGTGTTCCAGAGCTGTGCCAGTCTCACAGAGGGAACATTGTCACCTGTGACGTGTGTGTACCTGGGAGCAGCTCCTTGGGTCCCTCCACACAACAAGAACAGATTGGGAATTCTCCTGGTCAGTCCATAATCCATAGAGAGATGGCTGTTTGGCTTTAAAACATCAGAGGTTTTTGCAAAAAAAACCCTTTTTGATTATAAAGGCAAAGGAAGAATAATTCTGACAAAGACACACAGCAAGAAAAATAGTAAAGCATTATTAACTGAAGGTTAAGGCTACTGGCTATTTTTGGCAGAGATCCCAGAAGGAATACTCCAAGCTTTTCCTCTCACAATTTTCTTTCTTCCATCCCACTTTCACTTCCCAAATTCCACAGAACGTTCCTGCCTTTTCCCCTTCCGTGAATGTCTTGCAGGAAAATTTTCAGTCTTCTCCTTTAGACATTATTTTAGTCCAGGATTCTGTGATATTTCCAAAACTCATTGATTTTACTTACCTGAGAACTTCCTACTCCTTCATTCCACCATGTAATGTTACCTTTTGTACATTTGAACACATTTCCCAGCTCTACCCCACAGAAACATTATTTTGCCTCTCTAAAACTTTCTTTGCCAGTCACATTACTCATCTCAATTACATCTCCATGTTGTGGTCAATGGAAGATTGGATTTGGAAGGTGGGATATCTGTTGAGGAAGGTTCACAAATGGTTCACCAGCTCCATCAGCTGCAGTCTGGGCAAGGAATAAGTTTTGAGGACTGGCTATAAAAAATAACCAAGAAATAGCTCAGCCCATTTCCAGATTTAAGCAGTTGCCAGCAGCCCTCTGCTCACTAAAGAGGAGGCTCCCAGGGGCTGGGATGGACAATTGTCTGCAGCAGCAAGGACAAGGACAGGGCTTTCTTGGGCCAGGAGAAAATGACTTTGCCTTCTTTCAAACTTCCAAGAAGTTAATGTATGCGCTTCAAACAGTATCACAAAGGGAAATGTTTTCATTCAGCACGGTGAAGGAGGGCTGTACTTCAGCAAAATGATGCCAGGAAAACGAGATTTTCAGAAGCATGTCCTCTTTTGTCTTTCAACCTTTGCCTGTTTGCTTGTTTGGCTTGTGACTTTGCAGTGTTTATTTATAGGCAAAGCCTCTTTGATGTTGGGCTGTTAGATTAAGTGAAATAAAAATTCCCTATATGCTAATACCTACATCCCTAGTCAACAAGGATGCCTTTTGTCAGGAAGATAGATAATTAAATTACCCCTTCCCCAAGTAAACAAACTTCTTGATCATGTAAGGCCTCTCAGTAGCTTTTGAAATGGGTGGTGCATTGTCTCCTTCTGAGTTGTCACTGCCTTTAATGAATGCTCATTCTGAAGTGACTTTCTGATGTAGTTAATTTAGTTTACTACTTAGTATGGATTTATGAAGGATTATTTAGAGAAGACAGGAAAGTTTGTCAGAATAGTTTGACTCAGCATTAGTTGTTTGGCTTTTTTTTTAATTTTAGATGATTTAATGTTAATTAGGAATGACATTACAATAACATATTTCAAGTTTTCTGTTAAAAGAAAGGTAACTAAGGACCTTATTGCTTTACTCATTCTTGACTAAAACAAAGCTGAAAGATACCTAGGGACAAAATGCCAGATGGGAGTCCAATCCATTTTATCTAGCACATTCTCATGAGCAAGGTGAAGAAATTTTCTATTTCCAAAGTAATCTTTTAATGTGAATATAGGGATGTAATTGAGTAATTGATTTTTTTAAAAGGCCAAATATTGATAATATGTCTTGAAAAGTGATACATCAAAAAGAGTAGGTGAGGTACTGAGACAGAGTAAAGAAGATTATCCTCAAGAGGATTATCCTGGGAGGTGCTGAAAAACAAATGAAGGACAATGCAATCACAGCCAACAAGGGCAAAGTTCATAAGGGAAAAGTTCTGCTTGTCAAACTTGAGTTCCTTTTATGACTAGGCAACCACCTAGCTGATCTGGGGAAGCCCGCTGATGTAACATTTTTAGATTTCAGTGAGGCTTTTGGTGCTGTGTCTGTAGAATCCTTCCAGACAAACGTCCAGCACTGGATAAACACACCCCACGTGTGAGCAGGGGCACAGAGGGTTCTGGTGAATGGGTGACATCACACTGGTGACTGCCACCACCTGTGAAACCCCCTCACCTGGGAGGGCCACACACACATGAGGACATTCACACAAGAGGCAGCTGAGGAGGTGTCATGAACCATCCCAGACCCCAATACGCCCCCAGATTCATTCCTGAGGCCTTGCTGCAGCTCTGCATATGATACTAAGCACCAGAGCATTGCATGTGGTGCAACAGATCCAGAGTCTGCTGCAAAGGACAGTGTAAAACTGTTCCCCCCTCCAGGGGAAGTACCTTGGCATTCCTACCTGGCCCAAATTTATCCTTTGAACTCCATGTTTTGTGTGACCTTCACCACCAAAACCAGAAGAAGAGGATCAACTGGATGCTGGGGGATCTGTGGACTGGTGAAATTTTCTACTTAATCTGTCTCTGTGACTGCCTTTCTCTCTTCCCTTGTGCTCTCTTTCTATTTATTTCTCTCTTTCTATTTATTTCTCTCTTTCTATTTATTTGTCTCTGTCTAGCTCATATTAACTGTTAAATAAAATCCATACTGCTGACTTCAGTGTATGATCTCTTTTGCCTCTTAATTTGGGCAGAGGTAGCTCTCTAACAATTTTAATAAGTGCATCACAACAGGTCCCCTCTATCAAAGGACAGTGTGTGTATAGAACTGTGTGTAGGTTAAAGGGAAGACTGGCAAAGCACCTGAAAGAGGATTGTGCTGAGGGTCACAAAGCAGGCAAATCACAAATATCAGGCAAATCAAATGGTTTAGCAAAGTCCCTGAGCTGAAATACCAGAAAATGACAGGGGAAGTACTCCAGGGAAATGTCATATAAACTTGCATTGGTTTTGTTCTTTTCCAGATGTACATTTATGTCTGTTGGGTTGAATCTGGACTGGACTGAGTGTGGACTGAATTATACACCACAAGGACTCATGATCTGACTTCTGGTGGGGTATATTTTCTTTTTGTATTTTTTGATAAACTTTGAATGCTGAACTTTACAGAGTGTATGCTATGTATAGTTAGTCTATTTTACCAATCTGTTCAATTGCAAACAGATATGTCTTCAATGTTAGAAGGAAAAAAAAAAAAAAAGGAGTTTTGCATTTGAAATTCTAGGCAGTGTTATGTGTACTCCCTGAGAATCAAACTAAATGTATGAGTTTCAATTTATTGCTGTGTTTGGTTCAAGTGGCAAGGTTTTGGTATTGGGGGCCTAGGTGTGGCTTTTGTGAAAGACACCAAAAGTTGGTGTGTTGGATAGGGCCATTTCCAGCTGGTTCCAAGATGGACCTACCACTGGCCAAAGCTGAGAACAGCAGAGGCAGAGGTGGCACTTCTGTGATAACACATCTAGGAAGGGTAAAACAACACTGCAGGACAGAAAGGACAGAGAAAATGTGTGAGAAAAAGCTCTGACAACATCAAGGCCGGAGAAGAAGCGGGGAAGGAGATGCTCAAGGAACTGGACAATTTCTCAAGAGCCTGTGGTGAAGACTGTGGTGACACAGGTTGACTCCCTGCCAGCTCCTGGAGGTCCACAGTGGGAGAGATGCCCACACTGTGATCTCTGGAAGATTGTGCCAGAAGAGCCCTGAGAGAAAGCTCCAGCAGGAGAAGCCAGGCTGGAGCAGGACACTGAGAGGACCTGTGGCCCATAAAGGCACCATGCAGAAACAGGTTTTCTGTAAGGACCTGGGACCCTGTGGGATACCCACATATTCCATCCCATTCCCTGAAAGCCTGTATCCCATGAAAAAGACCCACGCAGCAGCAGACCATGAAGAAAGGCAGCCTCTGGAAAGGCCCCTTGCTGGAAGTCATGACTGGCTGTATTCTTGGGAGGATCCCAAGCTGGAGCAGGGAAAAGTGTGAGGAGGAAGGAGAATCAGAGGGAAGGTGCAGTGATCTGACCACATTCTCATTCCCCACCTCACTGCCCTGCTCAGGGGGAAGGTGACAGATAGAAGAGCTCTGAATGAAAGTTTGTCTGGGAAAATGGGAGATGTGCATTTAGAGTTTTTAGATTTGTTCTTATTATGCTATGCCAATAAATTAAAATAATTTTCCCTAAGTCAGGTCAGTTTTGCCTGTGTTGGTAATTGGTATGTGGTCTCCTTGTCTTGGACCTAATCAATAACCTTTTTATTGGTTGTTTTATCTCCCCACTGTCTTGTTGATGAAGGGAAAATTATAAAGCAGCTTGGTGGGCACTTGGTCACCAAGTCAAGGTAAACTCACAACAAAATTAATCATGATAACAAACTGGAAGATAAAAACCAACCCGAACAAAGACACTCTGGTCAACAGATGCAGAGTTTTCCACAAGTGATTGTCAAAAGATAGAACTGAAAAATAAATTATTTTGTTTGGACTATTAACTGGACCTGCACTTTACTCTTTTTTGGTCTTTTTTCACTAACCTCTTTTTAAAGACAAAGTAATTTTATGATCTTGATTATTTACAGATACCCAAAATCTCACTTGTGCGTTGGTGCTTTTAAGGTACAGATTCTCAAATCTCAGAAGGTACCGTAAGACTGATAACCAAGGAAAGGAGGAAAACGAGCAGATGAGAATAAAAATCAGGTTCCTTTCATTCAGTTGAGCTGCTCCACAATATTTTGTCAATTCACATAAATACCTACAGCCTGGTCAAGCTTGATTGTCAGGGGAAACTTGGACACCTTTGATTTTGGAAATACAGCATTCCCAGCAGTGGACTACACTCATGCTAAGGAATTAACAGTCTGACAGAACAAATTGTTTTAGGTGTAAAAGCTGTTTAACAGACAGGTGGGAAAAAGGCAAATGCAAGTCCCAAAAAATACTTTAGAATTTTAAAAAAACCAAAAGAATCAGGAACATAAAACAAAAAAGTAAATAAATTATTAGGGAAAAATGTGGGGAATCTAAGAAAAAAAATTTGTGTATGGTATAAGGAAAAGGACTGAAAACAATATCAAATCAGAATAGCAAAAAAAGAAAGTCTGAAGGGGTTGGACATGTCTTTGCAGGATGTACTGAATTTTAAATCTCTAGCTAGGTTGGTTTTTTTTGGCAAAATTTTCCCTAAATAGAGGAAAGAAATTATCTAGCTTCTGCCTCCCCTTCCTTTGCTCTCAAGATTTCCAGTTATACAATTGTGTTGCCACAGAAACTAGGGCAGAATACCCTTGAAAGCCCAAATTTTATTGTTGGCTTTTACAGAGGTAAAGAGGCAAATTAAGCACGGACTTTAGTAGGTTTTCTATGTATCATTAATCTAAAGTTTGATATCCATAGCATTTTGAATGACCAAATGAATCAATAGTGACAGTCTTTTATTATTTACCAATAAACCAACAGCATTCTAGTTGTTTTTTCTGAGTACTTCACATGGAAGATACAGGTGGTCATACAAGTGAGATTTGAGGAGAGAGCAGAAAGGATTTTCTTAGTCATCGTGACAACTTCCTTCCTATTCTTACAGAAACATGTCTTTTGTACTTGTCCTGTCTCACATTTAAACTAGTAAGATTTATTCTTCCAGAACCTCACTCTTTTTCTCATCTCCAGCCAAACTTTTCCCATTTATACCCATTTGTTCTTGTGTCAACCTTGTCTTTTAGTTTAAATAGCTTTCTCCTTCTTTAGCATTTATCTACCTCAGAAGTATTTATAGAGAGTAATGATATACCCTATCAGACTCCATTAAGTTATTTTAGTCTACTCTTACAAGATAAGCTCTTTTTTCCCTGATCATCTTTTCAGCCCTTCTCTGCAACTATTGCAGTTTAATTAATCTTTCTTAAACAGGGGCTATCAGAAGAGAGTGTGCATTATTGCAGACAAATTGCACACTCTGCCCAGTGCCTTGTCTAATTGCACTGACACTTCCTTATCTCTAGCAGTAATACTTCCCTTCATGCATTCTAGGATTTCATTTGCTTTATCATGATCACATGCCATGGTTTATATCCATATTCTGACTGATTAACCTACAGCTGAAAATTACAGATCTAATTATGTGTTCTGTGTACTTTCACCTCTGTTTTAACATAAGCAAACCGGGCCCTAACAACAGGACAATGAAATGTAAATATTTTATGGAGAAATGCCCACACTGCATAGCTCAATGCTCTGTGTCTACCTATCTGCTGCAATTTTAGGAATAGCTTCCTTTTTGATTCCACTTTCCACAACAAAAGGTCAACAAAATAGACAAGCAATTAGGTTGTTTCAGTCCTGACTAACAAATTAACACAAAGGAATAATTTTTTTTAATAGCTCTTTAGGGCAATTTTTTGTAAAGGGGGGTCTCCATCAGTCAGCATATTACAGTCACCAGCTGCAATATTCAGCTTCTCCTGCAGTCATGGGCTGACTGAAGTGCTCATACCAAGAGATCTTACTATGGAAATCCGTGTTTCTGAGAAGTATTGTTGACACAAGCTGGTACTGCTAATTGCACTGAGGCTCAATTTATTTAGCTATCATGACAGATATGACATTAGCCCATCAGAGGTGTTTGTGAGGTCAGAAGTGCAGGAGCTGCCAGTGGTCTCAATCTTACTATTAAAATTACCACTATTAAAATTACCACAAAGAAATTAGCTTCCTGTGTCTTGGTCCCATGGCTTCCATGAACCTTACATTTCTCTCCATAGATGTGAAATAGTTGGAATTTATTGCTATTTTAGTTAAATCTGTCAACAAAATGGACTCACCAATTGGACTATTCACACAAAAAAGTCGAAAACTATTTTACCTAATAGTACCAGAATACTGCTTGAACTTGAACTGAGAGCTGATAATGGGAAAAAATTCTATTGCAGTTTTAGGACTGCAATAGCACTTTGTGAAATCCAAGAGTGCTTCATAATAAACTTGTGGGCTCTCTTGTGCCTGATGACTTGTCTAAGAACCTTCAATGTGCTCCAGTATTATAGCTGACGTTTGGGCAATTCTTATCAATTACATGAATGGTTATTAATAGTTACACAAAGACATGCTTATACCTAAGGAGATGAGGAAAGGACAATCAGAAAGATATTTAGCTGAGCCAATCTAAGACATTCCAACTGGAGGCACCAGTTATAATATTCCAATTTAACCCAGGCTATAGACATAGTCTTACAGTTGGTGTTGTGTGGATTTCAGTAAAGCAGGAATGCACACTTTTATGTCTTTAGCTGAAAAAAACTTACATGGAGACAGAAAGAAGTGTATTAATCCCAGAGAGGTGAAACTAGAGCAGGTTTTTCAATGGACTCTGGTATAGGTTGGCAAATTACTCTGAGTATACAAAAACAATTGGAGAGTGCTCTCTGTATTTACTGGGGAGAGAGCATGCAGTAAACGGGCTTAAAAAGCAGTTGGAGATGTCTGATTTTACACGAGCAAAGCTTTGCAACAGAAAGAACAGAGAAGGAGACTAGCTGACTGGGAGTCTCAGTTCAGAATGCATTTAAGAAGTGAGCCAAGTGAGGACTGAGCTGCCTTTCTCTTATCCTTGAGAGAGGACAATAAACTAGAAGAACTTCTGAGGGTCTGTGTAGGAGACCACGGACCAGTGTAGTAGACCATAAAATTATTAATGAACTCAATGCCTGCTCTTGTTTGTTCACAGTAAAGTGTTTGCTTAAGTCTCTATATTTAAAAATGGTAAATTTTAAAATTCTTTCAAACTCATGGTGATGTGCTTGAAATTTTTTCTGCTTTGGAGGGGCTAATGGTATTTTTTATGAAATTTACACTTTGCTTTTATCTTCACTGTATGAATCCCATTACATGCTCCAATTTATGGGCAACTGAACTGAACCTTTCACTGATACCAAATGTTCAACTGCAGCCTCCAAAGTGATATGAAATGAATTGAAAGTTATTACCATTTTTTACAAGACATCAAAACTGACTATTAATAAAGAGAAACCACCTATAGAAAATAGAAGAGCTTTCTACTTCAAACAGAGAGAAGGGGATCAGTTCTCTGCAGCTAAGAGGAGCTCTTCTGCACAAAACATCCTGAGAGAAAAAAATGTCGTGCAGTTCTGGGGTAGAAATTTGACTAATACTAGAAGTGCCACATTTCTATGCACAGGTTCTGTGTCATTTTGAGCTCTGAATAGTGTCTGGGAGAAGCACTGACTGGATCGATTTCTGGAAGGAAATGACAGAGGAAAGATCTTTCTTGTTTCTTTGCCCTTTTGGTCTGTCCTTTCATTTAAAGAAAACAGATTTTCTGAAAGGGAAAAAGGGTTGAAGAAACACTGACTGGAGAACCAGCTGGAAACAGCTGAGGCTAAATCTGTCCCTCCATTCCTGAAGAGACAGCAACTGAACTTTGTTCTCCTCCAGTCCAAAAGAGGGAACCTGGTGTGCCATGGTGAGAAAGCCCAATTGAGGCTAAGTGTGATGTGGGAAGCTGTAATTTGAAGCAGTTATTTTCTTCTATTGCATGTGTTAATAAAGAGGCCTAAAGGGCCAAAATTTTACCAGCTTAATGCATTTTTTTAAAACCTGCTGGGGTTGAAATAAAGGGTCCTCTTCTATGTATGTAGTCCTCCCAGTAGTCTGTATTTCAGAACAGGATTAAACCAAATAAAACAGTACTCAGTGCTTCTTTCCTTTGGTCTCCACAACCCTGACTCACAGAACCCTCCAGATGATCAGAGGGATGCCTGAGCCCAATTATTGCCCGTCCATTTTAGATCTCTGATGTTGACTCATGCTTGCATCAGAGCAGAATAATTCGGAATATATATCTCAAGATACTGTGTCAAGTAAAATGTCTCCTGCTTGAAAAGAAGTATTCAGGGACCCTAGGAAAGAGTTCAGATGATGACAAAAGCTTTTCTTCCCAGTGTTCTCTCTGCTTCAAGCTCTAAGCACTGCAATACCTACATCCACTGAATTTTTTCCTACATATTGAAACACATAAATTTGAGTTTTCAAATAAATTGTAAATAACAATAAAAGTTTTATTTTAGTTTTTGACATGAATAAAAACAGCTACTAGTATGTCCTTTTTATTTGTGAAATAAGATTAGTTGAAGCCTTAGTAAAACAGAATGAAATCTGCAAGATAATAAACACAAGATACAAAGTTTTGTCAATGCTCTGCCTAGAGAAGTCAGAAACAACCCAATTCTCAACCATTACTGAATGCCATTGGTTCTGGGAGGACCACTCTAACTTTAAATGGGGAGACAGAACTGTGAGGGAAATCAAAACTCCCATCAAAGCAGTATTGAGGCAGCAGGCATCGTGTGGCCAGATGGACAGAAATCTCTGTCAAGAGTCATTTAAACTGCGATTTGCTGAAAAGCAGCCAATAATAATTCACTGCTTTTATGTAGAAAAGAAGTTTAGTTTAATTCTAATTTCTGATTAATGTTCTGTGAATGGTTCTTGGTCAGTGTGCTTTGAATCACATGTGGCCATGAGGCCTATAACACTTTGAATGACTTGCATATGGACCTCATTAGGAATAGTGAAAGACATTATTTACAAAATGCACAAAGAAATAAACTGGCCAGAAATATATAAAAAAAATGTCCTCTGACAGCAGAGACAAAAATTAGGAAGCAGACTCCATGCTGAGCATGTAGTCATCTGCTTAGCTTTCCTCTTACTCCAGCAAAATACTTGATTAGGGATGAAAATTGGATCTTGGGGTACGTAGACCACAGCCCATCACTGAAAAATATTCCATGCCTTGACATATGGATCAAGTAGCTGCCAAGAACACCTCCTGGCTGGCTTTGGTGCCAGAGCATCTGATGATGGAGACAGGGAGCTTGCTGAAGAGCACCAGAAAGAGGAAAAGGCAGTACAGCTGTCAGCAAAATTGCACTCCAGATAGCCCAATGCACAGTAACTGGGTTTAACCTTTAAGAGAATTACACAAAGAAAAGTGCTTATAGAAATACATATTTTTTAAATTTCTCTTAGTATTTTAAGGGGTTTTCTAATAAATTTAAGTGGAAGTTCTGTCTATTTTTGCTAAAGAATTCCAGCACATATTTAAGTATTTGTGAATGAAAGAGTAATGGATTCTTCAGATGATATTCTCCAGATACAAAGTCCAACCTTCCTGAAGACAGAAAACGAACTAATTATGAGATTTATCCTTTTCACAGAAACTATAACCAGAATGGAAAATGGATATTATTGTCCCTAATTCAATACAACTAAATAATGTCAGGGTTCTTTTAAGGAGAGAATCAATTGTAAATAACGAATGAAATCTATTAAAGCATATAATAATTTCTAAAGTTCAAGAGACCTTGTTTCATTATTTTGTCATTTGTATGCATCTTTTTTATGGTATTTATAGACCTTTTGGCAGAGCATGTTCATCTCGAATTCCAGTCATACACTCTGCCAGAAGGAGGACTCATCTTAGTGGCCTATATTACTGAGGGCTAATGAGCATTTGCTTTGGATTTCCAGAGTCAGGTCACTTTCTGCTGACAAATTGAAGTTACTGGTTACATTTGCAGCAGCTGAACGACTTGTAGGTGTTGCGATTGCCAGTTGAAAAAAGAGTTGACACATGAAGAGCTGGTACCTGCAGTTTTGGTGGTAAGATAACAATCTGTATCTGCTGCTGCTTGTTGAATGAGGTTGTCTCACACCTTGTGGAAGAAATGAAACACCCTCTGGCGGCTTCTCCTCAGTGTGGCGTTGGGTCACAGAATACCTGCTCTCCATTCTGAGCATTGACCCATGCCTTCATCCCACACTCAGCCTTGTTTCTTACCCTCGGATCAAGATCAGAGACAGGTTTGAAGAGCCTCCCTGGAATTCTGCGGGAAGAATTGGGCCTCCATCCCAGCCAGAGTGTGGATGCTGCCTGCAGGCTGTGTAGCCCAGCCAAAGCACAGGGCATCCCATCTGTTTGGGTACAGATGTCAGGTGAGGACACCTGCTCCAAAGGATTGGCACATGGAAGCTGTAGGCAGCTCAAACTGTCAACCACGTTCTTGCTTACAGGCAGCAGCATCCAAACTGGAGATGGAAAATCTCAGAGGCAGTCAGATGGGAGTGCATTCAAAGAGGTCAGGGAGCTCAGTTGTTTGTTGTTTGGCCAAGGCTATAAGCAGAATGCACACTCAATCCAGTTATTCAAAATGAAGTAAGAATGTCCTTTGTGAATCAAACTGCTGTCTATAAAAGCCTAGTTAAATTAAGAAAGAGGACTCCTGGCATTAGGCAATTTGTTACATCTCTGCAACTGATGCCATGAAGCACTGTGGACTCAGCCTTTGAACTGGTTTTTCTGAAGCACCTCTAAAAGTTCAAAACTTCTAAGATGTTTTTACAAATTGCTGGTGAATTGTAGTATTTGGCCCCAGTAACAAAGATTCCTAAGAATCTTATGTCAGAATTTTAATGACCTTACTTCTTGGCGTTTTTTTACTACTTTTGCTAGAATGTGATAGTCACAGTTTATTTAGAAAGAACAAGAGAAGGAGCTGATGGCAGAATTATTTATTTCTGCCATCATCATTTTTGACAATGATATTTTTTAAATCAACATGGTTTTAATGTATACATCTGATGCATGCATATATTTATGTATGTAAGAAATCCTAGGTGTGTTCAAATATGTGCACACTGGTATTTATGATTTATTCACAAGACATTATTTCATCTATGATTTATTCCCAGAATGTTACTACAGAATGTCTACAGGCTGATAGGTTTATTTATATTAATATATTCCAATTGACTGGGATTATTCTGTTTATTGAACAATGAAAAAAATTTAATAAATTCAAGGAGAAAAAAAATTACTATTGCTGTTTTAAATGAAAACCTGCAAAATGTTTATGGGAACTGTTTTGCACAGAAAAGAAATGTAGATCTTTACTATGCGTGACAAGCAACAACCTTGTCACTTACTTTAAACACGACAGCCTTTCCCAGGACCAAAAAAATAGACTTAGCTACATAAATAAAGGGGACTTTAGGAATCATAAAAATTGTCTTCTTAGCCTTAATGATACAAACTTATTTAAAGTCCAGACATGACAAAAATAAGAAATTGCTCCAAGCAAAAATAAGATAATTAGAAAAACTATTAACCTCTGAATTTCTTACAATATGTACCGAATTTAGTTTTTTATTTGGTTATAAATTTATCCTACTTTATGGAACTGGATGAATTCACTGGTGAGGGCCACGGCCTGAAGATCTGTGTCCGTTCTGGCCCTCACTACAAAAAGGACATTGTGGGGCTGGAGTGTGCCAGAGAAGGGCAGAGAGGCTGGGGAAGGCTCTGGAGTGAGCCGTATGAGGAGTGCCTGGGCACTGGGGCTCGTTCAGCCCGCAGAAGGAGGAGACCTGCCCTCTGCAATCCGGTGAGAGCAGGCTGTAGCCACCTGGGATTGGCTCCTTCTCCCAGGCACCAAACACAGGACACGAGGAAATGGCCTCAGGCTGCTCAAGGGGCGCCTCAGTTTGGACATCAAGAATTTCTTTATGAGTATGTTGTTAAACATTAGAATTGGCTACCGTGTGGAGTCACCATCCCTGCAGGAGGTTCAAGAAAGGATGAATGACAAGGTGGTGGGGTGGCCTTGGAGATTCTTTAACCTAAATATTCTGTGATCTGTGAATTGCTATTTTGCTGTGTATTGATTGTCTGTTGCATTTTCTATTTTGCATGTATATAAAGAAGTATTAATCATTGGTGTTACAGTAAAAATGGCCTTTTAGGAAATAAAGAGCTTGCACAAGTAGTTCTCTAACATGACACATATGCAGAAATTTTATTGCAAGCTGAAACCTGAGTCCACAGCTTCAAGCTCCCACTTATCATACCTTGAAGTGCTGTTTATTCTGTAAAGGGAATGCCCTGTGACCAAAGCAAACTGGAAGACATGAAAGCCACCACTGCCAGCAGAAGATGATGAACCTGTCCAGATAAGCAACAAATAATGGACAGAGAAGATCCAGGCAGGACACCAAATATTGCAGAACAAAAATCAACACTGGGCTGACAGTGCAAGGTGCATGAAGGGCTTGTTAGGACTGGAAGTAGAGATGAAAGGCTGTAAAGGCCCAGGGATTTCCTTTTTCTGGGTCACTACCCAGAGGCAGGCAGATAGATCTTTCTACCACTGTACTGCCAAAATTTTGGAGTTAAAGGCTGAGATTCAGCTACAGGGTATCTAGGATAGAGACAAGTCATTAGGACATATAGAGCAATGGGAAGCTTCCTCAAAAAAAAAAAAAAAAAAAGTTAATTTTGACAGGTGCTTGAGCTCTTTGATAAAATCAGAGTCAGAGTCATTTGGGTGGATAGGTGGGGTTTATATTGGCTGGATGACATGTGCCCACCAGGTGGCTCTACATTTCCCCTTCCCATCGGACAGGGGAGAAAATAAGATGGAAAATGTCTTGGAGTAGTAGAGATAAGGAAAGTTTACTAGAAAAAAAATGAAAGTTTGCATGTGCAGAAGTAAGTAAGAGAAGAAAAAGAGTCTGTATGGGTCTAATGCTGGCCAAATGCCAGTGCACCTACTAGAATATTACTCATTTTCTGCTGTGAGAGAAGAATTAGGAGAGCAAAGCAGGCTCAAACTTTAAGGGTATAAAAGAAAACTTTATTAACAGAATTAAAATAAAAAAATAATCAGAATAAAATCTTCAGAACACTTCTCCTCCCCCCTCAACCTTCTTTTCTTTCCCACTGACAATGTACAGAGACAAAACTTGGGACTTTCAGTGAGCCCACCACCACACTAAAATGGTCTTTCACCAGTTCTCAGTTCCGTACACAGTCTGTTCTGTGTTTTGGAGCCAGGAGGATGCCACCTTCACAGCTGATGTACCTATTCTGGGCAATACATTTGCTCCCAAACTGCTGGAATCAGATGCAGGAGCATTTTGAATCACCTTCCTCCACATGGCCATTGAGCAACACACATTGTCTGGATCTTTAGGAGGATTATCACTTTTTGGTTAACTGTAGATGACTTTCAGCACTGCTGATACACTCAGCTACATGGATACCCTCATCTGCAATGGTCCACTTGCCTGGAAGTTCACATCATCTTCCCCAAATGAATATCTTGCCCTCACATTTGAGAGGGGCTGTCTCCAAAAACTACAAATTGCTTTTTTTTTTTTTTTTTTTCCAATCCTCTTTCAATTTCTCGATGTCTAGCAAGGCATCCAGCTGTTTGGCTTCTTGACCTTCTAAATGGACTGTCAGTGCCATTATCCAGCACTGGAGCAACCAGGCAGGAGCACTCACTGGAGGCTCTAATCTTTTCACAAGTCTCAAGTTCTGATGAGGCAGGGACTGTTAACTTGGTGTTCTGTTTGATTTGTCTCACTCCTTTCAATTTCTCTGTTGAAGGACCAACTCTACCTCTCCTATCCTAATTCTCCTGCTCCTTCCTCCTCCCTTTCTAATCCATGACATGGACCTGCAGCTTGCCTCATCCATTTTCTTTACACCATTGGGGCAATTACTGTAGTTGTTGTTGGAGTACTATCTCAGCCACAGTGTCCCCAAATACAGTTCAGACTCCTACTTCACTGCAGTCCTCTGAGAGCACTGGACTGTGGCTGGATAGGCACAGGACAGGCCCCAGGACAGGGAGAGAAGTGCTGGCTTTCACTAGAATAGGCAAGGAGCCCTGCTGTTAGGTGATGCCTCAGTTGTTCAGGATTGATGTACAAATCCCAGGAAACGGGAGGTGATGACTGCCACAGGAATCTGCCAGATCTTACCAACACCCTGTCACCCAGGAGCTGGACACCTCAGGGAGCATTTCAGTACCTCCACACCTAAAGTTTTTTTATCTCTGACCACCAGGATGACCCCAGATTCCATGAGCCTCACAGAGTGCCAGCAGTATTAGTCAATATTTTACCTGCATTAAGCTGCTAAGGGTGAGCACAACCCTGGGAGGCTGCACTATAAAACTGCTCACACCAGTCTCAGGCAGGGAGAGGGAGGTGTATCCACCCCTGCCCACAGAACACGGCACAGCAGCGCCTTGGGGCCAAGGGAAAGGCACAGAACTCCTGGTGGTGTCAGTGTGTTCCCAAACTCAGCAAAATAAAGAGGTAAGTGGTGCAGCTGATGAACTTTGTATCCCACCACAGGAACTTTCTACTTAATAAATAAATGAATAAATAAAGTAAGTAAAGAATGAATAATGAGTAGTAAATCAATAAATATACAGTTAGAGATAACATAGTTTGACTTTAAGTCCCCACTGTGTGATACCAATAAATGCATATCTCTCCAACATAGTTCAGGTGGTTGTTGGGTACAGGATAGGACCAAATAAGAATTAATAAGAAAGTTTAATTCTTCCTGCAGTCATTATTGTTATGGTTAACATAGCTGTCCAGAGGAAGAAAGTAATTTATTAAATTTATTAAAAAGTAATTTATTTAAAACTCATTAAAAAAGCTATCTTGTAGACAATGTCATGTGCCATTTACTTTCATTTTTTTTTGCTACTGAGGACTCAGCTGGAAACTTTTTTGCCCCTCTCATTTTAGTGCTCTTCCATGCTAGATGGTAAGCGACTTCCCTCTGCTCTATGCCAAGTCTGTATTTTCTGTTCACCAATTCTCTAAAAATGCATTGCTCTCAATGACCATAAAACTAAACTTCTTATCCCATTGATAACGCGGGATCTGAATTTATTTAAAATTGATTATAGTCTAAAACCTAAATTTCTTCCTCCCTCTGAAAATGCCTTGCATTACATTTTCAACGTTCCAAGTTCTTGTTCTTTGCCATCATTTCAACCAAATATCACAACAGCAATTATGAAATTAAATTCACTGGAGCTGTGGCACCACCGGCATTTGAGGCATCTTGCATTCTTTGAAGATGTGAATCCGCTTTCGTTTTCCTTTTTCATGCTCCTTTAAAAGGCTGGAGCACTTTGAAGGGGCATGTAAGATCCCACATGAAGCCAAGAGGCACTGCAGCTCTGAACGCTTGCCCCATAATCCTTTCTGGAAAATGCCTGAGCTGAGCAGGGGAGGGACAGCCAAGGAGAGAAGTGGAGCCTGGCACCTTTATGGGCTGCAGGAGGATGGGCTGAGCCACAGCTCCCAGCTGATCCTCCGTGGAGATGGCTGCATTACACAACAGAGGGGCTTCAGGCTGAGAAAGTCAAGCAGCAGTGTTACCACAGATGTTCCTGTTGGCTTTCTCTGGTGTTCAGCTATGCACTTATGCTGTGTACAAAAAATAAAGAACAAAGTCCCTCCAACACCCTTTCACTATTTTGAAATGCCAGAGACTTCAGGCTGCTTATATAAAGCTTTTATTATAACTGCTAAAATGGTATTTTCTTTTGGCTACCTAAAGGTCAAAGATGAGTGACTTAATTATGAGACTTTGAATTCTGTTTTGTTCATCTTTTTCTGATTCTCCTATCTCAGGTCTAAACTGTATCATGTAGTAGAATGTTTACATTTAGGAGACCTTCTTGCCTGAAGATCTTTATTTGTGCATGCAATGACAGGCTGCTCCAGCACCTGGACTTGTGACCAGACACTGTGCAGGAAACACAAAGCTTAGCCTCATTAAACAGTTACACCAAAGAGCAAATTCCCAAATATCACTGATTGGCATTTAAATTCTTCAGTGTGTTAACAATGTCAGAAATTATTGCTGCAATGTAACATCCTAGATCTATATGCTAAACTTGCATTACAAAAAGATGTTAAAAAACAGTCTTCATTTGTCATTATCCTGAGGCCTAATGATATTTGCTGGTTTTGTAATTTTGGTTAAAATGTGGCTCTGTTATAATTGGATTGGTCAAAAAACTTAACCTCAGGTGACAAATCTAAAAGTAGTTTCTGTAAGAAGTATGTGTTTGAATCAAGTTTTGTAAAATGAACAATAAATTAAAAATAATTCTCAGTGGGAGAACTGCTGTTACATAGTCCAGGCAGCTAAATAATTTAGATAAGCTTTTATTTATCTTATCTAGAAGTTCACGGCAAGAATTCTGAAGACTCAGGTGACCTCCAATATTATTTCTTTGAGTCCTAGATTTTAAAGTTGTTAATTCTCTTTTAACAAATTGTTTTGCTACTGTCAACAACCTGTGTCTGAAGCAGTCTTTTTCAAGGTTCCTTTTTTAGGTTGTATTTGAAATGTTTTTGATCAAATACTGCTTATGCACAGCTGTCATTTACATATGAGTGTTCTTAGTCCTGCAAATAATAGTTCTAATTATTTAATCTTTCAAGAACGGCAACTTGGGACCTGTTTGAAATTTAAGTTGCTGTTATCAACTCCTGCAGTATTTTAAATCCAGGCTAATTATCTTAAGAACTGTTTTAAATGTAAATATAAGTAAAATCGTAGATAACTTATTAAAATATTTATCTTCATTATTGTTTTATCTATAATTATAATGATTCTATTAAGTGCAAGAATTTAAAATTACATATTATTCCTTCTGATATTGCACCATAAAATATACTTAGCTTGAAAGTTCAGCTGTATTTCACTATCTTACTCTCCCAATTCCTGCTACTCCTGCCTGAAAAAAACCAAACCAAAACCAAACAACAAAACAAAACCACAATCCACATCAGAAAGTGGAATCAAGATAAGACATATTAGGACAGATGGTTGCTAGTGCTAGCACTAGAGCAGTGTGTGAATATATGGTCACAGTTCTTGTTCACTCTAGATTTAATACTTCATGGATTATCTTTGAGATCCCCTCCAATCCATTCTATGATCTACACGTATTATCAAATTCCACAGCACAAACATTAACCGAAAAATGCCTGCAGACTTTGGCACAGCTTTTCAGGAAACAGGAGTCATTGACCAGTTCATGGGGAATAGTCAGAGTTACTTGAGTACCACAAACCCCAGATTTTCCAGTATTATTCCTGTTGATGAACACTGCATCAACATCTCTCTTGTCCACTTTGTTAACAAGCAGGCTAGGAGAGGGCAAGATGTTGGCAGGGGACACAGATGGGACCGATTTCCTAGTTGACCAAAGAGATATTCAGTGCTCTAAAATATGCTCAGCAATAAAACCTGGAGGGTGGTGGGGTATTTTCCCAAGGACACTGTGCACTGCTCTGCTGACCAGGAGTGTCTTTGCATCACTGCCTGGTTGGTTGGTTTTGGTTGGGTTTATTCATTGCTTTTATTTGTTGGTGGTTTGGGGGTTTTTCTGTTCCTTTCACCTGTTAACCTGTCTTTATCTTGACCCATAATTTTGTAACTTTTTCTCTTCTGATCTTTTCCTGTGTCCTGCTGGTAGCAGTGGGGACAGGAAGGAGCAAGTGTCTGGATGGTGTTTAACTGCAGGCTGGGGTTAACACCAGCACGGAGACACAGAGCTGTTTTGACCTATGCCTAGGAAATTACATTGACAATAGTGATGAACAAAGGAAAAGAGGAAGAAATGAAATCCCAAAGAAAAACGACCCCAATTAGTTAAAACTGTACAAGTGAGCTTCTTCTGATTGCTTCAATACAAACCTCTTCTTGAGTAATGGTACAACCACTGCTCCATAAGAGCAAGACTTGAGCTGAGGCCCACAGCTCCAAAAGGGTTAACAGATGTGTGTGAATAACTTTTCAAAACCAGCCTGGATAGTGCGTTTGAGACTTCATAAAGGTGATTCATTCATTCACTCACCCACTCACTCACTTTTTACACTGTTCAGCTCTTGGACAATGGTGCTCAGGGCTGTTTAAAGGACAAACCAGCCAAATAATTAGTGAAAAGAGAGTAGATGGCCTTCCTATAGAAAAACATAGAATCAAGCCTTAGAATGTTGTAAGGATGCTGAGAAGAGAGAGGGACAATCCCATGGCTTCTGTTTTCTTTTACCAGCAATGTGCTGGGATCTTCATGGGGCCCCATCTGCAGCTCCATCCACGACAGCACAAACCAAAGTCTGAGGGGTTCTTTGATGGCACTGTACTTGGCCAGACAAAAACTATGTGCAAATTTTTTTCAGGGCCCAGATGCTCTGATTTTAGGCAGAGTGCAGTGCCTAAATAATCTTGAAAAGCTAAGTATGAGATAGGTGAATCTCTTGAAGGTACCTTAACTACATGATTTAGATCAAAAAATGAGCACAAAAATTTATCCTACTTTTTGTGTATCTTTCAGGAGGAAATGTTCTTGGCTATCTCTAAAACAGAACCCATTTTGGAGATGTAAAAGCAAAAATAACTAGGGTGATTCATCCAATACTGATGGTTTATTACTTTATCAGACAGGGTGTTTGTTTTCACCACTAACACCACTTACTCCTTTTCTTTATCCACAGCTCTTAGTTTTATTCAAGTCTTCTACACACTTGATCTCTTGCAATACTCACAGCACTGCATTCTGGGACTCTGGATATTTCAAACATCTTTTAGATGACAGATTTTTTGTTCTGTCAGAAAGAAACAACAGATCAATATTGATAGACAAGAAAGTAAATAATATCTCAGAAGTATGACAGAAAAATCTGCGTATTTTTTAAGTTTATGATTCCATATAAGATCCAGAAAAAGTGACAACAAAAGTAACTTTGGAACTACAGACCAGAATCAGTATGACACATTTCACTCAGGTGAGAAGAAACTTATTTTTCATTGTTCTTAGGTCACTTGCAGGATTTGTTTTAATTGCTTTCAGATGAATTTTACTTTTATGTAACAACAAACATTCAGTTTTTTGAAATCAAATCTAAAGTGAGGTGAGCACAAATGGTCAAAGCCTCCTGGTAAGTGGATCCCTGTTTCAAGGATGCCAAAAAACTGATAAATGACATGTATCTCTTAGATAAACTGGATGTCCTTAGGAACTTTGCTTATAGAGTGGCTTCACTGGATATTGAAACTTAACTCTTAGCTAAGAGCTGTCAAGAACTGTATTTTATTTATAAATGAACTCACTCTGTGAGCAAATCAGAACCCTCCCAGCACAAAATTTCTCTAGAAAAAAGTAAAATACAGCCCACCTGTTTCACTACACTGCTGATATTCTGGGGTAGGGGAGTTGTCCTGAGTAGGATAAAATTGTCTGCAATTGAATTTTTAATTGCAACTCCCCAAATATCAAATTAATTATTTAACACATTAAAAAATGATCTTTTCTAACTGGGGAGGATAAAGTCTAACTGCACATCAACAAGGCAAATCTTAGGAGAAAATAGACTCTCAACAAAGAAATCTTCAGAGTTTAAAATTTTACTACCATTTGTAAGCAGGGCTCCTGCACTGGATGTTTTCTCCATTGTTTGGCATTTTATTAGAAGTGTACACAGGATTTGAAATACTATGCCTTGGGCTGTGACTGGGGAAGAGAGGTAACAGCACATGGCAACATGGAAGTCCAAGAGGATTAATGTCATTAACTGTGAAAATTTCACACAGACTGACCTTGGTGATTATGTTTTGACTTTGGTTGAATTAAATAAAACATTTTTAAAAATTGTAATAATAAAAACAAACTCTATTTCAGGTTTGAAAGTAACTTTGCATTTTCTGAATGTTGTTTAACTACTTACATCAAAAGTCTTCCAATTTCGACATGAATGTCTTCTAAACCCAGAAAGTTCTGTTTGTGCTCATACCCAGAACTAAGTCCTAAGAGAGATGAAAAGTTTGGCATTTAGCCCAGACCTAACAATCCATACATTAGGCAATTCTCAGCCTAATCTAAGAAAGGCTTTATTGAGGCTGAAGGGAGTGAATAAAACAGTGATCCTGCCTGGGAAAGGGGCTTCAAGGGAAATTCAGTCCTGGTGAGTTTTACAGCTCAGCTGAAGGTCTTGTAGAGGTGGACACTGAAAGTGTTTTGGTAAAAGCTTCCCTAGAGAGTTTTGGAAAGTATTGTGGTTTAGTTTCTGCTTTTGCTAGACGTCAGACCTGCTTCTCTGGATTGGATATTTATCATTATGACATAAACATTTCTAAAATATTGCTAGGTGCTCAGCCCCTCTTTGAATCAGCTCTGTAAAAGACAGGAATATTCCAAAATCAGTAATACTGACTAAGAAAGGCAAACAAATCCAGCTTGAGTGAGGAGTGCTCTTGCTGGAATTTCACTAATAATTCTGCCCTTGGAACCCCTTCTTCCTTCTCAGATCTGATATATCTTGGACATAACATTCATAGTGTAGGGGAAAACCCAAAAAGACAGACTAATTGAAGGAGCAGGAACTTGGAATTCTCTACCTTACTAGCTTTCCTGACAAATAGAGAGGTTTTTTTCCTAATGACTTTGTTTTCCTCCCACCAAATAATTTTCAGATCCTTTTTGAACTAAGGAAAAGCTTGAAGATTATATTATGGGTCTGCCTGCCATATATGTAGCAACTTATGTAGTTGAAATAATGCCAGAAATAAGTGAAATTGTAGTGAGAATCTCCCTGCTCAGTGTTAGAATTTTGATTACTAAAATGAGAGAGTTAATGCTGCTACTTCATTGAAACAGAAAAGATTAACCTTGACAATGTTTTTAATTACATTTGAGGGCACAGATGTAAAGTGGAAAGGGATATATCTCTTACACCCAAGTTAGATGGTTGAGAGCTAAGGAAGTGGGAAATACTCTCATCCTTAGACATTTGTGCCTGGTTTCAAGCATAATTTCTGCCCTATCTTCTGTGGTTGTACCTCACCCCACACACACATCACAAATTCATTTGAGCTTGCAAGTCTCCTTTTATGGCCTCGTAGGGATTCTAGGCCATTCAGCCTCTGGTCTGCACTGTTGGGACCTAGAAGTCACTCAGCTTTGCTATCCCTATTCTTCCCCAAGATCCTGATTGGATCCAGCTTTTTATCTCACTATTCTTTCCTGTTATTTTAGATGCATAATGTTTATTCAATCACTGTTTAATTCAGAATGGAAATGCGACTTTCACAAGGAAGTCTCATATTTTTAATAGAAATCTGAGGTTTTTCTTGGTATGTGTGCACCACATTGGCTAGCTGTAGAAAGTCATGAGCTGTCTCTAAATCTAAAATGAGAATTCAGAGTCACAGATTTACAAGAGGTACTGCATTTCCTTGGCTTAAGAAATTTTGATAATTGAAAAATTACCGTTTTGGGAAAACTGGTTATGTTATATAGCTTTTGGGTTGGTTCATTTTGGTGCACTTGGGGAATAACCCAGTAAATTTTTAAAGTGAAAACCTAGTTAGCCTGCTTTACTAAGGGATAAATTGGTGCACGAAGACAAAATAATATTAATAAGAGCTCTCTTCAAAGAAGATAAATAGCTCTGAGAATTATTTTAAAGTTGCACCATCTAATGTCAACTGTTACACCTATTTAAAAAAAAATACCTCTTTTAGCTGCTGAGACACTACAAAAATAGTTTTTAAAAAGATGAGGAAAAATTCCAGCAACAACCAAGCACAAACCTGCTGTTCAAGCTCTCACTTACTTCAGCAGATAATCTGGACAGGACAAGTTAACAAACCCAAGTACAATCAGATTATTTCATTTTAAGGGGATTATTCAAGTAAAGCGATTTCAGATGACATAATGCAACAGGAAAATACAGTTAGAAATAAAATATAGGAACAGAAAGAATCATGGCTATGGGAGAACTGGATGTGCTGCAGAACAAAGACAACCATAATGACCTCATTATGTGAAGAGTTCCTCAGAAGCCCTTTTTGCAACATTTGGAGGATGACAGCAAGGAAAGGAAGATGACTAACGGATGATTATTAAGGTGATACTGTATGAGGACAGAGATGACCAGGGAAAGTGGTTCTGCATTAATTCCTTTGGAAATTTAAACTTTTTTTATCCTAAATTTCATCCCAACTCTTAGGGTTATTTTAAGGACTGAGCCACACATTTCAAAAGGGTGGAAAAGAACACGAGAAATGAAAGAAGGTGGAAGAACCATTGAGGGAAAATAATGGCATCCTTTGTTTCCTGCAGACAAAGCAAGTGACACAATTAGCAGGATAAATACAAGCAATTGCTTCATCTTTGGTGTGTTCTGCTGCTGTCTTCTTGAGAAGTTTATAAATAATAAAACAGCCAGGGGCACCTGAACTAGTTTACATTGGAATAATAAACTCGTTTAAATGAACTATGTGTGAAAATATCTTTGGGGCACAAAATGATTCTAAGCTTCAAATTACATCCCAGCAAACTTAGACCAACATTTACACTGAAGGAAAAACTGCAGGTGTGCATGCAATTATCAGGTGGCAACATATCCAGAATGACATTAATTATAGATTATCTGTATCAAGAGAATGGATTACTTGGTTTAGGGAACTTCACTTCTGTAGAAATTCTCAGCCATTTCTGGGAATTTGCACTAGAATTAACTCAAAATGAAGCTCAGTCCTTTTGAATATAGAGCTCTGAGGAGCACTGGAGGGTTGGGCAGCCCAGGCTGACATTTCTGTCAGCAGATGGGGAAACCATGGACGGCTGGACAGTAAACCTGAGTAAACTGCTGTTGGTAAACCTGGAGTTCATCAGGGAAGAGGGAAGTGAGAGACTGCTTGGGGGAACAATGGTGTAAAGAAGTTGTGGAATAAATTACCATTTTAGCTTAGACTGATGAGGCTGTAAAATCCGTGCTGTGGGAGGGGCTGGAAGAAGTTATTTGTGATTTTCCTCTCCAGGGTAGGAGCTCCCCTCTTGTCTTTATTCTCATGCCTGACAACAAAACCTGCATCTTCTGGAAAAGGGTTAGCAGTGAAGAATCTGTCAAAAGTCAGGTTGTATTGTAAGCTTTTGTGGAAAGGAGTTAAGAAAGGTCTGAGTTATTGAAGAAGTAATTATAGAATTGCTTCTAATTAGATCCCACAGTTCTCTGGGGAGACACAAGGATGCTGAGGTTTGACATTTGGCCCCACACACAGACATGCACCACATTTAGCAGAAGTGAAGCTTTCACCAGGGTGAGTAAGATGTATCTCAGGAATACAGTGCACTGCTGACAGAACTGGGGATTAAACCGCAGCAAGGATTTCAAACTGGAACATGTGACTAAGCTGACTTTTAATTGCCGTGAAATAAACTTATTAATTAATTCAAAAATAAAGGTTGAAATGGTAGGGGTTTGTTTTCTAATGAAAATATTTCGTTGAAAAAATGGTTACACTTTTTGTTGATATAGTGCTTTTGATTATTTTTACACTTTGATATCCCTAATTAATTTATGTGCTTTGCAGTGTATTTAAAAAGAAATATGGTGCTGATAATTTTATTTTCATGACTTTTTGCTATATTTAACAAATGGGGCAGACACTTACAATGATTAATCAGAGCCAATTTGTAGAATTATTTTGGCTGGTTCTGCAACCTGAATGTGTGGTTTTAGCCAGAAATATTCCCACAGAAAACCTAAGTAGAGTGTTAGCATTTCTAAAGTGTCTATCACTTTTAAATAGAACTGCTTCCGTTGAACGGGGAAACAATGTTATGAAAAGGAAGGTAAAGTCAACTACCCTACCATACATTGGTTTAACTGAAATTCCTTTCCTCTGGAAAAGGCTGCCCTGGATATTTAAGGAATCATCTGATAAGGATGCAATTTACAGTGGAATTTCCAAGATTTAGACCTTTGCAGGTTTCCCTCTGTGAATTATTCTTCTAAGGACTTGATAAAAATTCTTGAAATGGTGCTTCAGTGGAAAGAGCCATCAGCTCCTCGATCAACTGGGTTACCAGGCTGCAATAATCCTGTTTTCCTGGGACTTCAGATCAGCATTTGTAGCAGCTCTATCAATAAAAGGGGGTAAAATGTTCCTGAGCAGCACCATCACGATTTGTCTGAATGTGGGAAAGAATTGGTGTGCTGGACAGACATCTGCCCCGCGCTGTTTAGGAATCTCACTGAACAGACTGGGAAAACAAGTAAATGGAAACAGAAATCTTACTTCTAAAACAGGACCTTGAAAAAAAAGAAATTTTCAGATACAGAGAACACTTCTGTTAATTCTGTTTTATTGCCAAAGTAAAAATCATAGAACAGCTTCTACATCTAGATATAGCTAGCTGATGGGAACTGGGAGAAAACTGCAAAAGCATTCTTGACCTCATCTCAGTAAAAGGGGAAATTTTTCATTTCCATGCAGCCATAATTTTCTTTGACATTTTTCCATAGGAGTGTCAAATTGGCTAATTTCGAGGTGTTTTTCTTTCTTCATGATACATTTTGTTTAAATAGAAAAAAAAACATTCTGGGAAAAAAAAAAAAAAAAAAAAAAGTGTGTAAAAAGATTGTTGCGGTCAGCAGAAAAAAAACATAAAAATTGTTTGTGTCCATTCAAGCATCAGATTCATACCAAGCAGCTCTGTGAACCCACAGCTCAAAGCTTCCCACTTAAGTATCTGCTCACTGGCTTTGTTGGAAGTGTTTTATGTGCAGCTCATATTTTAACCTACACTTTATAGTTGATGTTATTGAACACAGCCAGCATTCAGTAGGTATCAGGGCCTTAGAGTCTAGGAACACAAATAACACTGAAGAGTGAAAAAACCAGCAGCAGCTCCAAACCTAAAACCAACAAACAAATCATCAAATGATCTACAGCTCCAGAAAGTGTACTGAAATCAGAGATACATCCCACTAGACCAACTTTTGTCCTTTAGTTTCTGTAATTTTCAAAATCAATTGTTTATGGCAGATTTCAGGAGAATGTGTTTTTTATTTAAAGAACTCAAAAGTTTTGGAGATTCCCATTACCTTGAATGTCACTGGAACAGATTGTGAACCTATATAGACTTTTAAATTTGATCAGAATAATGGAAGGAATGTAGCCTTGAGTTATAAATCTAAGAGTTTTTCAGTGAATAATAGAGCCAAACCCTCGATTTTGGACTTGCCTAAAAGAGCAATATATGGGCAGAAATGTGCACTGATGCCATTAACTTATCACTGGATTTTTACCAGTGGTTGAAAGCCTGATATTTTTGAAAATTAATCTACATGCAGCTTAGGCATTTTTTATTTTATTATCAACTTCATTAAGGTAATATTCACATATTTGCATGTGTTATTAAGATATGTCTGTTTAAGATAAGACAAATAGTGTCTGAAGGAAATATTGATCAGATAGCTATTAAAAGACTAATGATGAATAGTCACACTGAGCCTCTTGGTGTGATGGTTGAAGACTAAGGAGCCTCACTTGTTCTCTGAAGAAGGAATATAAAAGATCCCAGAAAGAAAATCAGCTGAGCAACTGGTTTCATTATTAAAAACAGAATTGAGAAATTGAAGTATCTCATATGGCAACGCAGAAGATTTCTGAATAAGGAAGTAGCTTAAGTAGGAATTTACTTATGAATATTTTAGTATTTTGTCTGTGTCATTTTAGTTTCTTCTATCTGCAAAGATCTGGTTTATTATATACTACCAGAAAATACTGATGGGAAAAATGTAGTCTACTCTTTGGAAAAGTGGGAAATGGCCCGTTGTGGTGTGACACTGTGAGCACTACATTGAGGGCTCCCACTGCATGTCAGTCGTGTCACAGTCCTGCTGCTCAAACTACCCTTGCTAGAATGGAAGAAGGGAAGACTCTGGTAAGCCACTCTCCTGACTGTCAGCAGATCCATGTTCACCTTCTTTAAAAAAGAGAATAAACTAACTTTATAAGGATCATGTATTATATCTGTAGGAGGAAATAAGGCTAGTAACCATGGGATTTTTTTTTTTTTTTTTTTTTTTTTGTGATATTGAGCTCCCTTACTCTGCTACTGGGAACGATCTTTGGCATGTGTTAACTCTCAAGCCATGTCTAGGGGTTGCTTGTAAAAGTGCAGACTGGTACAGATATTAACCTTACAAGGGACTGTTCTAATAATTTAGCAATACTGAGGAGTCTCAGCCTCTGAGTGTTCTCAGGCAGGGGCTAGTTCACTCGTACAGGCACTGCCAGAACAGGAACAGAATACTGATCCCAAATGTGCTGGTATTTCAGGCACACAGGAGTGAGACAGTAATTTATACACAGATGCTGACACACTCCCAGTGTTAACTCCTAAAGACAGATATAAAATATAAAATACAATTTTTTGTTTTTTCCTCTTGAGAAGAATTCCAGAAGATATGTCCTCTGACAAATATATTTCTGTGCTGCATGTGCTAGCAGAGTGGTGTGGCAGGGGACTTTAGAAGATGAGAATACAAAATTCACCATCCTGTAGGGAATCACTGCTTGTGCCAACTGTCAGCTGAGATAGAGCCAAGAGACAAGGCATTATGCTGAAAGGCACAGATTCTGATCGGATGTAAGATATTCAGCTGGAGCCACTTCCTTTTCCTGTGTGCTGGAAAAGGACAGAAGGACCCCATAGAGCACCTAAAACACTCTGGAGAGAAACACAGCTGCCAGACTAAATGTATACAAGCTGAAATTTAATCTCCTAGCAATGGACATAAAATGCATAGGAAAGAGAAAGAAAGCAGGAGGCTGAGAGGGTCACTGTAGTCACCACTACTGGAGACTAAGCTGCTACAGAAGGTTCCTCCTCTGAGGGACATTCAGTCAAAAGCCTTCCCATGCACACTACATGTTCTAGCTGTCCCCAGGCTGCTCCACCCACGGCTGGACGCACCACTGATCCTGCAGGGCCACTCTGTGCCTGCCTCTCTGCCCCAGTCCCACCCACAGTCACAGCACATGTGGCATCATGCATCCTGCTTTCTGTGGTCCTTCCGTTCCCTTCCTTATTTCCCCACGGTACTTGCAGTGACAAGAGAACAGGAATGCACTTGTCACTTTCACCTGCAGAGAATGCAAAAAGAGTATTAAATTTCATTAAGGTTATTTGTATTTCCATGTCATTGACACTGGTGTGTTTCTCAGCTTTCAAAAAGGTGATATAAAAGCCTTTGGTAATCCATTGTGTATGATCTGGCCACCACTAGAACTCAACTTGATCCTTTCTATTGAAATTGCTGCAGAAGGGTTAAACTTTCACCACTGAAAAGCTCTGTCTAAGAAGAGGAATAGAAAATATTTGGAATCCTTCAAGTCTAAATTTTTATAACGTGAAGTGGAAATGTATTTCAGATTTACAGTGAATCTATACAGGCATGGAAGTAATTATTCTACTTTGCATAATGACCTCTGGCCCCTCAGGTGACACTTGTTTGCAGCAGTTAGACTACCTGGGATTGCAAAATTGAAAGGTGTAGCTCTTGTGATGTGAATCCTAGTATTTGTAACATAGAAGTGTTTCTGGAAAGTCAATAATGGCTCAGATATCGATGCCAAATTCACAGTGCAGACTCCTCCCTCTTCACAGTTCGTGAAGATTTGCAGGCTGGAATTAAACCCTGCACTTTCTTTCAGTCTCCTGCTAGAGCCCCTCGTCATTCCTGTTCGGTTCTGACACAATTCCCGTTTCTGCTGGCCGCCAGTGCCCCCTGTCCCCCAGGAAACGGGCTGTGCAGACAGGCAAAGGCTTCAAAGGACACACTAGATCTGGAAACATCAGCACAGTCACTCCTCAGCATTGCTCAAGGCTCCCACAGGATGCTAATACTTGTTCAGTAGCATAAGGAATATTAAACACAACGGGCATTGTTTTAAACATTGGTCCAACACCTTCAGACGACAGCACAAAGGCAGGGATTCAGGAGCACGGATCTTTGAAGGATCTCTTTCATGATGAACATTAGTTGAAAATTGTATACAAAAAACATGACATGAGAAAAGTATACCAGGTTTATAGGACAGAATCAATCTGCATTTATTGTTAAATTTCAGATGTATTTTAGTTTCTTTTCGTAACATTCTTGTATTTTAGCTTGTTGCCTGGCAACACTATTTTTAGATATTCAAGTAACGTGTATCTTTGCAAATTAATCTCTGAAACGTGATTGCTGAGTCCTTTCTAAATAGGCATTATCAGGATGCTGAAATACAAATCAATATAATAACCATCTCTCTAGCATTTAAAAGTGATGAGTAGAATGAAAAAATTCTAACAAAACCACACATTTTATAAATCTGCTCTGGGGCATCATTTTCTGTATGTCACAACACATAAAAATTTAGAACCACACAACTGTGAAACTAGTTCAAGCATCATTATTAAGACTTCTCAATGTGCTGAACAGTTGCTGAAGATTCCCAGATAAATTAACAAATGAAATTTTTGCCTATGGCTGTTGATGGAATATGTGATCAATACTTCTCAAACTTTTCAATTTTGTTATCGCTGGCAAAAAATGCACGAATATGGAATTTTTTAAACTATTATATTGCAGAAGTATATTTAAAACTAGTCATGATTTTGTTTCATTTGGATTATTTTGGTAGAACAAAATACAAGCTAAAAGAAAAATGCTGTGTTTGCTGGAAGGAGTTAATTTCAAAAAAGAAATTGAAAGGAATATAACAACAGGATTAATTTGGAGTTTTTTATTCAAGATAAATCTGGGGTTTTTTATTTACTTTTTAAAAATTTCATATGCATATTCATGCAGTTAATACTGTGCAGAATTTTAGTGGTACTATTACAATATTCTCTTTTTTTTTTTTTTTTTTCCTTAAGTGAAATGTTTCATCATTACAGATGACCATGTGATAGAGGTCTTGTGGAAAAGGTGACGTTTTTTATCTACTTTTCTCACAGTTGCTTCAAATTATCATCACTGCTGAAGAAGATGGAAGCTCCATGGAGACTGCATCACCTGTTGGATTGTGCAGGGCAGGTTTTCCCATCCAGAAATCACAGCTCTGTGGCTGAGAATTTATTTATTAAAGTGCATAAAGCAAAGTCTTTTGCTTAGAGTGCTCATTCTTTTTTTGTATAAGTTGAGCAGCTTTTCAAAGGCCACTATCATTAGTTACTGTGAAATACCAAGAGTAGCAAGCCCTGAGTTTGCTAATGTGATTTTTCACATTAACAAAACATTGCAATGTCTACATCTCTGTTAAAAAATAATCATATTTAATAGCTGTGTATGGATTTTGTTAGCCCTAGGTACTAATCCTTCTACAACAGTTTCTGTTGTATCAAGTCACGTCTAAAAACACATGAAACTCACAAAATTACTGATTGTTATATATATTTGTTAAGGTTTTGATATTCAGGATGACACACCTTATCAAATGCATAATGACATCTAGTTCTTATGCCAATAAATGCTCAAACATGGTGTTTGTACTTTTTCTAATCCTGTGAAATATTTGTACTCAAGAATACCCCAAAACAACAGGAATGTGAGTTAAGAGAGTCTTTTAAATCATTTGTGACCTTGCAAATCACCCTGAAAATATGATGGATTTCTCCTGTTTATATTCTTGTCCTTACCTTGTTACATCTTTCAAAATTGTGATTAGGATTTAAGTGGAGGATCTACTAGTGCTTAGTATGGAGAAGAATATTTTTCTTGCCACCTCAGCTGGAATGATAAATTGAACCAGAAACTGATACAACAGATAATAAATATGGCACAACAAGGACTGAATCTCAGAAGAGATGAAACCTAAAATCCAGCACCAAATAAAACTGTAAACATATTGTGATAAAGATGCCCTCTCTGATATCTATTGGGATTTGCATTAAATGCTTCACCTTGCATAAATATAGACAAGAATGTAAAGAATGTTTATTTTTCTGTTTTACAAGTGTGGCCTTTATCTCAGATGACAACAGCTCAAACCCTTGTAAGGGGAAAACAAAAAATAAGAGCACAGCAGTGTGATAACAGACCTTCAGAATGCTGTTTTAATAATGGTGTCAAATACAGTGCACCCAGAATTGCTTTAAAAAGAACACTAGAATATTTCCTTTTTATAAATGTGCCAGCAACCACAACTAGAGAAAGTACCCAACCTTATTTTTGACCTTGAATTAAACAATTTTATTATCAATTAAAAAGATAACTTGTGCAATATGTAATTCCAAATGAAGCCATTACAGGAAAGAAACAGTGAAAGCTTCCTCTCAGAAAGGGCCTCTCCCATACCTCCTGCATGAGCTTCTCTCTCCATGTCCTGCCTGGACCCTGCTCCAGCATGGACTTAACAACCAAATTATTAGAGGTGCCTCTGCCCAAATAAAGTTGCAAACAAGATCATATGATGAAGTCAAAGAGTATAGATTTTATTGAACAGTAAATGTGAGGGGAGAGAGAGAGAGAGAAACAGATAGAAGAGGAGGGTGTTGGAAAGAGAGGGACAGAGAGACAGATTAAGCAGAAACATTTCACCACTCTGTGGATCCTGATCCAGGGTCATCCTGTTGGTCCTCTTCTTCTACTGTTCTCAGTTGTGGGGGTCCAAAGAGGCACCGAGTTCAGTATTTAACACATGTTCAGTGTCTGGGAACAGCCAAGCAGAGGGACTGGGGATGGGCTTTTACAGCTGAGCCAGGTTGTGTAAGGGAAGACAATTGGCATGACAGACAGCCCCACCTGTCTGTGCTGGGTCTGCTGCACCCAACACCCTGCTGGATGTTAGTCCCACCCTGATCCAGGCCAGAGGCTTTGCCACCAGCCACCCAGAACCTCTTCCCTCTCTCCTGGCTGGGAGGACAGAGCGTGCAAACCTGCCTCAGCAGACAAGGCTGTGTGCCGTGGCCTCTCCTGCTGGACCCAGCCTTGTTTAACTCTCCTTACACCTCAGATAATTGAACAGCAGTGCCACATTTCTCTCATCTCAAGTCCCTGTCAGGTGGCTTAACTCACAGCCCGAAATCCTGAAACCAAGGAGGCATGTTTGGGGAGATGGACCCAGTGATTGCAGCTCCTCTGAACTGTTTGCCAGAGTGGGCAAAATCCTTCCACAATCTTAATAGTGTTTAAGACAATTGTGATTTTTAAGTCTCTTACATGGACTTCCCACGGAGTCACAGCTTCCTCTGAGCATCCACTGGTCCAGCGTGGGGTTCCCATGGGCTGCAGGGTGACAGGATGCTTCACCAGGCTCTTCCCCATGGGGAATCTCTGCTCTGGTACCTGGAGCACCTCCTCCCTCTCCTTCCTTACTGCCATGGGTGTCCTCAGGCTGTTCTTCACACGGATTCTCCCTCCCTCTTTTCTGTGTTCGGTTTTGTCCTGTGCATTAATATTTCCTTTCTTAAATCTGTAATCCCAGAGGTGCTGCCCCTGCTGCTGATGGGCCCAGCCCTGGCCAGTGGTGGCTCTATCTTGGAGCTGTCTGCCATTAGCTCCATTTGAGGAAGGGGAAGCTTCCAGCAGCTTTCCACACAAGTGACACCTCTAACCTCCCCAGTATCAAGACTTGCCCTGCAAAGCTGTGAACCCAAAAGAAAATCAGTCTTAATATTGATGAGTTTCTAACAGCTTTGCAATGTTTCTAGAACACCTCTACAATATTTTCCCAATGTAAATGGAAAAATAGATGAGAGAATTTAGGAATCAGGCCCCAGTAAAACTGTCTGGAGACATCATATGCCAGGTAGAGATGATGAATGTTTCTGTGACACCTTTGAGAAGACATAAAATAGGGAAGAATTTTAACCTTCGCCTCATTTCCCATAGATGGAACACTAAAGTTTGACTAGGCACAGTCCTGTTCCATTTTCTAAGCCAAGAAATAAACAGTTCTATACTCAATCAAAACAAAGTAGTAAAGGAATTATAAAAGGTAAACAGCTATTAACTTGTCAGTGACTTTATTGATCACTCACTAAGAAGATGAAACTAAATGGTATTCCAAAGACAATCAATTGCATAATAGCCAGCAACAAATGTTAATGGACTGTTAAGATGCATATATATATGATTAAGGTATAATGACGAGTGACAAATTTCTCTAGTCTAATTTCAATGCCCATATCCTAAGCTGCGTGCGTGTGTCATGGTTTAACCCCAGACAGCAGTGAACCCCACACAGCTGCTCACATGCCATGCCTCCAGGTAGAAACTGGAAGGGAAAAAAATAGACAACTTATGGGTTGAGATAAACCATTTCAATAGGGAAAGTAAAAGCTGGCACCCAAGCAAAGAAAACCATATCATTAATTCTCTGCTTGCCACGGGCAGGCAGCTGCTCAGCCATCTCCAGGAGAGCAGAGCCCCATCACACGAACAGTGACTTGGGAAGTCAAACCCCAGCACTCCAAACATCCTCCCCCCTTCTGTATTGATCATGGTGCCGTATGTATGACATATCCAGATTTCCCAGACTTCACAGCATATTCCGAGTCGTAAGGGACCCACAAGGATCATTGCAACCACTCCTAAGTGAGTGGCCTTGAGTCCCTTGGGGTCACCTGTCCTGGCTGGTTCCTCTCAGCCTCCCATGCCTGCCCAACCTGCCACTATGCAGCATAAAAAGCAGGAAAGGCTCTGGCTCTGTGCACGCCCTGCTCAGCAGTAACAAAAACATCCCTGTGCTATGTGCTCAGCACAAATCCAAAACACAGCCTCATCCTAGCCATTGTGAGGAAAATCAGTCTGACTCATCAAAAACCAGAGCAGCATTTAATAAATTTATTCTGAAATAAGAAAAGACAGAATTTTTGAGCAACATACCATTTGACCTGTGAATCAGCCTCAGGGGACAACACTGGCACGAGATTCCTCAGTTGAAACAAGAGTCCTGTCACTGGAGACCAGGATGTGACACCCTTCTCAGACTTAAACTTTTCCATGTTTTTCTATGAAAATAGTAACACTTTTTCCCCCTCCTCTTGAATTGTCTCACATTTCAGCCAAAAGCATGACAGTCATGGCATCAGCTGCTCCACAGGCAAGAGGAAATGCCAGCTGTATCCCTGCTGAAAGTGGAGCCTTATCTCCACTCAATTGTCTACCGACCAATTTAATAAAGAAAACTCTCTCTGCTTTGGCATGGGAATGAATAGGAATGTCATTTATTCTTGAAACTGTTGTTCTTAGCCATGATCTGATAAGCAGAGGTGGTAGAGGTTCATCACTCCATGTCTTGCAGGTAAACCAACTGACTGACATTTTTCAGGTTGTTGAGGAAGGCTTTCAGTGAGTTGTTGTGATGTTGACTCTGGAGCCTGAGGCCAGAGCTCCTGAGCTGATGCACAGCTCTTTGCACAGCAATGGGCAGGGTCCTGTGGCACCAGGTGACAGGCTGGACACCCAGAGGTGCTGCAGGGGACAAGGACTCAGCAGGAGATCCCAGATTATTGGTGCACAGGGTGCCAGACTGTGAGTGTGTGAAATCCCAGGGAATCCTCGTTCAGAGCCCCTCCCGCAGCTCAAGCACGGGCTGCACCAGGATTGATTATCTGAAGGGTCCAGAGTCTGGGATGCCATCAGGGGACACCGAGAGTCAGGCCACAAGGAGCCTTGTCCAGCTGTGGGGTGGGGCATGCAGGGAGCCGAGTGAGGCATTCCCTGCAGCTGCCCAGTGTGGAGGGGCTTCACTCCCAGCATGAAAGCCTCTGGTGATGCAAGTGGGACTGCCAGAGGGCTCCTGAGTGGTCACACAGGGGAGGTTCCTTGAGATGTAAATAAATAGCTGAGGACAACAATTGTACTTAGCCCTGAGGTTCAATAATATTCTTACCCAAATATTTAATACAATATACCTAATATTTAAGAATCCTACAAAAATTGTTGACAGCTTAAGCATTTTGAGTCTACCAATGGAGAAAAAAATAAGCATTCAAAAAAAAGTATAGATGTGAAATTCTATTATATGTTGGGGTGTTTTGAGCGGTAATAAAATTTGCCAAATTTAAAGGCTGGTTATGGTCTACTTATACTTGCTTTGTCTAATGAGCTGCATTGGAACAGTATATACAGAAAGATGGATTTGTGCTTGGAGTAATGACTAATTATTTCAGTAGACTCTGCTAGAGCTAGTCATTGAATAAGCAGGTTTTTTCAGAAAGAAAAAGGTTGCAATATTCACTAAAGTCATATATCTAAAGAGATAATTAAAATCCTGTACTGGAAAGTTTAATGTTTTGTTAACATAAGTTTAGACCTTTGTCTTGGGCTTTATTAGACTAATGGGAAAAAATTAACATGTTTTCTTCCTGCTGTTTTCTCAGGGAAGAATGTAAAGAATTTTTATTAAACACTTATGTAAAAAATACGTACATTCTGCAAAGAGTTAAAATTTATTTGATCAGTACAATTCATTTTCATGATGTCTAAACCAATAATTCAAGATTGTTAAGATTTTAAAATCTAAACACTATACTCATGTCTATGCTGTATATTTCATTAAATGCTCTGTTATTGATTTTTTAAGAATTAACTAATAGTAAAAAGGTCATTTACAAGCCTCAGAATGGACATGTGCTCTTCTGACCAGTGTTGTACAAATAAACGAGGTGATGTTTATTCCACAGGCTGAAAGAATCCAGCATATTACTGTCAGCCCCAATTATTTCAAAATAATAAATCCCCCATAAATCTTTAGACTTGGTGTGGTGTTTGTTTGCTGAGGGGTTTTGTTTTGTGGTTTTTTGTTTTTTTTTTGCATTTTTTGTTTGTTGGTTGGTTGGTTTGGTGGGGCGGGTTTTTCCATTTTGTTCTGGGTTTTTTTGTTTTGGTGTCCTGGTTCCAGGCAGCAGAGAGTTCCTTTTTGCCATCCAGGAGGGGCATGGCAAGGACCCTGAGGGTATTTTACACCACCCATGCGCAGTCTCTTCTTTCTGGTGTGCTCAGGTAATCGTGTGTGGATCGTTTCGCCTCTCGGGTACACTGTTGGTATTGTTACTTTACGTTTTGTTATTTAATCCCTGCGCAGTCCATTGGTCTTATCTCAGGCCATGATCTTTGCCTTCTCTGTGCTCCCACTCACCTCTGCATCCACCACAGGAGCCAGGGAGGAGAATGAGCAAGCAGGTCCTGGTCTGGGATGTTTCCAGCAGAAAAAACCCTGGGGAATGCGCTTCCTAAACCACATATTTTGGTTTTTTGTTTTGGTTTGCCTTTTCAATTACCGTGTGGAAATAAAAGGGCAGTTATTGTGCTTTTGGTTCATCATTTGAGGCAGTTTTCAAGCTTTCTTTTAGCGCTTGAGGAAGTAGAAGTTACGACACGTATGTCAGACTCTCTTTTCAGGTAGTATGAGTCCAGAAGGTAATCTTTCTGCTCAGAATTAATGAAGGTTGAATTGTTTGATCATTGGATTTTCCAGATTACAAGATGCTGAAAGTTCTTTTTTTTTTTTTTTACAATATTGGGGTATTCACTTGAACCATTGGTGCAAATCTAAGTGAAATACAGAATAAGCCATTTTCTGTACCAATGATATTACCTAGAAAATCTGAGTAAACAGCAATGTAGCCAGCTGTCTATTTTTCAAAAATGTGTAGATAGTTGTTATCCTTGAAGCCTCAGCTTTTCTGCCAGATTTACTTCAAGAAAACACTTTCAAAGTTATCCAGAAGGGGCACATGGATAAACCCAGATGGACCCAACCAGGAAACCAAGCTAATTACCCCTGATGTGGGGCTGCTTATTCTGAACAGTTTTCAAAAAAAATGTACATGAAACCCCTGAAGGGAGGATGAATGAAAATCTCCATTTCAGATAAATTGCCAGCAGGAAAAAGAGATTGTTAGCTATTTCTGAAGCTGCACTGCTCAGCTTTGCACAGCTCATTCAGTAGCAAAGGAAGTCCAACTGCAGCACTGCTGTTTGGTCCAGACCATCCAGCTCTACTACACACAGCTGATGGTGTATGACTGAGTAAAGGTCTGCCACAATGGCCTAAAGGCTTACCCTGGCACACTGCCCTTATTATGATACAAATAAAGTGAATTCTGTGTCCACAAAATAGCTTTTGTGTGAATGAAAGAGAAGTTTTACTACTGAGTACAGCACATTCCCCACACCCGTCTGCCTTGGGAGGTTAAGGAAAGCCTGAGCTGTGGCTCATGGCTTTGCTATTCTGCTCAGGTCTGAATCCAGCCTTGATTAAAGCACACTGCTCTCAGGCCATGGATCTTCTGCTGTTCTCTCTGTTACTCTGAAGCATTGCACAGGGAGCTTAGCAGAGAAAAATAACTTGCCTTTGAAATGCAGGTGTTGCTGGTGTTCCTGAACTGGCACAGCATTTCAATTAAGTTGACAAAGATCTATTGGATGAGCAGATCAACCCTTCTGAATCAGCAGTATATTTCTCTGAAATATAGGCTTTATCTTCTTCTGAAGCTTTAGCTTCTGTTTAATAGCACTACTCCAAAAGCAGAATCATTAGGAAGCTGTATCTAATGAGTCATTCATTCCCAGTGCTAGGAATCCATCTAGTTAAAAGAGCAACAGATCTTTTCTTGTTCTGGTTATGAACTAAGGGGTCCAGTCAAACATCCATTAATTATCTGTAATTTAACTCGTCTGCACAGAAAGATGATTGGTATCCTCAAAGAAGTAGCTGTGCTTGTCAATTGTCAGTGTAACCCACAGGATGGTCCATCCTCCCACGGAAATACAAAAGCACTGCTGCTGTTCTGCTGCCAACAGAGACACCACCCTTTGCAAGGACTTTGTACTCATTTCAGCACTCCTAGCCAGAAAACCTGTGACTTCTGATGATAGCCAGGCATAGCTTCTGCTTCGTGGTGTCTTCAGTCTTTCATAGCACAACACAAGCTTTCAAAATATATTAACAGTACAAAAAATATTGAAAAAGAGTTTCCATTGCTCTTTTCTCTGATGGTTTTGCGCTTCCCTCTTGCTACCTGTTCCCGAATATTTTCAAAAGGCTTGTCATTCTGAGCATTAAGGCCATCACTTCAAACATCAATAGAAACAACAAAGTCAGAGTGAAGTAGTGGTTCACCTGGAAATATCTACTTTATGGACTAGATTCGCTTGATGGCATTAGTTGGTGTGTTTATTCCCAAGTTTTAAGTTATCTTCAGTGCTTTCAGTATTTGTACGATTTTATGTTATAGAGTGAATGAGCAGAGTTACAGAGTGGCTGGAATTGCTTACTGTCCTTTCATACAGTATTAGAATTAATTGAAAGAGCCTTTTTTAATGCTTCAGAATCAGTCAGACCTTGCATTCTTTCCTCTTTCTTTTCATGCTCCTGTGTGTCTGAATGGCCTGAACAAAGTGTGTCCTTAGCTGTATTACTTACCCAAATATTTGCAAAGACTGATTGCAAACATTTATTGACTCCACATGCACCAGTTTGGTTAAAGTAATGGTTTCCTGAGATGTTGTCCTGCACTTGCAACACCCGTTAATTAACACTAAGCCTTAATTTTTGACCTGTTATTAGATGAGCACTGCCATAGGAAGAAAAGCGTTTGGAAGCTGTTTCTACTCCTCGGTGCTGGTACCTACATGCTCTATTTGTGTAGAAGGTACAGCCCTGGCCTTTATGAGATCTTTACGCAGAGACTGGAGCTCTGTGCTGGCCTGATGAGCTGGGAATCAGCCATTTCTCTGAAGTGGTTATTTAACAAGTGGCAGGAGATTCTTAGTCTGGAGAAAGGGAGAAAGAGACAAAGAGAAAAGAGAGTGACAGCTGATTATGCTAATATTGGCAGCTTAACTGAGATGATAAGGTCAAAAGTTTATATAGTGTTATCATAACTCTGGAAAAAGCATCACCACTTATTTCACTGTACACAAATTGTGACCTGTGGTGTCTTAAAGAGAGGTTCATCTATTAATTACTCTTTTTACATATATATACCCTACTTTTATATTTCTCGTTCTCTGTTTTTCCACTGATGGTTTAAAAAACCCCATATCCTCAAGCTTAAAAAATGATTTAAAGAAAAAATCCTCAAGAAAATGAGTGAAGCAAATTGACTTAATTATAATGATTATGGAGAGATGCCTTTGCCCAAATTAGGGTGCAAATGAGACCATCTGGCCATGCCAATAGTACAGATGTTATTTGACAGTAAATGTGAGGTAGAGAGATAGAGAGAAATAGAAAGGTGAGGAGAGGGAGGGAAAGAGACAGATTCAGCAGAAGATACCATTCTGGATCCTGTGGTGTCTCTCAGGTCCTTCACCCTGGGCTGCTCAGTGATGGAGGGGTCTCAGCTAATTCAAAAGTTTTCAGTATTTATACACTGTATCAAACAAAGGAATTAATGCTCATGGCTACACAATTCTCTTATTCTATTAGTTAAATTATTTACTTCCTTCTGATGCTTGTTAGTTGACATGCTCAACCTTTCTCTTTTTTGAGTTGGTCACAGTGCGTTGGGGTCATGATCTCCCCCTGACAGAATGACCTTTACCCAGTCCAAGCTGATGTCAGCACAGTTCTCTCTTGGCTTTCCTCGTGGCATTCTTTAAATTCTGCATTCTTTATGTTATCAGTGAGAGTGTCTTCTCCCCCAGTTTTGATAACCTCTGCTCTGGGATAACATCTGGACGACAATACCACCTTTCTCTTGTCTCTAGTTCCATCATGGTGACCAAAGTTCCAGCCCAGCTACTGGGGTCCAGAGGCCTGTCTGTGGAGGGGGGTGTGCATTTTGGTGATCACAGATGCCATCTGTCCCATAGCTCAGGGAGATCTTTATTTGCCTGTGATATGCCCACAAGCAGTGGCTTCTTCCATGGTTTGCCATACAGGGAATTTTGTCTGGATGTGTCACCCAGGATGTGCCACACAGATCCTGTCTCTGCCAGGCCTGGGGGTTATGCCATCCTGACAACTCCATTTGTGTGCTTATCTCATGGCAAAATCCTGACACTCCATTTTGTGTTATCTCATGGCAAAGTCCTTCCTCAACCTTAACAGCGTTGGACACAGGCAACTGTGATCTTCAGGTTGTTACACTCTAAATGCCCAACTCTCAGTATTTGGGCCAGTCCTGTTCAATACCTTGTAGATCATCTGGACAGGTGGCTGGATGGGCTGTGGCCAGTGGCACAGTTTCAAGGCGGTGAAGTGTCAAGTCCTACCCTTGGGTCACAAAAAGCCCATGGTGGGTTGGGGCATCTGGAAATCTGCCCAGTGGAAAAGAACCTGGAGATGCTGGATTGTCTGAAAATGAGCCATCAGTGTGCCCAGTGGCGATAAGGCTGATGGAATCTGGTCTGTGTCACAAACAGTGTGGCCAGCAGGCCTAGAGAAGTGACTGTCCCCTGCACTGGCACTGCTGAGGCAAATGGAGTCCTGTGGCCAGTTGGAACCCCTTTCTGCAGGAAAGACATGGTGGTGTGGGAGAGAGCTGGAGAGGGGCAATGGGTGCTGGTGAAGCACCAAGAGACTGAGTCCTGTGAGGAGCAGCTGAGACCTGGGTTTGTTCATCCTGGAGAGAAGGAGGCTCAGGGGAAATCTTCTTCTCTCTGCGTTACCTGAAAGGAGATTGTATCCAGGTGGAGGTCCTCTCCTCTCCTCCCCCCCTCCCTCTCCTCTCCCTCCTCTCCTCTCCTCTCCTCTCCATCTCTCCCTCTCCTCTCCCTCTCCTCTCCCCTCTCCTCTCCTCTCCCTCCCTCCCTCTCCTCTCCTTCCTCTCCTCTCCTCCCTCTCCCTCCTCTCTCTCCTCTCCTCTCCTCCTTCCTCTCCTCTCCTCTCTCCTCTCCTCTCCTCTCCTCTCCTCTCCTCTCCTTCCTCTCCTCTCCTCTCCTCTCCTCTCCTCTCCTCTCCTCTCCAGCATCCAGCCAAGAGCAGATCCTCAAGGAACGCCCTCAAGGTGCCCAGAGAGGCTCAGGTTGGCCATCAGGAAGGATTTCTTTGCTGAAGGGTGGTGAGGTGTCAGAACAGCCTGCCAACATCGCTGGAAGTGTTCAGGAACAACTGGAATGGCACTTGTGCTGTGGTTCTGGTGACGGTGCTGATTGCTCAAAGGTTGGAATCAATGACCCTGGAGGGTTTTTCCAACCTTGATGATTCCATGATAATCTGATTGTTTAGTATGCCATTTCCATGCTGGGATATAATAATTTCTTTAATTACAGTAAGAGTTTTGCCTCAACAGCCTTGCCTGGGAGCATTGGTCTACACTTTATTGATTTTTCTTATGAAAAAACCCCACATTTTCTGACATCTGTTTTAATGTTATTTGTCCTTAAAGTCCCTTTAATCTCTTTTTCCTACTGGTAATCATATTAGCTGGAAAAAATAACAAAATATCTAATATCAGGATATAGTTCTTCCTGATTTCTACTGAGAACTTTAAAAGAAATCTCTTTTTCTGTATTATGCAGTTTAAATAAGGAAAGATTAATAGTACCTGCTTTTGTACAAGCCTGGGTTAATCTTATAATTCTCATTTCTCCACAGTATTAGCTACATATATGATCTTTTCATTTAAATTAGCAAGGAAAAATATCAAAGGAAGATAACAACAAAACCAAACATAAAATCCAAAAAAAAACAGTCCTCAGATTCTTCTTTATAATCTATACACACTGCAGGGTTTTGCATTTTGTTCTTTGCTAAAGAGTGTGTGGGGTGTTTTTTAAATTCACTTACATTAATTCAACTTAAACTGTTTTTTTATGAGACTGCACTTTCTTGTTATTTTGACATGAAATTGCAATAGGCCAGAACTGTTTAATATTGACCCACAGTCTTTGGAAGACTCAGCCTTGTACAACCTGAGCACTTTGGTGGGGTGACCAGAAGAGGTGCCTTAAACCACCAGTTTGAAAAAGGTCTGTTTTCGAGGTGAAGATATTTAGGAAAGGGCTGTGTGTATAATTATTCTTTCTGCTTCCTTTTGTCATGCTTCTCTGTGAGACAATGCAAAATCAATATTGCTGCAGAGGAGCAGAGTTTTTCTGCTCATGACGATACAGCCCAGACCCTCATGTCATTAACCATGTCACTCTTAGGAACGTTTTCTCAAAAGATGCTTATGTGACACAAAGAATGTCCCTATGCCCATCTAATTTCCCATTATATTTCAATTTAAGATGCAATTTTGGCTTTCACAAAGAGTCATTTTGCTGTTTCAGTTGCGAAGTGGCTGTATCTAGTGACACAGGGATACAACAAATCAATCCTACTGGTTTATTGAGTAAAGTTGAAGACAGTTCAGCTAGAGTGAAAAATGGGCATAATTCAGATATAACTATTTTAGAGACTCATTGGTGCCCAATGACTATATTAGGATATTTAAATGGTTCTCTATAAGCAAAATTCATTATAGAATTAAGAATCACAGAATGGGTTGGGTTAGAAGGTACCTTAAAGATTATCTGGTCCCAACCCAACTGCCATGGCAGGGAGATTTTTCATGAGATGAGGCTGCCTAGAGCCCTGTCCTTAGAGCCTGGCATTGCAGACATCCAGGGCTGGGGCATGCACAGCTTTTCTGTTCCAACAAACTGCTCCAGCCCCTCACCTCCTACACAAATCAAAATTTCTAGTGAAAAGTTTCTGCATAATATCCAATCTAAACCTACTCTCTTTCACCTAAACCTACACTTTCCATGTGAAACCATCTCCTCTTGTCCTGTCACTACACACCCTTGGAAAAAGTCTGGACCTGTTCATCCCCAGCCTGTGCTGATGACCCCAGCCTGTGCTGCACCTTGCTCTTGGTGCTGTTAAAACCCATGACATTTCTACCAGCCCACTTCCTGGGCTTGTTCTTGTTTATTCATTACAGATATTGTTAAAATATCTTTTGGACTGAAATAATTTAATAATGCTCTTTGGAAGAATGAGCACTCCCATAAAAACAAAAAAAATGCCAGACATAATGGAGAAGGCAGAGTCATAGCTAAAGGAAATAAATGCAGTTATGGGAAGTAACAGCAATCTGCCTTGACCCATGTGAGGATATATAAAAATTCAGTATCAATTCTGCACTAAATGTATCACCTCATCAATTACAGAATGTTTCAGCTCTGGGATTAGGGACAGCAAATTCTAAGGAGTAGCTTTACTGTCTTCCATTACATGAAAGTTGCTGCCATGCAACTACACTTTTCCTACACTTTCTATATCTTGTGGTTGTCATTCTGATTTTTACAGCCTCATGTTTTAGTTCAAAAGATTATATCAGTCCTACTTGTCCCAAGAAGAAAGAACATTCTCCTGAAACAAAAAATGTTTTCCTTGGAATCATGCTTTTGTTTGGTATCATGTTCAATCTGAGATGAGAACTTCTGTGTTTCAGTGAAAGAGTATCCAAACAAACACAGATCTATTAATTTACCAATAGAGCTATTTCAAATCTGGATTCAGAACAACTGTTAATCTCTTTTATCATACAAGCTGTATTATTTTCAATTTTTGTCCAATCTATTCACTCTGTTTATATGTGGAATCTAAAATAAAATATTGAAGAAGTGTCAGGACACAATCCTGTGCCATGTGCTCCAGGATGACTCTTCCTGAGTCAGGAGGTTGGACCAATGACCCACTGTGACCCCTCCCCACTTTCCCATCCTGGGATGCTGTGAGTACAGCTTACTTATCCTTGCAAGATTTAAGTGTGTTCACATAAGCCACAAGGCTGTTTACAGTCACTTAGACTTGGAATATTAAAGGCTTTTAACTACCCTGCCCTAAAAGGCCTAGCACCCACATGATATACACACAACCAAACTTTTTCACAGGCTGGTAGCTGCAGGATAAAAGGATAAGCAGTAATTGAAAACAGGAGGCATAAAGCATGAGTGCAGAATGGAAAGGTTTGCATTTACTTTGCATATCTGTAACCAGAAACACTGGTTACAAGCAGAGAATTATGGGCAGAAACAGCCAGTACCAATCCCTGACCTAATATAAATTTTTCCAGCTCATTGATTTCAATAGAGGTAGAAAATTTGCAGCAGTGAAAGCTGTAGGCCATTTTATTGCCCTGGTTCTGCTCTTGCCTGTGTGCTGTGAGGATGGACATCATGGACCCTGGATTCATCTCCCATCCTGTGGAAGATGAGTTTGTCCCTGGGCAGGTTTAATGTGTTTCAGTCATGAAGCAGCAGTGGGACTGGTGAAGAACAGGAGCACTTCAGCCATTGCAAATTCTGTCCATTCTCACTTCATCTGTGGATGTGGGCTGCTGCTGAGGGAGAGCAGCTTACGAGCAGACACATGAGCTGCAAATACTTCTGGAAGTGATCATCTGCACGGCCTCTGGAGGTCTGAGAAATTGTAAAAATCCAGCCTTTCTCTACTTGATATTACATACTTTTAATTGATGGGATTCAAAAGCAATTTGAAAGTCTCAGGGCACAATTCGGCATAGGTTTGCATGTCATATCACATTTTCTCATAATTTATTAATTTAATTCATAATTTAAATGAGAATATTGTAAAACATGGCTGTAGCTGAAGTTGTTGAAAATCAGTATTCTCTACCTCCTTCCTTTGTTCAGCTCTTTGCACCACGAATCTGACATAAAGATAGAGGAAACTTAAAGGAAGGGAAGTTTTTTGGCAGACAAAAAAAAAAGATATAGCCAAACAAACAACATGAGTTTGTATCCAGGAGTCATGTTCTTTAAAATAGGTTAACTGCTTTATCTGGAAAATCTGCTGGTGACTAAGGAAAGGGGCAAAACCAGATTCCTGCAGTCAAAGAAATGTGACAAACTCACTATGCAGCTCAGCAGCCCTTGGCAGTACAGCTGGAACTGATGGGGGGTGCCAGGTTAGCAACTGCGGGGAACTGAACATACAGAAATATTTAGGAATACCTTTAAAGCCATTGTCACATGTACTGTCACATTGTGCGTGGAGGAAACAGTTAACAGAACAGAAAAAACACTTCATTATCTCCTCTTGACCTCTTCTTATTACAGAACACCAAAAGGACACTGAATAAAACGGAATGATAGGAGATTAGAAAACTATTTTCTACAGCATATAATTAGCCAGCAATAGTCATTATGCTGAGAATCAGCAAGAATAAGGGCAATAATGCAGTCAGGTGCTTGCACCAGCGTTGATTCCAGCAGGATCTGCAGAGGAAACACCAAGATATTGTAACAAATCCCCACTGATTTAGTTAACATCCCCTGAAGGCACGCTCTCTGGACAATAGCTTTGCATGCAGTGGGTTATGCTGCCTTTCAGGGCCACAGGAAACACACAGGTCACCCGTGGGACACCCCAGCATCTGGCCGTGGGCAAGAGCCCCGGGGTGCTCTGGCACAGGGGATCCCCAGTGCTTTAAAGGTGTCTGCTGGCCAGCAGCAGCACCCAAATTAAATACCAGCAGTCATGGAGGTGGGATCCGTGAGCTACATCATGGAGGTAGCATGGCAGCAGATATTAGACATCATTAATTGATGGCATTTTATAACTTGGTGGAATTAGAGGCCGTGATCTCATGAGGATTTGAAATACAGATTTATTTTTTTTTCTTGGTTGGTTGGCTAAGGCAAGAAGAGAGAGATTAAACTGAAAGATCTGTACCAAAAACAACCATATAAAAAAACCCAAACTACTTTGGAAGAAACAGAAATCCTTCTGATTTAAAGCATGAGCTGTTTCCTATCACTGGATTGTTTTCTACTCATGGCTCAGGCTAGCAGGCAGTGCTAGTGCCATGAACAAAGCTGATCTGAATGTGGGTAGCCACACTTTTGCTCATATGAGCAAAATCCAGGGTTTTCTAGTTAGCTGCAGTTCAGCCACACTCACTCTTTTTACTGATGAGGGCCTCTACATCTGTCAACCACTCTGCTGGGTCACAGTTTCTTTTGTTAATTTAACCTCTCTCATCACCTTTACTTTCTCATGTCATTTTTTAATCTGTCTGAAAGGATATGCAGAGAAAGAACTTTAAATTATTTTTTTTTTAGAAATGCTTAATGTAGGTGTGTATAAGGACAGACGGAATTCATTTGGGCAAATGTTAGCTAATACAGACTTGCAAAAATTTTCTGAATTTCCTGTGCATTCTAAAGGCTGTGGTCCTGGTTCAATGGGTATTTGAGTGTTCCTGGGGGACAAAGCCTTCCATTTCCTTGTCAGGAGTTAAGGATTCTCTTTCTACTCAATCAGCACTGCAAAGAGCTTAACCCAGAGCTCTGAGCCCTCGGAAGGAAAATGTGAGTGATTGCTCAATGAGGACCACTTCTTGGGGCATTGTTGCAAACAGGTTGCTTGGACAAATCAGGCATTGAGCAATGGCATATAAACACCATGATCTGTTACACAAAGCAGTCTCACAAGCTGGGTAGGAGCTGAGCCCCACACCCAGGACCACTTCAAAGATTGAATACCAGAATTTCAGAGAAGGTTAATGAAAGCTGTAAATGATATGCTAGAATTTGCAGGAAACAAGGCAGCACAAAGAGCAAGGAGTTCCACTCCACTCTCTCTGCCTTTTTTATGATGGCAGCTAAATAGTCAGAGTGACCATTCCCCTAGACAGAGAGGATTTAGAGTCACTATAGGCCCTTTTATTACATTGCCCTCTGCAGTTTCAGGGCTGCACTCCTGGAAGATGGCCTGGAGAGGAAGGCAACTGCAAGGTTTCTGTGCTCTTCATCTAGAGCAGGAGCCTGCTGGGGTCTGTGAACAACCACTCTCAGAAAAACCCTGCTTAGTGGAATACAGGCAGGAGCTCTCTCTAAACGCTGCAGAAAACCAGTTTAGTTTTTCCCCACCTTTTCCCCTCGGGCAAGTATGGATTACTGAAATACAAAGGCTGGATACTGAGTTTGGCCCAAAATTTTAGTGTCTTATGAAGTTCTTTAGTTTCTTACATATTTCAGCATAGAATGAAGCATTGGAATTCCTTTTACCCTTTACACACTATTTTTATTAGCTGCAGATATTTCTGCAAATACTCTCTCTGGCTGAACGTAGCAAATGAGGTTTCATAATTTCCAGACACAATATTCACGTTATGTGTAGAAAGTTATATGTCTACACATTGATTTCAGTATGTCTAGTTTATTTCATAGCGTACAGGAAAAATACAGTCTTTACCATGCTAGAAGACATGCCAAAGATTCAAAATTTTTGCTGGTATTTCAATTTAATTTAATTTGTTAAAGCTTATAAGGAGATTGTTATAGTATTTAGATCAGTTGCTGATGACAACTGTTTCAATAATTGTAAAATATAAAATAGATGAGGCTATTTAAACTGCTTCAAATTTTGTAGCATAATTTATTTAATGAGTATATTCAAATAAAAAAAAATCATTAATAATTTGAAACATGAAGCAATGTTTTCTGTATGTATGTTTTATATTAAAAACAATGTATTCAATTCCCCTCATAGCGTTGGGATGGACAATAAATCTAAAATGGTATAGTGACTTAGTCCACTCCAGCATTTCTTGGCCTCTCTGTACCACAAATGAAATCTGGATTCGATAGGAAAGAATTACTGTGGAAGATCCAACAGAGCTCTTTGCTGGCACGTGAAAACCCAGGTTTATCAGCAGGGTTGTGGTGGTGTAGTCATTGCAGTGCTTACAGCTCTCCAGGTGCAATTACCATATCTACACTCACATATTAATTGTGTGATATCATACATAAATACAAACTGCTTTCCCCCTTCTAATAGATAAATTCATTAATTATATTTCCTTCAGCATAATAATGTTTTTAAAATGTTATAATGAAATATAGAGAACTCTAGAGTGCTCCTTATAGTGATTTTTTCAAAGCTCCTTGAAGTCACCAGGTAAGTGAAACTAAGTACAAAATAACAGCAACAACAACAACAACAAATTATTATTATTATTATTATTATTACACAGAAAGTATGAGCAAGACTGAGAACAGTAGGTGTATACATATATGCCTATATATTTGTCCTAGTAATATCTGAATTACATTTCAGGATGATTTCATGTGGAAAATTAAAGTTGTAGTACTTCAGTGAGTTTTAACTGGGACAAGGTAGTCAGGAAAATTCTACTGAGTTTCCACATCTCTCAAAAATCCCCAGTACTGTGTAAAGGATGGGATATGTTTTTCTCAGAGACTTAGTACTCGTAGCCACCCATTTCAGACTGGAAGATCTCTGTAGATTTATAGTAATCTCCACTTTAGACTCTCTACAAGAGATCCAGGACCAAAATGACAGAGTCTCTGTTTTAATCACTTCCTCTGCAGTGGTGCCATGTTAATTAGAAATTCCTGTTCTAAGGTGTTCTCTGAACTCTTAAGAGAGATCTTTTTTATCAGCAGGAAAATTATAGTACTCTTGCTTCTCTCTGACTCAGTGGAATGAATTTAAAGACATGTGAAGATCTGTAAATCTGTAGGAGCATAGAAATCTAATCCTAGAGAGTTTCTGCCATAGCTGCACTTTGAACAGGACTACATTTAAAGCAGACATTTCTTGCCATGCAGTCTGCCACAAGAGCTGGGCAGCTGACCTAACCCAGGCAGATTTTACAGCTGGTGTTGAATGCCTTGTCACAGCTGCTCTGCTGCATTGTTAAACCAGGGTGAGCATCTTCACAGTGGCAGCAGAACCATTGTGTGTAACCACAGATGGACAGAGATTGATCTGATCCAGCTGCAGATGTGTGAGTTAAACATGCATCTCTAACCTAATTACTGCTATCAGTGGAGAAAAGTAGACTCATGGAGACATTAATTAATTTGACTGGACTGCTGACTAAAAGACACTGGCCACAAGGGACAGGAGCCTAAATACCTGCCTTAAATCAAGACTTCTAAATTCTCATGCTGCATTAGAACAGAAAAATCCCATTCACACTGCTTAATGGATCAGAAAAAGATAAAGTAGGTTCCACTTAAGACTTCACTACTTAGAGTTTCACACTAAACCAGAAAAGAAATGAATCAGAGGGTCAAGAAGGAGTCTTGAGACAGCAGATACTCCTGAGAGTAGTGAAATGTCTGAAATTATCCTATTGCAGGAAACATTCGGGCATAGAATATCGCTGTGTGCCTTCCAAATTTCATAGCATAGGGCAAATATCTGCCTGGAAAGAGTCCACACAACCTTCATATACATCTCTAAGCATAGAATATAAAATACGTTATTTTTCTTTCTGTGCTCTAGGTCATTGAAAGGAAATTAAGTGTCCAGCTTTGAGGGAGCTCTAAGGAGGGAACTAAATTTTACAGAACAGAAATAGATGCCTGTGGCTGTCTGCAAAGATGTAGTAAAATGTTAAAGGGAGAAGAGGAGGGGGACATTATCTTAAGACTTCAGATATTTCTATGTAGGAAAGCAGTCTATGTCACAACAGAAAATGATGGTCTCCAAATCTGGTTAAATAGGATGAAAAAACTACTTCAAGCACACCTAGAATTGGAAGGCCCCATCATGCAGCATTAATTCAAAGGAAGTTTATCTATGAAATCTTATCTGCGTAGTTTTAAACTTTTCATTTTAAGTGAAACTTAGTTGAAATGATGGATCTATTGGAGTGGGCTCTATTTCTGTGGGGCAAGACTTCCAATCTTAAGACAAACCTGTTTATCACATACAAAAACAACCTTCCCTTTAATGGAAAGAGATCGGAGTTTTGAGGGCAGAACCTCTAGAGCTCAGTGACCTCCCACCAAGACAAATATGACAGCATGTAAGCCTGAGCCTATTCATAAACAGTAAATTTTTAAAAATATTGAATAGATTTATTGTCTTGGGTTGCAATATGTAACCAAAAATGTGTATTCTACTTGCCATCTGTTGAAACTGGTTAGGGAGGTGTTTTTCTTTATCTCTTGTACAAATATTCCTCATAACTGGTGGTGGGGGCGGGGGCAGGTGTCTTCTCTTAAGGGGCCAGCTGTTCAAACCAGGTGGTGCAATGTTCCTCTCTTCACCACCCACCCTCCCTCCGGGGCATATCTGCTGTTAATGGGCCATTAAGGCTCACCATGTGACTGATAAAATTACATCATCCCATTGGGAGAGGCTCCACCCAGTAGGAGGAGCCAAGCATTCCTACCTGGATAAAACCTGCACTTCAGAGCACCCACAGCCCTGTTTCCACTGGATTCCAGAGGAGGATTGGATCGCTCTTGCCACCACTGGACCCTTCTACAGGATCCTCTCTACTCCCACAGAAACACAGCTGTCACCCCAGGAGGACTTATCTTGGACTGCTCCCAACACCCTGATCAACATGTGTCAGGTCATATCCTGACTCCCTCAGCATTTCTAGGTTTTTTTATTAGCTTGGTTTTTTTTTGTACTACTACATTTGTATATTTTAATATTCCTAGTAAAGAACTGTTATTCCTACATCTTTGCCTGAAGGCACCTTAATTGCACAATTATAATAATTTGGGGGGAGGGGATTTACATTCTCCATTCCAAGGTTTAAAATCATAAAATCTGATATAATCATGGACAGAAACTCTGTAAGTAGTCAAAGTTAGAGAGTGGTATGTTTATTAACACACCAGCAGGTGGCACAGGAGTCACCTCTGGAAGGTGTGACCGCCCTGTACAAAGTTCTTTGCCCTCTATTTATTTCCCAAGTCTCACATGTACCATCCATATGCATCACCCCAGCACCTCCCATCCCCTCTCTGTACAAAATGAGGCCATTAGTCCTTCACACGTGTGCAGTTTTTGTCTCAGATTGGGTCAGGGGTCTCAAATGGGGTCAGTGGTCTTGAAGGATGAAGTAAGGAATATCTTCATCAGGTCTTCGTGACCCTCTGGCGTGATCCAAGGTCCCCTGCTTCATTTGATTGATATAAAGTCCAGGTGCTGGTCACTGTTCTACTGGTTTCAGTCTGTTCTTATAATGGTTCACTTTCTCCACCTCCTTCTGGAAACAAGCTCATCAAACAATACAGCAATTAGTTCTAGTTTGAGCATCTAATAATCAACTAACTTATTATTTCTTTATCTAACCTACATCCTGATCAATATGAATTGCTTCTAACTCTTAGCTAAAATCTTAACTCTTTAAAATCTGATTCCAAGGGGAGCTCCATCTTTCCCTGGCAGACACTTGTCTTTCCAAACCAAGACATTTCTTTATATTTATTTAGTTAGTTGCTTATTTATTTGTTAAAGGAGTACCCTCCCAGGACTCAACAACAAGTCAGGTTCCAAAAGTGCATTGGGAAGCAGATGGCTGAACATGACTCCAGAAAGTGATAGACAGAATTCCACAGAGCCGAAGATAACATTGCTGTCCAAGTGCTGGAATTGATATATGAATATAACAATTAGCTCTCAATAGTAATCATTACCACTTTGAATTTATATGCCTGAGTGTGTGATCTGAGTGTGTATTGCCTCTTGGTTTGCCTGTCTGATTTCACAATAAGATTTATAAATGTTTTGATTTTTCAAAGAGCTTTGTCATAGAAACATATTTCAAAAGTAAATGTCTGAGGAAAACTCATGAGGCAGAAGACATCTGAATAACATCTCTAGGAAAAAAAAAAAAGAGAGTATGAGCTTTAACCTAGGCAGAAAGATGCTCAAGGATCAGGGCTTGCAGCTATTACATATTCTCTGTGAGTCTGAGCATTTCTGTAAGGATTTTAGTACTCCCAAATTCTATGAAGCTTGCAGAAATTTAGGAGTACAATGTTTGGGATCTTTTCTTCTCTTAGATAATGTTGGGTAGTCAAAGAGCAATACAATATATTCAGTAGCAGGTATCTTCTTATTGGCTAGATGTTGAGGACTTATGGCTGCTAACTATGTTAATTAATAATTAATGTTTTCTGCAGTAATTTTACAACAATTTCAGATTGTCTTGACAGAGAGCATGTGTGCTTTGTATGTCATCTACACACTGCCATAATCCTTTGGCTTTGTATACATCGTGCTGTCAAATTTCTCAAAATGTTTTTACAGCAAAAATATTTTTACAGATGGTAGAGTTCCATCAGCAATTCATTGCAGAACCTTAGTGCACCTGCAGAGATCTGCCTTTTCCCCCATTTGCACCATACACTGACAAGTCTTGTCTCATGAGTCCTGCCAACATCTTTTCAGGACTTTCAAGAATTTTTCAAAGCCTTTCCGTACTTCCAAGAACTCCATCCTTCTCCCACTCCTCATCTACACTGTGATTCATTCCTGCTTTTACACAGCATTTATGTGTTCACACAGTCCAGGTCTTGAATATAGGCCATTGCAACCTCTAAAAACAGAAAAAAATACTAACTCTAACCAGAAAATAATGCCTCCACCCCACAGCAGTATCCAGAGAAGTACCACAGCTGTCACAGGACTACGACAAGTAGGAGGTAACTCTGTTATGGTACAACCCAAATGCTATCACAGAAGCAGATCTCTTACCAGCACCTGAGAGGGCTGACGAGAAGGAGCACATGCTGCCCTCTAAAAGCTGCATGTGCTCTGTGTTTAGAGTACATCAAATATTTAGTAGTTCACTGTGTGAAGACCCTGTCACTAGAGGATATGGTGAGATACTGCTGAGGGGTACTGCTGGGTTGTGCTCAGCATCTTTTATTCTGGTGTCTTGACTACAATGAAAAAGAAAGGAAAAAGAAGAAAAAAGAAAAGAAAAGAAAAAGAAAGAGGAGAGGAGAGGATAGAAGGAGAGGAGAGGAGAGGAGAGGAAGGAGAGAGGAGAGGAGGAGGAAGGAGAGAGGAGAGAGAGGAGAGGAGGGAGAGGAGAGGAAGAAAAGAAAAGAAAAGAAAGAAGAAAAGAAAAGAAAAGAAAGAAAAGAGAAGAGAAGATAAGATAGAGAAGAGAAAAGAAGGAGGAAGAAGAGAGAAGAAGAAGAGAAAGAGAAACGAAAATAAAAGAAAAAGAAAAGGAAAAAAGAAAAGAAAAGAAAGAAAAGAAAAACAACCCTGTAACTGATAGAGAGACAAAACCCAGACACTTTATTTTAAATCACCAAATCTCCAATTAGTACCATTTCGTAACGTAATATATGACATAATTCTTAGTCAGCCCTTTGCTCTTGTTGATCTCTACAGGACACAGGGTGCCAGGAAGCAGGGAAATGTTTCCATACCACCTCATCTTGATCTGAGAAAGAAGTAGGCTGATGGAGCAATATTTTCTAAACTGTACTTAGCTCATTGAGTGCAGCCTCAGTTGCAATTTCCTAAAACATTCCACAGCTGAACTATTTTTTCCTTATTCTGAAGCAGCGAGTGTTTTCTGCTGCCAGAGGTCTGATACTGGATTTAGCAGTCCAGGGAATTGCTTTAGGTTGTCACTTCCTCTGTTAGAAAATGTAGGTGCCAGGCTGCTTGTAGAAATAATATAATCATCCTGTGGGTTCTCTTTAGGCAAAAAAGGTTGAAATAGAAGCATAATTGACTGAGAAAAGAAAAAAAAAATTCTGGTATCATAGCCCTGAGACTCCCATCACGCGTTTCCTATCCTTCTGTGAATGTGATGGAATTTCTGTTTCAAATCTGATTCTCATTACTGGCACAATGTCAGGTGGCTAAAGGTAACAGCTGGGAGAGGAAAGACATCTATTACATTTGCATTCAGACTATCATTAGGGTCGTAGAAATCTGTAGCACTTCAGGGCTAATTTCTGCTGCGATGTTAACTAAATAGAGAAGTGGATTTGTGAAACTTCCATGACGATTATGTAGCAGTAAATGCTGCAAAAATGATAACAGCAAGAAACAACACATGCATTTTAAACCATTTGGTTATTATTTGGGTTTATATCCAGTAATAAATTACACAGTGAAAACTGGTTGGGCTAAGCAGGAAACACAGAGCAAATTAAATATTTGCTAGGAAGACTCACAAAAGAAGATTTTTTTCCTGCTGGCAGCATGAGGTAGTAAGTTATTTCCCACAAGACGGGATAAACTTATTCTCTTCACTGCAGTCATTGTTTTGTTCAGACATCTTTATTCATGTGCATGTACACTCCATCAGCTGCTTATAGGTACATCAAAAATCACCAAAAGATTTTAGTAGAAAATTATCCTGCCAGAAAATACAATTTGTCAAACATTAAAAATGGAAACAAAAATATTGCCACTATTATAAAAAAGTCCTTCAATGTTAATGAAATGAAAAAACTTAGGAAAAAAAAATCAGTTTTAGTGAATTCAACTGAATGCTTCAATTGAAATATTTCAATTGAAGTGATATTGTTTTGTGCCAGGTTTGTATGGTTTCCTGTACAGCACTAAAAGGTATATTAAACCATCAACTGATAAAGTAAAAGCATTTCAGATGGAAACCTTTAAACATCTTCAGGAACTAAATTAGTATTTTCTTTCAGGATGTCTGAATTACTTGTATTCCCAATATTTGTCTGACATATGCAAATGCTTATTCCTTAGCCATGAAAAATCAAATACTGAAAACATCTACATGAAAAATGCCATGTGAAATGGATACGTGGAGCAGCTTCTGTTTTTCTCAGGTAGCATGTGAAATGAGGGATAGAATCTCAAGGATTTTTCTTTGTCACTTTGTTTTACTGCTTGCACTGACACAACTTGTGCCTTCACAGGATCACAGGCTGGGTAAGCTGGGAAGGGACCCCAGTGGGACCTGGTCCAGCCTGTGCTCAGGCAGGGCCATGCCAGGGCACATGGGCCAGGATTGTGTGCAGACAGCCCTGGAACATCCCCAGGGAGGGAGACTCCACACCTCTCTGGCAATTCGCTCCTGTGTGCAGCCACCTGCACAGTGAAGTTCTTCCCCAGGTTCAAGTGGAGCTTCTGTGCCTCAGTTTGTGCCCATTTCCTCTTGTCCTGTTGGTCTGCACCATTGAGAAGAGCTTTTCTTCTATTTAACCAAATGAGCAAATAGAGAGTAAAAAGAAGACCTAAAAAGGCATCAGTTCTCCTGAAGGACTGACAGAAAAGCAACACAGGTCAGATTGTTCAGCTTCTCTTAAAACTGGAGGATGGAAGAATGCTCTCAGGCTTTGTATCACCCAGAACCAAACAAACCAGGTAACTACGGAAATTACTGATTAACCTGGTGGTTCTTTTTAATATATTGAATTTCTTGCTCAAGTCATATGTTCTTGTCTGTAAATCTCCTTTTTGACAAACAGTCCTGTTACTTTTGATATGGAAAAAGTAACACTGAAACTCCAAACTGAATTTAACTGATGACAGTGAGTGTTTGTAAATTGCTGCAGCCTGAAATAAATGAAGCATGTCAACACGTTCCACAGGAGCAAAATCCTGCCTTTTGACAGGTGTATGTAGGTTCCTGACAGCAAACAGCAATGGGTTCGAGCAAATTGACTGACTGCAAATGAAATGGGGTTAATTTTACTGCATGTTTGATTGCAGTGGTAACCACACACTGAACATACAAACACATAGATCCAAAGGTAGAGAAAAGTGCAGTTAATTGTCTTTTGTGTACATGATAATTGTTTTGGTTTACCTTCATGGTTCATGCATATTCACAAAACAATTTGGACTATTACTTTCCAAATAACCTCCAGTGAAGACATAGCTCAGATCTTTTGGAAAAAAAAAAAAAAAAAGAATTATGTCTGACAGCCCTTCCATGTTGTGGATGTTCTCAAAGAATACAGAAAATTTGGAATGTAGGATTTTCCTTTGAAAAAACTATCTTGTTCCTGCCACATTTCTTGTAGTTTCACACCAGTGGTTCTGGCTTAAAGCCAAACTCTCTGATAGTCTGCTGATTTATCTCTGATACCTTTGCAAGTTAGGTCCAGATTTCCAATCCTCCACTTGTGCCATTAATTACTTGTTTTTACTGAGAGAAGACACATCTTTGGTTGTCAATCAGCTGTGTCACTTCACCAGTTCATCTAATGTCTCTGCTCCCCTTTTTAGGTTAAAAAACCCTCCAAAAACTTGTACTGCTTAGCACCTGTGATTGGTGGTGATGATCACATTGATTATGAATAAATGCTGGGCAAAATTAAAGACATGCCCATGATAATATATGTAAATTAGGAAAAGAGTCTTTGGAGATTTGATCAATAAAGGACTAAGGGACTCCTGCATTAGGGACAATATAAGTCAGATTTAAGGTGGGTCCCTTACAATCCAGTGTTTTCTGCATATGGATTGGTAAAAGCTGACAAGATAGTACCTTTTATTTTAAAGTGCTGTTAGAAGCACAAAAATCACAGAATTTTTTGATAACTAAATAAAGCACATTATGCTTTTAATTTAAATAATTATTTTATGATATTTACAGAATCAAATCTCTGATACCTCTATGATATAAGCATAACAAGAACCATTTTCAAGCAGTTTGTTTTGTATCTCTCTATTATTTCCTGGGTGCAACACGGTAATTGTTAATTACTTTCCCCATTTCCTAAGTGAATTGGATGTTTCTGAGTTGGGAAACTTGCCTGATCAAAATCCCCCAGTAAAATAAACAAGATCCAGAGCTAAGGGAGCCAATTTGCAAGCTCTCAGGTGCTATTGACTGGAACAGGAGACTGTCCTGGGTAACCCAAAAATGTGTGCTGTACCCTGTATCTGTGCTGCATCATGTGCCCAGGACTGTCCCTGTGCCTCTGATGCCCAGGGGCCAGCAGCAGGACCGTGTTGTCTGGCCCCCAGCTCAGGAAGGAGAGGCGTCTCAGGTCACTTGGAGAACTGCAGGACACTCATGCAGAGCCTCCTTCTCTTTTCATTCTTGCCAGATTGCCGGAAGAGTTGCTTCCCTGGGCCAAAGCCCAAACCTTCTTTGTTTCTCCCTGTGCTCCTGGCTTGCCTCAGGTCTCCAAGACAACGTATTTCTCAATCTTAAACTGTTTCAGGGCAAATTCTGCAAATGGGAGCTACTGGTTTCAGTGCCCCAGCACGACTGCTTCTTTCCTTCCACAACAACAACCAACTCCGAGCTGCACAGCCAACCCCAGCTGGGCCCAGCCAGCTGAAAAAGAGGCAGAGAAATTGATGCCACAGCTTTACCTGCCCCAGTTCCCAGTTCCAGCCCCTGTCCAAGTTCCAGTTGCAGATGCTGCCCAAGTTCCAGCCCTGACCCAGTTCCATCTGCCATTGTGGATGAGCTTTCCCCAGGAATGACACCCTGCTGGATGGCACGGAGCAAATGGATTGAGGGCCATTTGACTGCTTAGAACTCTTTTGGATTCTTTTTGTTTTGTCCTTGTTTCCTGGTTCTTCAGGGGAAGAGGAGTCTGCCTTATAAATTGTCTTAAGCCTGACAGAGGCAAATGCAGCCGACTCTGAGCCTATTTCCTCCCTTGTCACCCTTTCTAGAGAGGCACACAGTAAAACTATTTATTGTGAGGGTATTTTTAGTGTAGTGAATACCTCTCTTCCAGGCCATATCCACTAAGTCACTTTGGATGTATCATTAAAATTCCATCAGTGTTAGAGTAAATAATTGTTTTGTCCTTGCTCTATATCTGGAATTTTTATGGATATGCACATGGTCATGAGGAGTCTTTATTTGACTTTATGACTTTGCTCCTGACTTTATGACTCACATATCTCAATTTACATTCATTTATTATACAGTCATCATGCAGAAATAAGACATTTTTTCACCTTAGTCTCCTGAAGGGGGTACATTTGAAACACATTAAATTGAGTGGTATTAGACTTCACTGAAGATTTTTCCTTGAAAGCAGATTTGGCAGTTATTTTCATGCAAGATCTTATTTGCTTACATACTAATTCAGGAAGTGAAATATCTCTTTCTAGAAGATTTCAACTTGAATTTACCTAAACACACGCCCTAGAACATATTAAGTATATATGGCAACAGCCTCCATTGACCCTTTTTAGAAATCTATTTTATGCCCCAAATTTAGATGAATAGAGACACATGAAATGAACTCTAACCTTCCATTTTACCTGTTTAATATTGGGAATCAATAATTAGGCAACTAGCTGTCTAAAGCCTAGGAAATGAATCTAGACTTTGGTCTAGATGTTAATCTGTACAAATATGTATAAAGTGTAAATATGAGAGCTGAGAAGATAGCCAATTAAATCTACACACCAAAAAGAGACATTGTAGCAACTTTTTCTGGAAAACTAAAAATCAGGGGTGATGCTGATCAAAGACTCTGACTTCAGAAGGCCGAAAATGACTCCTTTATTGTTGGGATGTGTCTCCCTTTTTATACGATTCTACACAGGCAATTCGATTGGTGAAGCAAAGACAAACCTCTTCAATCACATTGCTCAGAGCAGAGGGACATTAAGAAGAAATCCCTCCTAGGGGAAAGAATGTAAACAGATTTGCAGTTACAAAACAAGTCTCTTGTTTATAGAAAGTTCCCTGAGAAGGAATTTCAGAAACCAAAACACCTCAGGCATGACCCAGGGCTACACAGGGGTGCACAGAGATCAGATGAAATAAGCTGTGGAGCCATCAAGCTTGGTGCAATAAATACAACACTTGTGGATTAATTTACCTGGCAGTTGCAGGTAGTCTGAAGGGCAGTATAGCCTTTGTGGGTGCTGGGGACTGAGGAAGCAGGTGTAAGTCACATCTGGAAATGTCCTCCTTGCAGTCATTCGGCCAGGCTGGTCAGCCCTGCATGCCTCTGTGTTTGCAGTACAGCTTTTGCCTGCTGGGCTTCAACCTCTGCCCCAGCTGGGACATCACCAAGTAAGGGAGACCCTGATTGTCCTTTGGTACATGATCTCAGCATCCTTGTCCTGCTGCTTGCCCAGGGCTCCCAGTGCCAGCCAGGCACAGAGTTTACTCAGGGATACCTGATACTGCCTATGGCATGGCCACAGCATCGATCTACATTCTGCACACACCTTGTCTTCTTTCCTGGCAGCAGGGCAGCACTTTCCTTCATGAGAATGTGTGAATGGAGAAGAGGTGAAGTCATCTTTGTTCACAGTGTGTCTGTGTCATGCCTGATTGCCCTCTCCCCCTGCTGAGGAAACAATAAAGCCTATTTTTCAATCCTACGTGTCTTCATAGAAATTAAAAAATAATATTCTATATAAATACAATCAGACTAAATTATGAGGATGGACCTTAATGTAAAAAAGTTTAAGCTGCTAGCAGAAAGGAAATTATTTGCCGCAGCTGTTTTTTTCAGTAGCTTGTTCTCTGATCAAGCCTGCCCTTTCAGGCCTAAAGGAAGAATTTAAAATATCAGTCTGGTAGTTTAGAATCCTGTCTGGACTGGATCTTTTATTGGAAATTAGGACTGTCTGTTAAATCCTAAGAGATAGCTTGAACTATGTAATTCCTTGATAGGGTTTCATGTTTTACAGGAGGTTTCATGTTTTGCAGGAAGTTTCTGCTGAGAGTTCTTATGTTATTGCACAATTATTACAACTCTGATCACCAGCTTTCTTGTGACACAGACTGGAGCTAACAGTGCTGTGATCAGCAATGGCAAACAGCAATGATCAGGTTTCTCTGCCCACCAGACTCACTGGTAAGGGAAATTCTGAAGAACAAAGGTAGGCAATAGAGTTTTGTATCTAGCATAAGACTCTGCAAGGAGGAGACATGATCTTCCACATCCTTTCTTCTCCCCTTCATTCTTCCTGAACACATTATCTATTCTCACAGCAGTCAGCAGGTGGCAGGTGATGCTCTGCAAGTCTGGATGAGAAGAAGCAGAACAATCAAATATCTGTCATACTGTTCATTGCAATTGGGAGGATCTACTACCCATTCATAAAAGTGCTATCTATGTAAAAAGAAAATGAATAATCAGCCAGGGAAGATTTGAAACCTAACCTCCTTATTTGATTTAAAGGATGAATTGCAGGTGTGATGATACGTAGTATGCTTTTTCTCCTACACAAGCAATTCTATATTTGCATGGGGTTTGCTGGAGAAAAGAGCAGATGAATATAGCAGAATGAATATACACCTATGAAACTTTCTACTTTGAAATACAGAAACCAAAGCTTTTTTGGTATCTGTCATCAGGTTAGCACGGGGTTTTGAGCTGTATAAACCCACAACACATGTTGTCTGTGGTTTGATACACATATGCCTCTTTTTGGGCAACTCTTTATTTGGTTAATCCAGTGCATTTAACAAAATGCTTTAGGAATTTCTGTAATTATGTATGCATACACTTAATATTCAGCCTGAAAGAATGGTAAAAAAAGATAGTATTTTCCATTTTTTCTTCATATTCTGTTCAGTAACTTTTCAGTTCTGTTTTGCTAAGAAGGTTTAAGTATAAAACATAAGTGCAGCAGTGGCCATGCATAAAGCCTACGGTAGGTCTGGTCGTGCTACATGCCTTAGTCCTATGCTTTGGTGGAAAATAAATGCCTATAAAGTAATAAAGAATATTAACCTATCCATCAATTTCTGTTGTATCACGTAATAGTTTCTGTGTGATTGACTAGAGACAAAATAAAAGGATGGATTCAGTCAAACCTCAGTTGACTGCCACGGCCATGGAGGTGGTGGTGTGGTGGCAGGTGATGGTATAAGGTAAAAAATGCAGAGAAATGTGGAGACCGTCAAGAATTATGGAATATCCTGAGCTGGAAGGGACAAAGATCACAGAGGTCCAGCTCCTGGCCCTGCACAGCACATCCCCAAGAGTACACCATGTGCCTGAGAGAATTGCCCAAATGCTTCTGGAATCCTGCCAGGATGGTGCTGTGAAAACGTCCCTGGGGAGCCTGTTCCAGTGCCCAACCAACCTCTGATGAAGAGCCTTTGTCTAAAATCCAGCCTTAAACCTCCCTGCAGAACATCAGGCCATTCCCTTGGGGTCACTGGTCACCAGAGACAAGAGATCAGTGTCTGCCCCTGACTTCCCCTCATTAGGAAATTGTAATTAGGTAATTGCAGTGAGGTCTCCCTCAGTCTCCTCCAGTGAACAACCAAGTGACCTCAGCCACTCCTCACACCGTTCCCCCTCGAGGCCCTTCACCACCTTTGGATGTTCTTGAATTGCTTTATATCTTTGTATACTGCTGTGCCCCAAACTGCCACACAGCCCTTGGGATGAGGGCACACAGAGGAGCAGAGCAGAGACAAGGCATGTATTTATCTCATCCTTGTTCTTATTAGACTGAGACAGACTTGAGATGAGTGTTTGGCTCTGCTCTTGGCTAACCTTCCACGGGAGATCATCAGTTTAGGTGTTCCTGCTGGAGCAATGGATGGGTGCTCTTCAGAGCTGGGATGTTTTATCAATTGAAACACAGAACTTTCACCCAAAATGCTTTGGGACCTGACATGTTCTTGCTACATTGAATTTTTTTTTTTTTTTTTTTTTTTTTTGTCAAAATACTTGATTTTTGTTGCCCAAAAGTTTCTTTATATTGAGCAAGTTTCCTGATTATAGGTCAGAGCAGGACTTCTAAGCATATACATGGAAGGTTTTCCAAAATGTCTTGCTAAGAGCTCAAATAAGTTTGTTTTATAATTTTTCAAATAAATCTAGTTTTTTTATCTGGCTGCTCTTATCACCAGCTTTGGCACAGAAGTTACCTTTTCACTGTGAAATGGAGAAATTATCAAAATGATGAACTTCTAAGCTGTCTATTTTTCCTCAGTGTACTGCATCTAGTCTTTCCATTTAGCAGTGGAAGGACTTTAGCTTTTGAAAATTATATTTAAAGTTACCAGAAATCACCTGTAAGTGAATATAACATTTCAACTTAGTCAGGTTATTCATGATAAAGATTTCATGCTGTAATATGGGAATATTTCTGCCAAGTTCTGAGCTCTCCTTGGGCCCTTCTTGCTGAAACCCCAAGTTCTCCCAAAACTCACATAATCTTGCAAGTTAATCCTAGTTAGTCTTGCAAGTTTAGATCCTATAGGGAAGTGTTTCCTTACAAAAAAACTCTTATCCTTTAATGCTCTTCCTTCTAATGGTAGTATCTGTAGCGTTCTGACATTGTATTTCTCACTTTTTCTGTTTCTCAGTCCCATTTATTATCAACTGAATCAATTATTGTTTTTCACTTCACTGTAGGTGGGGGAAAAGTAATTAGACTACTATGGGGGATACCAATTTCTTCCTATGTTTTCTCTTTAATCTCTAATTTTAATTATTTGTTTGATCTCTTTCAAACCAGAAAGTTACATTAAAATTTTGCTTCTAATCTGATTGTTCATTTGGTTATAGTGCATGTGCAGTGACTTTCTATCCATTTAAAATTATATAATATGAGGAAAAAATCCAAAGGGAAAACTGAGAAGAGAGATAAAAGAGATGACAAAATCCTGTGTGAGACTATAACAGGGGTACTACAATTCTGTTGTTGCCTCTCAAGTCTGGTGAGATTCAGACTTGTCAGGCCATTTTCATTCAGTGAAGCAAATCATGTCAAGGCATATTATTTTCCTGCCCAGTTACTACACAGTGTTGGGTTTGTACCACTTATTATGGTACTAATTAGGCTATCTCTAATTTTAATATCAGCTGGAGGAATTTATTGGTAAAGCTGCCAGGCTATAATTCTGACTATGGAGGAAGTAGGAGGAAACAAGCTGAAATTAGACCCTTTATTCATAGTTAGTGTCATGGAAGACCAGAGGGAGATGCATTTTCACAACTGAGCCTAGAGTGGAGAATGAATCCTTACACTGATACTCCTTCTCCCCAGTAGCTGCTGTGCACAAATGGCTCCACCATTCCTGCGGCAACTCCTTAATTCTAACCTGATCTGACAAAAGCCAAACAACACGACACTGGGTGTTCAGCTGGCCAAACAAGGAAAGAATGAAAAGAAAAGCAGCCCCACAGGCTGTAAACAGGCTTAGAAAGTATCTCATCAGGATCCAGCAAAAGGGTTCAAAGTAGGGAAAAAAAGGGGGAAAAAAGGCAAGAAAATAATTACTCTTTGTAATGCTTGGCCGGAATTCTTGGAAAAGTTTGAACTTTGTTGCTGCTTCTGGCTATCTGTACAAATCATGTTAACAAAGATTTTCTATGTGTGTTTTATATATATATAAATGTGTGTATACATATATATATATAAAATATAATTTCATTAGTCCTTAAACTCTATAGTTCAGTATTTGATTAGCTTTAATTGGGACATTTATTTATTTTTTACTGTTACTCACCAAATTAACGGCCATCCTTAAATTTCTTTAAATTTACAAGTCTTTGGGCAGGAGTTGCAAAAAATGCTTCAGAATTTCAGAAGTGAAAGTACTTATTAACTGGCAGGCTTCTGGGTAGCTGTGGCATTTGGAAGGTGGTAATGTGGAGAAAACTGCTGGAGCATAAACCTTTAAAAAATAGCCTTTGATTTTTTTGGAGAAGCCTTGTGAGGAAAATCTGGACTCACAGAACGTGTATTGCCAGATTAACTGAACCCTCAGATGAAATACTGAGTTCACTTAGATTTTAGGCCATATAATGAGACTCTAAATTGTCAGAAACTGAAGAGTGAAGACCCCACTGATGGAATTCAGCTCACTGAATGATTTCTTTCCAAAAGGTGTCTAGGGTTTAGCTGTTTGCCTGGTTTGCCTCTTCAATCAGTGGCAAGAAGTAGAAATTTCCAAGGACAATTAATGCAATCTTCAGAGAAGTATCTGCCCTCACTAACTGATATTTTTTTCCTGCCCTGAAGTTCTATATAAAGTTCCATGATATATTCTGAATTCTAATTCTTTCCAATGCCAAAATCCCCATTTCTGACCTGGATGCATATTGTAAAAACCAATCTTTTGATAAGCAGGAGAAAGCACACCTAACACACTGTGCCTGTGGATTACTGATAAGTGATTTCTTTGCACTAAATAGACATTTGTATATTTAGTTCCATGTATACAGGTATGAAGCAAAAAGACATTTTGAGAAATACATTTAGCTTGTTTTGGTATCTCAAAATTTGAAATTTAAATAGCCACACAGAAGAGTAAAATGTGTAAGTGTCCTGTTAATTTGTGTTGTGCCAGAGAAGTGACCATTTTGTCATGAGCTCTAAACAGACGATTCAGAGGCACAGTTAAACTGTGGCCACTCAAAGTGCCTGCTGCAGTACATGTAGAATGATATGATTTAATTTTTCCAATGTTATTTATAGGATAACAATTAAGGGTCATACTGGCACCAAAGAGGAAATAGATTTTTATGGGGAATACAAAGAATAAAAAAATACCCTTGCTTATGTTAATGTGCTCTGAGTGTAGAAGCAAAATGGAAAGCAGGATTTAAAAAAAAAATCCCTTCACAAAATGCCTTCCTTGTTCAGGCAGTGAGATACAAAATAAAGTGTGTGTTACTATGAGATAACATTCACCTCTGGGGCTGTTGTAAAGGAAAAAAAAATACAAATTGCAATCTAAGAGAGCTATTGCCTTCAAAGAACTTGAGAAAATTGGTATTACTGCTAAAACACTCCAAAGTACCTAATTAGGATTTTGGAGATGGGATTAATGGACCTTTTTTAAGAAAAAGAATCTGCACTTGTTAGAGCAATGATATATATTTATACTCATTCAAAAAGAATAGTGAAACATAATGGCTGAATCCTTTTCTTTCATATGTGCTCTTAAATACAATGTTTTAAATATACAGAAAAAACATCAGACTTTCAAGGAGGCGAGTGGTCAAAAGTTAGGCTGCTAATGTGACATTAATTTACCCCTTGTGCTCAGGTCTTAGAATTAAACTGTCTCAGTTTAAGATCATCACTTGTTTTATCTGTAATGGAAGGGGTTTTTATTGGTTTTGCAGTGATCATGGATTCATCTGAAGACAGTTGTTCCCTTCAGTTACCTCCTATTTACATTTACTAAAATCAGTGAAGTACTCCTTCCTCTCCATTTTTTTTTTTTTAATTTTGAACCATTCTTACTGTTTAGCTTTTACTGTCTTGTACATTTATTTCTTTTTAAAATAGATGGTAGTATTTAGAACTGGAAAGAAATGAATCAATGAGCAAGGAGAGGCCCACTGACACTGAAAAGAGTGGACATACGAATTACCTTACACGTGAACTCCTATTTACCCATTTTAGTACAAGAATAGTTTCATTTCTGCTGGAAATTCCATGGCATGGCTGTTTTGTACTCAGCATTGCTCCTGGAGAGTTCTCACACACTCCTGTGCAAACCCCCTGCTCTGTGAAGGAGCTGTTTTCCCCCCATAATAAGGTCCTAGTGGTTGCAATATATGTTCCTGACCAGACATTTCTCCACAGAGGAAAGTCCTATCCAGAATTCCAGCTGTCAAACATCATCTGTACTCATCACTTATGTGCAGGTCACCTCCAAAGAAGGGGCTTTCCAAATAACAGTACCTTACTGATTTTCACCACCTAACTAAATCTATTGCAAAGATTTAAGGTACTAAAAGCAAAGGAAGAGATACTGAACAATGACTCATCCTGAAGAGAACAGATGTTTAAGAAGGCATATCTCATCAGAGGCCCCCAGTCTTTGCACAGAGATCATTCCAGGAAAGATATCAACCAGCAACTTCAGCTTGGCTGAGACAGCTCCCATTATTTATCATCAGCTAGAGCCTGTCTTTATTGTCTGTATTGCCAATAAAGCCAAAAGGTGTGAGGCTTATATTCAATTGTTTAGAGCAAATATTAATCAAACCTGACAAACAACAGGTGAATTACTGGGGTGCTTTACATTTTGGTTTCCTAACATATTCTTACCCCAGAGAAAGTTCATGCTTTATCACCTGCATTTCAGTGATGGTGGAACAAAAAACCCACAAAGCATATCACTAACTTACCTTGTGCATCAGTTATTATAACTCCAAACTGTTTATGGCAGCACGGCAAATCAGTGTATGTTTGGATATTTCAGTCTGTCATTCATTAGCTTGGTGTTCTGCAGTGTGCTGCTTTCTGGGTCACCAACACAAGAGATAAAGCTGATAAGGTGCAGATAAGAGGCTGTACAAGGCTCCCAGCCTTCTTGGCAATGGAACAAGTGAATGATATGTCTTATTGTGTGACTATTAACAACGTCATTGCTCAATGGCAAGGTTTTATGGGATAAACTATTTCATTGCTAGTAATGAGTGCCACATAAAGAAATTGAAAACTTAGATGAGGAAGCTCTTATTCAAAAGAAGTGTTTTTCATTAGTTAAATATATATCAGGCAGGAGAGTTCCTTTTAAGAAGTTATCATAGACATCACAAAAGATAAATACATGGGTATCCCTTGTATGATATTGCTTTTTTTTCCCCACAGAATAAATCTTTTCCTGTCTCCAACTTCTACTGGGTTATCTGCTCAGTCTTACAGATTTTGGAGAGGGTGTTGGAAAGGTGGAGTTCTAGTTTGTAAAAATCCTTCCAGACTATTTGAGCAATGACTGCTTTTTCTATGACTTCATGTTCTAGCATCCTGCTGTAGCCTTTGGGGTTGGCTTTTATTTCGTATAACTTTAGACAGATAAAATTTATGCATCCAAGTATGAGACAGTCACCTGTGCTCCACTCACAGTCAAAGAAGAGAAACAAGAACCTCCAAAAAGGAAATTCATCTGAGTTGTCTTATATGGCTACAGCAGCACAAGACAAGTCTCCCTCTGGTGCCTGTTTCTCCTCACTGGCTGTAACAAGAGACACATGTGAGTACAACAGACAAAAGGCAGAATTTTTAAATGCTTAAGCTAAACCAGATGTATTCAACTCTAGGTTCTTAATTAGTTCCTTTTTGTCATTATATTTATTCATTCAAGATCAAGTGGTTTCAGCTCTAAGGACTGAGAAAAGCCCACCACAGAGAATCATACTGGATTTCTGGTCTCCCAGAAGGTGTGTGTTGACATTCATGCCATTGACAGAATAAGCAGAAATTGGATCTCCTGACTTTGGGGGCGTTTTTGTTGTGGTTCACTGAATGTAGGATTTTGTGTTATCTGGCAGACTCATCTCTGAATCCTATTTTGAGAAAGGGGTTGATGGCCATGGTTTAAAATGCAGGAAGATCCAGCAAAGCAAGATATGATGAGACAACATTTTCTATTAAGGTGTGGAATCTTACAGACCTAGTAGGGTTATGGATGGTCCTGAGGTTTATTAAAATTAATTGAACACTGTAATATAGAAAGTGATTTTGTGAATCTAGGTTTTTATGCATTAGCATCAAATGTTTTCACTTGCTTTACCATGAAATGTGTTACTGAAAACCCTCTGATAATTATTCCCATTCTGAACTTCAAACTGATACTAGATATTAGACATGAACTTCATTTGTACAAGTATTAAGATTTTTTCTGTTGTTAGGTATTTAATTATACTCCTGTCTATAAAATATTTTTTTTTCCTTAATAGCTCTTCACTTGCCCATAGACTGGAAGAAATAACATCATTACTAAATATGAACAAACCTACATCTTCCAATAAAAGAATTAGAATTGTCAGTAGCAGTGCAAAGTAGTGCAATGACTTATGTTTCTTCTGATGGCAAAAAGTCTTAATGACATAAATCAGTAAACTATCAGGAACACATAAACTTTCTTACTCAGATTCTTTAGTTTTCTTCTGTTCGGTGTGTAATTGATTTCTCAAAATTTTGTCTTCCCATTCCTCGAGTGATTTGACACCCTATAACCTTTGGAAAAATTCGGCTTTAACAATTCATGGAATCAAACATGGGTAAGAATGGAACACAGATCATTAGCCAGGTGAGCCTTTAATCGAGTTTCAGTTTTAGCTGTATATGAAGATAAAATTTAACTTGCTTTCATTTACTTGTACATTCATTGAATACTGAGAACGAGTAATGATGTGTTCACTTGTGAAATGCACTCATTATATTTCATGACCCATGATCAGTTTACAGCCACATAAAAGACAGATTTTATCACAGCAATGACACCTGGAACAAGGGAAAAACCTATTGATTTTATTAGATGAGGCATTCGAAGAAATTGCAAGTGATTGACTATTAACACACTGTCATAAAATCCAGCCCTAACAAGTGAAGAATCCACTGTTTTAATCACAGAGGGAAAATAAAAGAATAAAGCTGTCAGCATCTACTGCAGCATAAATCAATTTTAAATAATGAATTAAGCAGAAATAATGGCTAGTCATTGTTAAAGCTGTTTTCATTGGTGATCTAAATTATTCTTGATACGTTTTTAGGTGTGTGTTTTTCCACACTGTAATTTTAGAAATTCCTCATTCAACCTGCTAGAGGAGCTTTTCTTCTCTTCTTTCTCTTAGAGGAAGTCACAGTCCAATGCTCAGGGATGTTGTTTAAGTCATCAGATGCCCTTTCATGAATATTCTTTCCAGCCTCACAATAAAATTTGGCTGCCACTTCTTAGATAAATGATGCATGCCATGTGTATCTGTGTTGCCACAGAATTACTGAGTAGACATTTGCTGAGGTCTGGCTGCCCTGATTAAAGGATAAATGAAATAATTTTTAATGTATAACCTCTTTTTGCTGCCCTGGACCATAAGAGTTTTCACACTTAACAAATCCTCTTTCCTATCCTCCAGTGTCTTTGAAACAATGCACTTACATAAAACATATTCACATCTACTTAAAAAGACATTGCACCCCTGAAGAAAGGAATTAAGCAATTAATGCCTCCAAAAAACATTTCTTCCTAATCATGATGAAATATTTGCTCTTGCCCACTGTGCCAAGCACCTGCCAAACACATGTTCAGACTTGGCTTGACAATTTACAGCACAGCTGTGTGTCTCCGTTCAGTTTGAGTAATCACAGAACTGTGAGTTTGCCCTTGCTAGAATGAGTAAAATCTATGTTTAGGTACCCACTGTGGTCACTAAAGTTCAAAAATTAAGGTCTGATATAGTTCCAGCGTTCCCACTTGTGTTGGTATATAAAAGAAGATATGTCTACAGAGGTAAGGTCCAAACTCAGGTTATTTGAGGAAAGAACCTGAATCTACTTAGTCTGTATCTATTCTCAAATATTTTTGAATAATCTTTACATGATGTATAATGTCTTTGATAGTATAAATAACTAGAAAAACAAATATGTTTTTCTAAAAATAGTTTCTAAATTTATCAGATGCCTCTGCAAAACATCTTTAACAGGATACAGCTCTTATGTACTCTAAAAGAGGTAGAGATCCAAGAACTTTTGTGGGTCTTGTTCTCTGTCTCTAGAATTCAATCTCAGCAGAGTACAAGGGTGTATTGGCCGAGATGAAATTCAAAGATTTTCAGAAGTTTATCATGGAATTTGCCTTTGAAACAAGACATTGATTTACAAATGAGATCGTTCTTGATAAACTGGACAAAATAGATTTGTATGATAATTCAGCTTTTTTCAATACTGTACTGTAGGAAGGAAGGGGTTTCCTCTCTGAGAGAGATTGCTCTACTCATTCCTACAATCTAGGGGTAAGCATCTTGGTGCAAGCTCAATTTTTGCTCAACGCATAGAAAATAAATAATATATTCCATGTCCTTTAATTTCATTACAGAGTAAGCCTTTGAGAAAAAGAAATTATAGAGATTCAAAGGTAACATACAAGATACGTAATGCCTGCATTCTTCATGGAGTTCCCTTTTGTCTAGTTGCTAAAAACAACAGTAAAAAAGGTGTTAAAAACAGAAGGATGATAGAAGCATGTGAGGGAGTGGACTTCTGTGGGTCAGTGACTCAAACATTCCCCAGTTTGGAATCAGAGTGCTTTGTTAGAGCTGCCTTTAGAGGCAGAAGTCCTTTGGGTGTGTAATGGTCAACCTCTAAGACAGGAGTGACTGCTGGGCTGTGAGTGGGGTAACAGGAGAAAACCCTGTGGAGGAGTCTCTTGTCACACTTACACAACCCGGGGCTGTAAAACCCCCCCTCCATCCCACTGAAGGGCTGATGGGGCATCCTGGCTCAGAGGCCTCAGAGGCAGCTGTGATGTCTCAGAGGGTGTCAGAACCCACCCAAGGCTCCTGAAGCAGTCCCACACTCATTTCTGAGCCTTCCACTACAAGATTGGAAGCTTCTCCCTGAGAGAAGGAACCCACGAGTTCCCCTCTAGACTGGGAGTATTTTATCCCCTTGCCTTCGTGTTTTGGGGGTCCCTCTCCACCCCCAGCCCTGAAGCACCATCACTTTGACCAAGGGACAGCCAAGCTGCAGATGTCAACACTCCTGGAACGTTGTCAGGGTGGTGAGATTGTCACACTCTTATTCCCTCTCTTTTCCTTTACATGTGTCCTCGGGTGATATTTTTGTGCTTTCACATTGCAAGGCTTTCATATTATTACTACAGACAATAACAAACAGCTACCTACCTGCATTCCTTTGCAAGCAAATTGTTCCAGCATAAACCATAACACATTTTTATATATGTGTGGGTATATATATATCTACAAACATTGATTGTTCAGTTGTTTCCCTCTAATCCACCCCAAGGAATCTGTTAACAAGAGCCTGGGTTACTCTTGTCTCCTGCTCATGACAAAGCACAGCTACTTTGGCTTGCTGTAGTCTGTCTTTTAATGTTTAACAAAACAGTGGAATAAAATTGACTGTATAGGGTACATTTCACTTAGGAAAATTGAAAGAGCAGCTGGTGACATTGTAGTCAGCGATCTCCAAAGCTAATTGAGAATGATAGAAAAAAATACGATGTAATTTATAACTGCACAGGTTTCCTTCTCACCCCAGACACTCGTTTCACACACCTGTTCTTCATTCCCAATGAAAAACACAATTACTCCGAGGTTCTTCCGAAGAAACTCATCAACTACCTGCAAGAAAAGAGAGCACAAGTGAAACACTGTTGAGTTCTATCCACCCTGGAGTAAAAGTCGCTCTAACCATCATCATCTTCCAATGCAATTTCAAGTGTATAATCAATGTATATGTTTCTTCATTAAATTTAAAAATATTATGACTTTTGTTATTTTGGTACCCATAATATAAAAATTTACCTTCTTAAATACAGAGAAGTTGTTGCAGTGAAACAATTGGTGATCTAAAAGACACAGCAAGTAGGAATGTTGATTAAAATGCAGGTTTTGAAAGAAGAAAATCCATTTTGATAAGTTAGTGTGTTTCCAAATGCTAATGCCATTTTCCTGACTATTTTCAGGTGTTTAAAAATTCACAAAGGATTTTTTAGTAGTTCGGATATTAAATCAAGCCATATGTAAAACATTACGAAAAAAATACTTTCCTTTATGTTTTCTCAAAGGACTTAGGTATTGAGTGTTAATTTATCATCTGGTTGTTCATTCAGTAGACAGCTTTGAGGTTTCTGCAAGTTATGTTCTACTAGTAACATCCTTTTCAATGCCCCATTAAATGTATTTTTTGTCATCTGGTGTGGAATGTCAGCTCTTCTGCTTGTCGTCAAAGCCATGGAGCCCTGTTCCATTTGATTTGATAGCATTTTTTGGATGCTGCGAATTTGGCCCAAAAGCAAAGGACATGAATTCCTCTTTTGATGGAAACACCACAGCATTATTTTCTAGATTCATATCTCCTCATGACTAAGGTGTCAGCTGAAATGGAGTGCAGAAATTGAAGTGGTCTTGTCTCCAAATGCTCAGGATGTCAGTAATTGGGAGTGCAAAGATGCAGAGCTCTCCTAACTCCCATACTGAACCTGACCTAGAATTATTGCCAGTCTCTTACTTCTTCAAATCTGGGCCTGTACCAGAATTATTTGTATTTCTGTATCGTCTTCCTGAGATTCTGTAGCCTCACGTCTGACACGGCTTAATAGACCTGCTCTGGAGTTTACTGTCAGTTTGGGGATATTGTTGGTCATGGATATGGAGCAAAGACTTGCAGATGCAGGGCAGAGGCTCAGAGTGCTGCACTGCAGCTTGGAGTGTGCTAACTTGGTGCCTTGAGAAGCTACCTAGAAAAGAGACTAGTCAGGGTTAAAGGAATAAAGTAAAGGAATAAGTTCCACATGAGCTGATTCAATTCACACTTTGAGTTTCTTTTAGTGCCTCAATCTCTTCATGGTCAAATGACCCAGTTCTTTTCTTTTTTTTTTCATAAAATGACATAATGCGTGGGTTCTTCTCTTTTGGGAGGAAAGAAACTGGAGAAGCCTATAGAGGAGTTGTGGTGGATATAGAGTGTGACATTGACAAGACAGTGCTCAAACCCCTTCAGGCACGTGTAAAGGAGCAAAGACCCACCACTGGGCATTTGCCACCACCACTGCATCACAATGAGAAACACTGCTCTGAAAAGGAGCCCCAGGGGAGTAATCCCCTGTCAAAAAGTGATGAGAGCTCTTATTCCAAATACCAGAAACACCTCTGAGACCTAATTTTTCATCCAGTGCAATGTGAGACTCTAGTTAATATATTATATTTACCATTACAACTGTGTGTTTTTACACTGCCTAACACAGAAAATCTTTGAACTCCTTGGAGGGATAAAAGTCACCAGAACTAGTAAATTATGCATTGTTTCACTGGGAAATACAGATATGGGCAGGCTTTCCAAAGCACACACACAATGATACTGGTGTTTAATGCTTGCTCTATCTCTGCAGTCATATAGTTAAGATTTAAATGCATAAACCAAAACCCTAGGCTGTCCTAAGGATTTTCAGTCATTTAGAAATTAGTTAATTATCCTATCTAATTCACTAGAACTCTAAAAGTCAGCACTTAAACTGAATGCCTATTTACCAGCACTCATTTACCTAGACACTCTTCTAATGCAGTCTACTAATGATAATTATGTTGGACTCTAAACACTGGAAATTTTGTTGTCTATTTTGTCTGGAAGACATGTAGAAGAATGTAGATTTTTGAAGAAGGGCAGCTCTGATAAATCCTGGGATATCTAACATCATTAATGAGCAGTTTCACCATGCTCCTAGTAAAAACTTAACACCCTCATTTGAAAGCAAGTTCTCTTTTGTTAATAACATTCTGTCCTAAAGTTGGGAACATTAAGAATCTTACCCCACTGTAACCCACTGTTTGACCCAGCTTCTTTCTGCTGTTGTTCTCTTGAACATACTCTCCTTGAGAGGAAGACTGATCAAATATTAATGTGAAAATCACTTAATCTTATAAGGTTATAATTTTGTGTTTTAATCTACTACCTCTTATCAAATGAGGGCATTTTTTGATAATATTTTTTTTAATTCTGTTTTCTTTATTTTTTAATTTCCATGTTACTTGGGGAATGCATTTGAGGACTATTTTGGTAGTATTAGTTCTTCAAAAATTGGTAATGATTTAGGAAGAACCACTGAATGTCACTGAACAGAGGAGCTTTGGCTACATCACCGGGTTTACAAACCTGTAGAAATAGCTCTGGCTGTGCCAGGCCAAGCCAAGACAGATTTATGATGTGGCTAAGGATCAGACTAGGGCACTTCTTTACAGGGTCCCAAACCCAACAGCTGCTAAAGTCTGAGCTACTGTTGAGAATCTGCTCCTAAAAACGACTGAATGTCTCACAGGCAGCATGTCTGAGTGAGTGGTGACAGGCTTGGGGGCCTGCCAAAGCTAAATCACAGCCTGCACCACAGGATCTCTGTAACTAATAAATTAACTAAGCCTCTTGCTGGCTTTCTGCTCACTGGTCATCCATAATTTTCCTACAGCATATTATTAGAGTAATGGCTATGACATTGTTCTCAGCAGAGATGTCCACACACGATCCCATTCCTTCAGGTTTCTTATTGGGAAGTTGTCTAATTCTTGGGAAAGGATATGGTTCCATTGTGTTTAAGAGCAATCTGTTCTTAAATGGCAAGTATACAGCAGAACATTAACTGATAAACTCTTAGGGTGACATTCAGTGCCCAAAACACATGTCTATTAAATCAATTTAGGTGCCTCCAGTACCTGCCTGTGTCTGGAAAATAAATGTAAGGTCCCCCAGCAGACTCTTGATTTTCTGAAACCAAAGCTGCTGGCCAGATGAGAAGCTGCAGAGCAGCTCGTGTTGTAGCAATGGCTGTGTTCAGACAGCTGTAAACCTCCCCTGGTGTCTAATCCCTGCCTCTGAATCCATGGAATTGATAACAGGCAACCCTTCGCATACAGCCATTCAAACGCTGTCAGCAGCACATTTGCATAGAATCTACTTCCCTTTTCCCTCTGCTATTTTTAGAGCTAGCACTTCCTCAGACAGATGGGGAACCTCTTGCTCTCCCTAAGCCTATTTTGGAAAAATTTCTGTGACTGTATCCAGTTGGATCATAAAGATGTTTGAATAGTAAGCTTTCTGAAGGGCTTTCCAATAAATTATCTCAAGGTTTTGGCTTTTACAGGGCTAATTTATGCATATTCTGTTTCAAACCCAACCAAGAGCTTAGCTGACCAAACGGCAGGCTAATGCTCTTTTGGATACAGCTGTGAGAATTCCATTCTTAAGCGTGATGTCATCCTCAATCCGCATTTTTCACAGGATCCTTTTCCCAAGAGCCTGTGAAGATTTATGCCAAACAGAGCCTGATTTAATTGCAAGTTCTCTTTGGACACTTTTCTTTGGATTTCCAGCTGCAGTGTGAAAGTATGAGAATCAGAAAGTCCTCTTTTTTTTTCCTGCCCAAGAAAAAGAAAGTTTAATTATAAAAACCCAATTTAGAAACTGTATCAAGGTGGCACAACTGAAAATTCCCTTTCTTTTGTGTTCAAGGTTTGCTACAGGGGAGCCAAGACCTCGAAAGTCAGTGAATATAAATCTTCCAGATTGCAACAAGCTGCAGGACCAAAATGCACCTCCACAGGCTTATAAGAGGCAAACCTACTTTAGAAAAGTAAGGATGATAAAATTTTGTTGTCCTCCTCAGATAAACTCTGCAGGACCAGTGCCCTATCTTCCAACAGAAAAGAGTGGTTGTATGTTCAGTGTGCTCTCTGTGAGGAAAAAAAAAAAGAAAAAAAGATTTTCTGATTTGCCAGTCTGTGATCAACATGTGAGCTGTGAAGGATTATTCCTGGGTCTGACAGCACAGTTAAACACAAAGGGGGAAGGTTTTTTTTTACAAAAGAAACATTTTCTGTAACTTCCCAGAATCCACTTGGCAAAGATGCACATATCAACAAATTTCTGTTCAAAGTTCCCTCCCTTCTCAGGACCAGACTCAACTGAAAGAATTTCATCTCAATAAATCATATCTCTCTAGACAGAGACCAGCAACAGAGATGCAAACTGAAAGCCACCTGAGCACTCCTTTAGAATAAGAAAAAAATTGAAACAAATTGAAAATGTGTAACATCCCAGAAACAAAGACAATGCAAGTTTTAAATTTTGAAGTTTTGTCAAGCACAGTATGTTTTCTTAGATATAATAAAGATGCCAGAGAACAGATGTGGGTGTGATCTTGCTTCTCAGGGTAACTACTTATGGTCTTAACTTCTAATAGAATCTATTAAAAAATCTCTTTCTTCTTCTTAATGACAAATGTCCTATTTTTAACTTGATGTCTACAAATCACCAGAGGACATGACCTTAAGATGAGAATATTATATTTATAGAACAGAAAATGCTGGTCCAGTTTTTTCCTAAATTAGTATGTTGCAGCTTAAATGAAACAATTTTGTGTATTGGACAAATTCTTGGAACATTTGACAGTACAAATTTGGTAGTTCTTGAAAAGTAGGTATGCTGCTGTGAATGAGTAATTAGATGTAATTAGATAACAAATTAATGAGCTGAAAGGCTTAAAAGTAATGGACAAAATATAAAGCCCAAATGAATTACAGAGAAATACAGAGATGACAAAATGAAATATGCAATGCTCAATAATTTTAAAATATTTTAAAACACAATTACAGGTATTTTATACCTGTTGAATATTCTTTTATTTACTTAATAGGCAACGTGATTTTTGATCTGCTTTTGTACTCTTTGCAGTCTTCTATCCTGAAAGCAATAGTCTATCTCTGTGTGGCCTGGATGAAAGCTGGGCGTTATCTCTTACACTTCCTGGAGCATCAATGGCTGGCTGTGGCTGTGCTCACTCACATGCAAGAACTTGGTTTTCGGCTTCATTCATCATCCAGCCCCTGTAGATGCATTCCAGGTTCTGCCTTCCTGAGAAATGTCTGCATTGCTCTAACAGAATCACTGTGCATCCCTTGCTCCTTTGCTTGGTGAAGATTGCTCAGATGTGCTGCATACTAATTCAGGAAACATCCACCACTGGTGTGAACAACTAATCTATTTCCAGCTTTTTTGCTCTCACTGTAAATGCAAAAAACATTTTATTAGTATTTTCTCCTAGGTAAGAAGACAATTTTTTTTCTTGAAAATGTCTCTCCTTAATTTTTTTCTACATTACTTCAAATGCCACTAGATAGAGTGATAATGCTCTTAGATACTGCAAAATTTCCAGGAAGATTAATACTGTACCTTTCAAAATAGACGGTTTGTTAATAGAAAAAAAGCCTCCTCAATACTGATACCCAGGGAGATGTATGGCATCCCAAATCAATGCCTGCAGATGTGAGTTATGAGGCTGATCCAGGACAGAACTGTCTTTTCAGCTGACTGAGCAGGGCTGGTGCTCCAATCTAATGCCAGTTCCACAGTGTTATTTGGAAGTGCAGAATAAACATGGTCCCCAGAAGGAACATTAATTCACACACATATTCACATACTCCTACATGAGTAGACCAGGATAGCTTTTTTATTTTCATACTCCTTGGATATCTTTCCACTGAATTACTTTTTATTGTCTTCCTCAGAGGAGGTATTGCTATTTCTTGCAAGCTTCACCTCTGCATCTCCTTTCTAGATAGTATTTTTGCATTTTCCTGAATACAGTTGCTTACTAGAGCCATGGTTGCCATTACTCCTGAAGATAATGCAAACCCCCCCCCCCAAAACCCCCAAACCCCCCAAACAAAAAAACAACAAAAAAACCCTCCCCAAAAATCAAAAAAGAACCCCCTCCCCCCAAAAAACGAAACCAACCAACAAAAAAAAAAAACAACAACAACAACAAAAAGAGAGAAAATATATTCATTTTGGACAATATCTCCACTGTGTTAATTAACACCATCTTAGGAGTCTCACCCTTTCTTTGAAAAGAAATTTTTCAAAAATTTTTCAAAAATTTTTCAAAATTTTTGTGTAAGTGATAGGGGAAGTCCTCTTGCCTTAACCTTTTTATACTCTTAGCTTTGTTTGGTAGAAGCATATTGCTCCTCCTACCATGAAGTCTCTCTCCTTTTACTTTTCTACCTCACCAGTACCTAGCTGGTTGGAGTGTTCAAGTATAATAAATCAATCAGCCTACCTTTGAGCTGCCATCTGCTATAATGCAGTTGTCATGTTTATTTATTGTTCTTCTTTTCCCTCTGTGTGCAGACAGAAGTATCCAAACCTGAGCAGTTTGCCATCGGAGACCCATCAGCTCAGAGCTGGGGGCAGATACAGGCTGGTGCTGTGTGTGCATTTGTGTGTGTGGGCCACATACATTCATGTCATTCTTCTCATTGGATGGACCTTTTGTGGTCCACTCCTCTTGAGCTAAATAGGGAGAAATGTTGCCTTGAGTAAAGGCTTCTAAAAGTCAATTAATGTCTTGTGTTGTACGGCTGCCAAAGGTGATTCACTACATGAAGGTGGGCAGCTCCCACAGTGCAGCTGATAAACCTGTGGTTTGGGGTTTCTGAAGTTAAAAAGGTCTAAAGCTATTTATCTTGACATCATACTCACTCAAAACACCTCCTAATAATCACAACTGGAAAAAAAATACAAAATAATTAGCAGTTAAAGGAAAAAATGTGTAGAGAATAAAAACCCGGACAAGTTACAGAGGTAAGGCTCAGTTTCTGGAATAATATTTCAAAAAACAGAAGTCACTAGCTCAGGTTGAATAAAAAGACACTGAATTTGGCATCTTTTTGGCAGATGAAGCTCATCAGAATGTGCTCTGTAAGGAAGATGCACAAAGGCATCAGGCAGAAACTTCTATTCCCCACAGGCAAAGATTCCCTAAAATATCATCTGGGTGCACAATGGAAGCGTGTCAGCTCTGGGAGGCTTCTCTAATTACATTAAATTATTTTCCTGCACTATAGTGGGTGAGTCCAGTGGGTGAGATCTTTAAGGGATCTGAAATATAAGAATGAGAAGCTCATGCTGGTCAAGATGACTCTGGCCGTTTAGGTACTGACAGTACCAGTCTACACTTGGAATCCTTGAAAGCAGAACTGTTACAGGATTGAATTATTACCCTGATGTTTGCTATTGATAAATAAAGCTTCTCTCCATATGTGAAAATATTTTGACCTTATTACAGAATTCTGCCCAAAAGGGTAATTGTGAAAGATAAATTGTTCTTGAATTTTTCATGTGTACCTGGCTGTATGGCAAGAGTATTTTCCATTTATGTACCCTAAATGATTCCCATTCACTATTTCCTTAAAAGACTGCAACAACTCCCCTTTGGGAGAATTTTCTAAAACATAATCCTGATGTATAAAAATGAGATATGACTTCTATGGAGACATATAGGAAGGGTTTAGCATAGCATTACAAAACTCTGCATTCTGGGGCTACGTCTAACATAAAGTCTACAGCTTTACCAATTTGGAAAGTAAAATAAATTAAAATATCACTATGCCTGTGGAGTGCATAATTGTTCCTCAAATGGCAAGAAACATTAGGACTTCAAAAGCATGACTATTTTTTTTTTCTCAAGGGAAAAATGATTAAACGATGCAAGATAATTTCATAATCCATAATTCATTGGAACATATTTCTAGTTCCTATTATTGCCCTCAGATATTGAAAATGAATCAACATTTGTGGGAAATGATTTGCATTTTTTGTGAAGGTGCAATTACTGGAGAGCATTACAGTAACACACATACTATTTGCAATACCTGCTAAATGGCCACCTCAGGTTATTCTGGACTGACGGCCTTTTTCCACTAATGCAGTGGGGCAGAACAGTTAAACCCTAGTCTAAGAAAGCAATCAAGCTGGGGGCAGTTAATTGCTCAAATGCTCTCCATCAAAAGTTGAAACTGCTCAAAGACATTTCACTGATTTGGAGACCTGCAGTAATGAAAGTGCTCCACATTCCTTTTGGGCAATACTGCTCTATCAAAGCACAGCTCATTAATGACAGGAAAGAAGTTTACAAAACTGAGACGATGATGTGACCATTGCTTTTTATTTTTTTCTTCCATAGCCAGGCTGTAACTGTCTCTGTGTGTTTTGATACCAGGTAACTCTGGAAACAAGATTACCACTCATTCTTCCTCCAGCTAAGCAGCAACTTACACCAAATGTCAGAGAAGATGTCTTCCAAGGGCTCAAATTGGCATAACATATTTTTCCTTTTTGTGAGTCATCTGGGCCCTAAAATATTTCAATCACGTTTCTAAAATGGGGATAGCACTCATTTTCAATGTAGCTAAAATCTAAATGGTTCTTTGTAGGTGTTACAAGTTATCCCATCTTTGGGATGGTTTTCTTTGATTTCCTGCAGCACTGACTTTTGGGGCACACCCATTTGGCATATCTGTGTTGGTAGACCTTACCTTCATGTTTCTGAATCTGCTTAGGTACTGTCCCTGACTTCCAAACACATGGAAAAATTCAATTAATTTGATAGGGAGGAAGTGTAACAAATTTATGTGAGAAGATGGAAAAGAAATTGAGAAAAACCTAAGAACCCCAAACGTTTAATGAAAAATATCATACCTGTATGTATATGAAATGTATACAAAGGTCTTCAATTCCTCCAGATGCCAATAGCATCATGCAGCAATGCAGAATGCATGAACAACCCAATATCTGCAGGATTGAAGCAAATTAGATTTTCCTGTAGAAGTTCTAAATTTTCACTAATTTTTAAATTAAAAAGACAAGATTTTCCCAAGAGCAATTGACATTGGGGGATCTTAAACTACTCTGGAGCTGTCAGTATTTTTATTCTGACTAAAACTGGAGTTGGGGCAAATACACTTCTGAGTGTTCCAGTTCAAATGCACCTAGTTCACCAGAATGAATTGAAAGTCACTATTTGAACTCCTAGAAGTCTTCCTTAAAAAAAAAAAAAATCAAATATTAGTGTATGTTTTTCATAGAAATATTTTTCTAGATTAGAAAAAAGAATTGCTTTTAGAAACAAATTGAAACTAGTAAATTGGAAAATATCAGAGTGAAGAGATTAGCATGATGTATAATAAATATCCATTCAAAAAATCAAGAAAAAAGAAATTAATCAGACCCTGTTATATGATCTCAATATCTTACGAAGGAAATTTAAGTGCTGTTACTTAAGTGACTGAAGCGGATGTTTTCATCATTATCTACTATATGGTAAACTTCCCTCCGTGCAAAATCATTTTGTTATCCCAAAATACAGAGGGAATATTTGGGTTTTGTTGCACAGTGGTTTGGAAGGTTCATCAGAAGTAATGCAGAGCTGGTGAAATATGAATAAAGGATCCTTTAAAAATATGTTGCCTCATCCAGGTATTGGGCTTTACATGGGTGAAATGGAAAATCAGATTGACTCTGCTCCCTCAAATCCCACTGTCACTGTAAGAGGCTGCTGAATTTCCTTTCCTTTAGCCCCCAGAGGAAGACCAGCCAGGTGCTGTCTTTGGTACAGAACTAACTACAGATGTTCTTGGAGCAATAGAACAGTGTCCCTGACTCTCTGCTTTGGGTTCAGCACACATTTTCCTCTTACACAGAGTCACACTGAAGGTGGCTGCTGAAATGCATTTAACAACACATGACAAACTGAACCACTGTCAGGAACGTATTAAGTTTTGCACAAGTGAGGCAGAAAGTGATCTAATCACCTTATTAATACATTTAATCATCTTAAACCAGTCTATATAAGTCCCAAAGAGAGGTTTTTTAAATTATTTTATTTTATTTTATTTTATCTTATTTTATTTGCAAAATGAAAAAATAAGGAATTAGCCTACAGGCTGGGCCAAGGCCTGGTCAGTAAAACAGGTGTGATGGTACTCAGATGTTCAGGGCTTGCTTTATTTTTTTCAGATATTTTTGCTTCTTTTTATATATATATATATATAATTTTGATTTAATTCTGTTGCATTTTATGAAATGCTCAGTAATGAGTTAGGCCCTTAGCAACTTTTGGACAGCTTTGGGTAACTTCCACATGACAGCACACAAATTGTGTGTATAGAATTGAGTATTTTGTAACCCACATCTGCTTGTAAAAGTTGCAAAAAGGTCTGAATATAAAAGCACTCTAAATGATGGAGACTAATACCCCTCCCCTTGTTTCTCAGGGAGTAACATCAGATGTAACACTTGTAGACAAGAGCAATTGGATGCAAACAGTAACACAGAAGTCAGCTTGCGCATCATCTCTGAATTAGTTCCTTTGTTGGTGAGTTTAAGGAAATTAAATCGAGAGAAGAAATACTAAATGAAATTGGAGAGAGCTGAAGCAGTTAGAACTTGTACAGTAAGTGGCACATAAAGAAACATGTAAATATACCAATTTTTATTTTTCAGCAGTTTCATTTAGAATGATTTGGGTTAATTTATAACTCCATCTCTGAATTTGGTCACTGGGTCATGAATTAGTTTCCATTTCATCCTTCAAATTTTGCTTGTTTCTAACAGCTGATGTTAACAGAAGCGGGGTCATTTCCCTTGTTCTTTTTCCACAGCTTCAAATGAGGGATGCAGGCTTTAATTTCAGAACCATGGGCTAGCAGAGCAGATTAGCATATATATCAATATGGTAATTTGTCACAAGGCTTCTGAATCATTTAGCTGGGATTATATAGCAATATATATGAGGTCCTAACCTTCTACCTTCTGATAGGAGATTAAACACTGATGGGGTCACTCTGATTGCCCCATGAATTAGGATCAGTTTTGTGTGTTATTGATTTCTTTGGTTTGAATAAGAGCTTTCAGTTGTCAACAAATTTCTGGATCCAGCTAGCAGATTTTAATGAATTGCTTCTTTCTTCTGGAGTGTTTTACCTGACCATTTCTACAGGGGCCATTCAGAAACTCCCTAAAATCATCATAAAAAAAATTGAGGTCACCCTTTCCTTCTGCAAGGTAGAACCAGGAAATGTTTATGGATCTGTCTCCACCACATGATTTTATTGATGTTTTTACTCCTTGGCACAAATTAGAAAAATTTGATTTAATTTGGCAGCATTTTCATTTAAGACGTTAAAGAGGCCAACTTAACAAACTACAGTTCAGTAAAGTGGTGAGATGCCTTCCAAGGTTCAGTGTCTAACTGTCCTGGGACATCAACTCTGATGTTTTTATGGATCTCTGAGGCATAAGGTCTCCAAATATTTTAGGGACAATAATGCTGAGATGTAATGGCACAGAAAATGTACATAATCACGAAACAAGTCTAATTCTTAAACTGTAGTAATTGATCCTACAGTGAGATTTATTCAGTAATCATGGAAGCAACAGCATTTACAACTAGAATAATTAAAGTAAATGAAGAGGAAAATTGTATTCTGTATAACATTTAGTTCATTATAGGCTTAAACAACTATGCCAATCCATGTTCATCAATATAAGTTATGATGCTCACAGACATAATTAAATAAAAATGTTATCACCAAGAAACATTTCATGTAACACAAGTGTAGAAATTGTTACATTATAAGAGTTTTGCATTTTTTTAATGTTTATTGGCAGTGCTCAAGAATATGAGTAGCAGAAGATAGTATAGAATTTTTTTACTTCTTTTTTTCCCCCACTGGTGTTTATAACATATAACATTACAGCCTTTTGTGCTCTCTCTGCAGCTGGGTCTGACTCCCTTCTGCGATGATGCTTGATTCCATACCTCATTAAGTGCCTCTGTGGCTCTTTATTTGTTCAGTTAAGGTCTCACTGGAGTTCATTAAAGCACATTAAACATCACTGATGTTTCTGAGGGAATTGCAGGATAAGATGTGCAAGAGCCTAGGAGAGGATTCTATAATTCTGCATAGTACATATCAGCAAGGAGATCCATAAGGTGTGTGACAAAACGTGCATCAGGGGGCCTCTATAACAGGTTCTTCCATCTCTTCCTAAGATCTTGAAACCAGAGAAGAATGTAAGATTAATTTTATTTTTTTTTTTTGGAGATATCATAAATGACAGATTGAATTTTTCATTAACTGAAATTTCCAGATACAAACATTTAATAGTTTTTTTTTTATGTTTGCATATACTGTCAAGACAAATATGGCTCAGAGAAAATAATCATGCAATTTAAATATTTTCCTGAATCCATTAGAAATGGATTCAGATGCTTTTCAAATAGTCTTATTGGCATTGAATATATGAGACATCTTAAGAGGTTCTGGTGGGGTACAGAAATAAAAACCCTTAATTTGCTGGTGCCAACAGCTTTCAGTGAAGTGAAACAAGAGAAAGCAATTATTCATACCAACATTCTTTTCCAAAGAATGGAATAGTGGATAATAACTAACCATATATTTACCTGAAAAAGTATTGTCTGGTCAGAGGTTTCAGATATGGCAGATGAGTTCAAAAGCTCCTCAGGTAGAGACTAGAATTGAAGTACAATTCTATCCTTGATGAATATACCTAGACACTGTGCTTCTGAATGAAAGAAAAATCCCTCATTTGGCTCTTTGGCAATGCTAAGAATTTCTTGAGTTTGTTTCTTTCACAAGTACCTGGTATGGTGGTATTGTTTCAGCTCAAAAAGACTTGATTTCTGTGGAAATATATAGTAATTCATTTAGAAATGTTTACCTCAGAGGGGGAAAAACAAAGCAAAGTAAAATGAAATTTTGGTCAATTTTTTTTACCTTCCTTCTCCAGCTTTGGGGCTTTTTCTTTCTTTTTCTTTTGTTGTTGTGGTTCATTGTTTGCATGTTTGATGAGTTACAGCAGAAAATCCTGGTTGTAGCTCCACTAGAGATGTTACTGTGCAGCCTTGACCTTGGCTGGAGACCAGCTCCTACTGCACAGCTCCACCCCTGCCCTTCCCAGCTGGACAAGGAGAGAAAATAAGATGGAAAATGACTCGTAGATTAGAAAAAGGCAAAAGTTTGCATGAACTTTTGAAAGGAAAAAACCTAGATAGGTTCAGGCACTTCTCAGGAGGCAGGGCTCCAGCACACCCAGCAGTGTGCTCCAGAAGGCAAACCGTGGATAAATCCTCTTCCCTCAGCTCCCGTGTCTGAGCAGAGGTGGGGTGCTGTCCCCTGGGGGTTTGGGTCAGGACCCCAGCCCTTGATGGCTGGGGAGTGTTGGGACATTCCAGCTGCAGCCAGGGCACTGCTGTGTGCTCACCCTTTCCTGCCTTCCCCAGAGCTCTGCACAGGAGCTCCAGCTCAGCCAGAACAGTCCAACCAACAATGACATCTGACTGTTAACCTCACAGGGAACAGAAAAATTCACGGCAGTACGACACTAAAGCTTCCATCAGTTTGTTAGTGCTGCTGATAAATTAAATGGGTTGTGACTCAGGCAGGTTCTCCTCTAGGAAAGACAAATAAAGTACTGCACACCACCAGAGTTCTGTCACATGAACTGCGTGAGAGAATTTTATCCATGTGAGTCCAGCCTACAGAGGGCTGTAAAGATTTTCTGAGGTAAAGATTTTATATATTTTCTTTCAAATTTCTGCAGGATCTGATTTTCTATTCTAATTTATTCTTTCTTTAGATGCAATTAAGCATGTTTAGACACACTTTTAGGAATATATATACCCATATTCTATGTCTGTGATTCTATATTGCAAGTTAAATGCTTATAGAGTCAGCTGCAAATATATAGCTTTTTGACTATAAGCTCTTAAGAAGCAAACATCCTAATAGAGATGCCCTGAGTTGCAACAATGGTAAAAATAAAGGTTGAAGAGGTTAAAGAGGACGTCAAATCTAATTGCATCACAAAGAATAAAGTTAGACAAATATATTAAAGACTAAATCATGGCTTAGTCTCTTTTCTTTGCTGAGTTTAGAAATGCACAATTATTTTCTGTGTCCATACTATAATAGTGTATTCCTCTGGGCACATTGTATATTTTCCTACATTAAATCCATCTACATACAGATTTACTCTTAAAAGTACAAACAGGAAGAGATGAGCCTCAAAATACAAGTTCATTCCATCCTCTTTCTTTTGTAAAGCACAAAAAATAACAGAGGCATATTCAATGAAAGAGTGATTTCTAAAATCACTATTAGTATGAGGCACACACTGCAACAAAACTTTATCACTAAAATGAGTAATGTTAACATGTGCATTTAATTGGGATAAATAAGTGTAGAGAAATCTTCATACTCGAGACAAAAGGCAACAACTAAAAAATGAATTTGGGGAAGATCAATATGTGTAATGAAACTCCCATAACCATCCCCTGAAGTCAGCAAAGCTGAAATCTTACCAAGTGCAGCAACTAGAGAGAGAAGAGTCGTCCTCCCATGAGGAAGTCATTGACAAAGTGAAGCCATGCGTGGCAAGAGAGTTCATGGATGCCAAGGGCTGAGTTGGGCAAAATCAATTGGGACCCTTGGGGGAATCTGTGCACACTGCATACTCACGTCAAGGAAGTTAATACAAATACTTATGTAAAAGAAGAGGCCCAGCTCAGCCCCAGTTTCACTGATTTTGTCAGATGTGTTGGCTCAGGCAGGCAATGTGGGCCCCTCACCATCAGCCTGCTAAGAGACGGCCAGGCAGTGTCCAGCCCTGTGGACATCATCTGCCGTGAGGCTCAGGAGACACAGACCAAAATTTGGATGCTGCTGGAATGTAGAATCTCCAGATTGCACTCAATGTCTATATAAATTTGAATTTCAGCATTCTGCATCTTGTCCATTAAATTACTGCAGAAACAAAAATAGAAGACATGGTTGGTTTATAAACAGGAATAGTGTAGAGGGGTCTTAGAGGCTTTTTGGTGGACTTGGGGTGTTTTTTTGTGGACTGTTTTTTGTTTTTATTTTTTAAAATTAGATTTCAAAAATCAAATCATTTCAAGATAAATAACCTGGATATAGACTTATTCCTTACTTACATCAGAGGATGGAGGGATGGAGCTAAGTCTGAACTTTATTTCTTTGCCCCATTCCTCTGATATTCGTTCATGATTTTATTTTGTGGCTACTGATGGAGCATTTTTATATAAATCAATATTATAGCATGATTTTTATACTAATCTGCATAAGACAAGCAGTAGTTTTTAAGCAAGGGTGTCTTCTTCACTGTTTTTTACCTTTGTATTGATTTTCTAATCAAGGGGCCACTGCAAAAAGAAAAGATTTGGAACAGTTGGGAGGGTGAGTGGAAGAAACCAGAAGTGTAACTTGGAGAATTTCACACAATCTAGGAAGAGTTTCTGACTTACCATGGGATTTTAAACATTACACATCTCAAAAATTCTTATTGTCTGGTATTCCCTTCATCTGCTCTGTTGTTTAAGTCCTGACCCAGTTTACCCAATAGCTCCAGTCATTACGATTAAAAACCCCGGGGAACAAACATAAAAAAAATTACAATGCCTTACTTTTTTATCTTAGCTCACCTGCCTGAAACTTTCCTTCTCTTTGTCTTCCCATACCACTTTCTTCCCATTTGAAAAGCAGTGTCAGAAATCTCTTCCCAGTGTTCATACCAGGAATATCACCTGCCCCTACTCTTTTATAGACAAGTTACACAAGCTGAGCGTAGTGTTTCATAAATTAGTTTGTGATAGGATGCATTTTCCAGGACCCAGATCACTATTGCTAACACCCTTTTCTGAATTCATTCCAATCTTTCAAAAATCATAAAGTGCTTTCACTAAGTTTATAAATACTGTTAATGCTGCCTCTGTGTTTATGAGTGTTCTGCATATATACACATAGGGTCAGTGTTTATCCTTCAGTACTGGAACACTCAGAGCCACCTGCATCACCACAGGCTGCAGAGCCTTATGGACCAAAAACACTCCCCTGCCCTCCCCTGGCATGGCAGTTTTTTATTTTCATAAATATGAAATGAGTATTTCTTCTTTGAATAAATGTAATGTTATATATGTCCATTCACAGCTCACACAACACCAATTTTTTCTTATTTTTTCAGTACCGTAATTTACAGCAGTGGCTGCTTTCAGTATTTGAAGAAAGTAATTTAGTCTTGAATGAATTCCATGTAATATTTTTAAAAACAAGTAGTTACATCCAATGTAACACTTTTGAATCTATTTCACATATTGGTAAAGACACTATAAAAACAATTTTCTTATTCTCCTTTTTGTGGGGCACTGAGTCATAAGTTTTCCTCAACAAGGACAAGTTGGGTCTGGGTTTTTTTGGTTTTTTTTTTTTCATGACAGTGATTTGAAGATTTCAGTTACTAACTTTTCCTTGTTATCAACTCTAACCTCTAATAAATTTTGGGTGAGCTTAGGATCACTTAGAGGGAATGATTTCCTCACTCCTCCAATTTCTGTTGTCTGGGACTTGTTCTCTAATGTTTATCTGTGTTTCTTAACTGAATGCAATACATGCTGAAGGCTAAATACCTAAAATTCCACTGTAGGTGCCTTTAGACATTGCCTTAATTCTTTTTAATAAAACATTGTCCAATAGACTAAGAGGACCCAGTGCTCTTTGTCTCCTCATTCTTATGATTTTATCTATTTTATTCTGAAAATGACTGCTCAATTCCCTTCAAAAATAAAAAATTCAAAAAATTCCAGTGGAACTGCTGCAGAATAAGCAATGCCCTGTTTGATTATGATGGTGTTAAGACAGTTCATGTCTTCAAGTTTCATGTCTTCAAGTTTGATGTCGATTCAATATTGAATTTCTGTTGCTTGGTTGTAACAAGGAAAATGTCCATATTTCCTCAGCTCATTTCTTATGTCTGACTTGAGACTCCCGAAGTAGACAAGTACCATTTAAAGTAATATAATGTACTTCCTCTAAGTTTCCACACACTGAACCAATGAGAAAAGTCTGTTTGGAAGTGTGAGAGGAGATGTCACTCAGCCCTGGAGAGTGTCATTACCACCCTGTTTGTGCCTTTCTCACTCTAATTTGCTACCTTGAAGTGAGAAAATGTCGGATTTTAGGTTCAAGGTAAATTTAATGCTTATGGCAATGATAGACCAAGGGGTAGGAAGTGCCATCACTTGCTTCCACTGAGCTTCTTGTTTTTCTGTCTTTTCACTTCTGGCCTCTTTTTGATTATTGTCTTTTCTTATACTCTGTTTTAAAACTTGTATGTCCCTCACAAGTGCATCTCTTTTCTTTATCTTGATCTTTTACTTAGAGACTTAATATTTCTTCATTGATCAGGTTGCTTTCATTTTCACTCCTGATTTCAACATTCACAAAATATATAGGAGGGGGAGAAGGATTACCATCAAAGAAATTGTGCGAGTTAATAAAGGACAAGACAGGCTCCAGGGACAGGCTTCAGGACCCCAGAAGAAGGTGTCATGGGACCAAGAGCACCACTGCAGATGAGAGCAGAATGTATAGACACTATTAAACACTGTCAGTGTGGCTATGCTGCTGTGGAATCCCAAACTACATAAATTAACAGCATCCCACTTACCTTTAATAGGGTCTTTGGGATTCCAGATTCCACAGAGAGATTGTCTTGTTCTGCTTTCCCCCTACACTGTCCTCTGCTTCCTTCCCTGCTACATCAAGTACTTTTGTTTCTTGTTTGTTTGAGGATTTTTTCAGAACTCTTACATCAAGTATTTTTGGTTTTTTGTTTGTTTGGGGATTTTTTCAGAACTCTTACATCAAGTATTTTTGGTTTTTTGTTTGTTTGGGGATTTTTTCAGAACTCTTACATCAAGTACTTTTGTTTCTTGTTTGTTTGGGGATTTTTTCAAAACTCTTACTTCTTACAGTCTTTTTTTGAAACAGTGGTGCTGTTCTTTAAGCCACAAGCCTCTTGCTACTTCTGACACATCAGTTAATAAAAGCAGAATGTAATGATACAGCCCTGGAGCTGTCAATTCTTAAACAGTCTGCATAATCATTTTACTCAATTAACTGATTATCTCTTTTTGTCTCTCTCTCTTTCACAGGGTAAGAGATACAGGTAAATGATAGATGATACAGGAGTGAGATTTGGGAAACAAGAGTGCAGTGATTATATTTCAGAACATTCAGGCAGTGGATTATTTGAAGAGCAGTTATGTTGGTCTTGCTGAGAGTAAAAGCTGTTTGTAGAAGACTCTAGGAGGACACTTCATTATATTTACAGCTCTGCAAATTGGGGCAATTTCATTAGAAATCGTTTTCCATTTATTTTCTCTTTTAATGTTTCTTGGCTTCCATGCGTGTTTCTTTCCATTTCAAAGAAACCTCCAAAAGACTTTGAACTCCAGCTACATTCAAAGGTGGCTCAATCAGCTGAAATGCGGAACAGAAGTTATTCCATGACAATAGAGAACACAAGAGCAAGGTCTGTGGAGGGCATGACCCTACTGCACCTGGCCTAGTCTGTGCTGTAGCTCCGTGGTCAGGTGAACTTGTCCCAAGGTTCCAGCCCTGAAACACTGAAACATTTCTAGTCAGAGAATTGATCTGTTTCCTTGGTGTACATGTAGCAACCATATGTAGAGTATGCATGTCTGGAGTAGCTTCTTTTTAAAGATGAGTAAATCTGCCCCTTGAAGTCTTTCAGTAGAGAAGAAGACAAGAAGTTCTTATCTGAAGGCTTAAAGCTAGTTGCTTACAGTGTCTTGGAGTTGTATTGCTGGAAGACGCAAGGATTTAGAATCTGTGACAAGAACTTTCCTGGTTTGGATTGCAGTACCATATAATATGGATTAATCTATTTGAGTAAGCCTTTTAGGAACAAATGTGGCCAGGCTGACCAGGTTGTAAGCTGAGTTTGATTCCAGGGGGAGTTAAATTCACCAAGTGATGAACTCCTGGCAAACAAGGATGGCAATAGAACTGTTCTAGTAAGCAAGGCTATAATTACTCTTTAAATAATGACAGTGGCAAAGTAAAATGACAAGTGTAACACATTTCTCTAGTAAAAAGGGAAATCTGGCTTCTCTGTCCCTAGTGCTAATAAATAAATGTAACATTGAAGAAGGATCAAATGTCTTTTTTTTTAGAACCTAAATATGGCAGCATCTAGTCAGTCACTCTTACTTTCTTCCTGCTGTTTAGCTCACCATTGGAAAAGCCAGCATTGTAATTTTGCAATTTTAGCATTATCCAGTGCTTAAAGGCTCTTGTAATTTTTAAAAATTTGTGTTTCACAGATCCTAATTCCTTTTCTTGCTGTTATATATATGTTACATTTGTTCTTCACTGAGATAGCCTGCACAAGAAAGCTCACTGCAGTGCTAGTTAATATTTGATGCCATCCTGTTTCTTTTAGTTCTTCAATAGATGTAGAAAAGCAATAATATCAGTGTCAGAAAAGATATCAGATAAAGACATGACTGGTTAATGTTTTATGGGAAAGATACATTATTTATTACAGAAAAACAACAGTCTTCACAGAATCACAGAAGGGATGAGATTGGAAGGCACCTCTGAAGGTCATCGGGTTCATCATCCTTGCTCGTGTAGGGCCACCTTCAGAATGCTGACAATACCATGCCCAGATAACTCTGAATATCTCTAAAGATAGAGACTCCACAAACAAATGAGTGTCTGACTAAGTGGAATTAGTTATTTGCCTTGTTTAGGACTGAAAATCACCAACAGAGTTGTGATTTTAAGCCCAGCTGGAGGTGAAACATCACACAGTCACCACTCAACTCCCTCTCTCCCTGCTCCTCTGGTGGAATGGGGAGGAGAATTCTTTTATCTCATACAGTGAAACTTGTATGTTGAGATAAAAAACAGTTTAATATTTGAAAATAAAGTAAAATAAATAATAATGGCAAGTAATAATAATCATAATACAAAGGGAAAAAGACAAAGTGAAATGATATAATTTCTCACCGCTCCTGACCCATGTCAGGCCCCTTGTCCCAACCCTGGATGGTCCATCCTTCTGCTAACTGCCCCCAGTTTATGTACTGGGAGTGATGTTCTGTGGTGTGGAGCATTTCTGCAGTGGGTCTCCTGTCCCAGCTGCTCCCTCTGTTTCTCCCCCTCACTGGCAGAGCATGAGACAGGGAAAAAAAAATCCTTAGAAAGCCCAAAACATCAGAGTGCTATCAACACCATTTTCATTCCCAATCCAAACCACAACACTGTAACAACTACTGAGAAGACATTAACTCTACCCTAGCTGAAACCAGGAAAACAGGACAGATAAAATACGCCTGATATCAGTATATTGAGTATCCTAAGAAAGGCAGGACATAACCTACCAATGCTAGCAGTAACACATTTTTCACTTCTAAGAATTTGTCCTAAATGTAAAAGAAATTGCTCTTTTCTTGTTTTATAAGTGCTTGCTTAATTGGGAAAGTGATACAATCCACTTTTTTCATAGTATTGAAAAACAAGTATTTTCAAAATACATAACAAATTATTATTCCTGCAGAGATATGAAAAAAGAAGAATTTGGTATTTGTCACATTGTTAAGATAAAAAGGAATTACATGTATTCTGTAACTGGTTTTCTATATAAGGTCAATAAACATTTAAACATTTAAAAATAAATATTTCCATACTTTAGGTTTTTCCCGTCTTTATCTCATGACTAGGTTCCATCATATCAAAACAGTCTGAATAGTTTAACTGGTCGATTATGATGCATAGATCAAAGTTAAGTGGGGCTATGGCTAGCTCCATGACTCTCTGTAGAACATCAAAGTTAATGTTCCCTTCCCACTCTAGGGTTGGCTCAGCAAAATATAATTAAACAATAATTAGAGTCAATGTTTCCAAATGTTCAAAAGTAAGTTAGTTGCAGTATCGATGGCTTTTTTTCTGTCATATATGTGTTCAAAACTACCAACTAATTTTGGCTTTCCTTTAAGCCTAAAGTAGCATTAAATCCCAACAAACAAAGCAGCCTCATTCAGAGGGGCCTTTCCTTCAATGCCATCAGATTATTTAGTATACAAGAAATCACTTATCATGCACATAATGCTAAAATGAAAATTCAAGTCAGTACCAGTTGTAAAAATTATGGCTACTTCCATCTGGAGTTTAGCAACTGAGATGCTAAATTAATTCCCATTATTCTTGCTGCTGCTTGCCATATTTGGGGTGTGTCCCTTCTTCCAAGGCTTGGAATCTATTATGCACGTGGTAGCAACGTGGCAAAGACTGAAGAACAGTTGTGAGGTCTCACTCTTGCTCCTCATGGGCAAATCTCAGTCTTGTGTTTCATTTGTTTGAGGACAGTCTACATCTGACATTGCAGCAGCAAATTTTGCCCATCACATCAAAGCACATAGCACGTAGCACTTTGCTGGTTTGAATACAAAAGGAGGGTCCCACACAGGGAGTTACTGCTGGGAAGGCAGGGATTTTCTCCTTCTGAGATACAAACACAGGAGAAGTAGGACAGAATCTTATTTAAACAAGTATTTTCAATTGAACCATTTGGTTAAGCCAGACAGCCAATCATAAAGATTTATTTAGACCTTTGAACTGTTTAATCCTAGTGTTTCTTAGTTCTGAGAAAGCAAAAAGGAAAAGGTACCTTGCCTCTATCCCTCTGTGCAAGCCTTATCCATGGGAGGATAACTGATGGAGTTTGTGCTGAAAGTGTTCATGTGGTGTTTAACAAATAAAGCAAATTAACTCAGCTAAGTATCACTTGCTAAATCTGTATGTAAACTCCCAATTACTTTTACTCTTTTTATCTCTACAAATATCCACCAGCTTCTTTATGTTGATTTATGAGGGAAGAAAAAATTCTTGCATTGCTCGTGTCATTTTACCAACATTTATTTGGTGTGAGAAAAAGAATCTATTTTACAGGCCAGTAAAATTAATTTTTCTTAATTTTAGAAGTGAGAGAGAAACCCCTCTATTTTTGTTTTACCCTTTCTAAGGTGCTGGAAGTGTAATGTTATTACCAAAGCATGAGTTATTATTTTGGAAGTATTTGTAAGGCATTTGATTGGGCTGTCAAGACTGAAAACTGATTGAATATTTCTATCCGTACACCATGCATATAACCTATATGTGATCCAGATTTGTTTCAGGACAGATCATTTGAGAAATTATTAACTAAAAGAAATTAGTATTTCATGATCTGCTTGTTCAATGCAGAAGATCAGCTATTAAATTTCTGTTTTCTGCAGTTTAATGATGTGAAAGTAGTTGTAGCAAAGAGAAAGAACCCTTACACCAGAGCAATAGTCAGTAATCAATAACTAATAGCTAATAGGCAATTATCAAAAGCCTCTGCATTGTGTTCATGAAACACTTGTTTCAGAAGGACAACAACATTGGTGATCATTTTAGGTATGTTTAAAAATAAAATCCTGAACTTGAAACTTTTATATATTGAATGGATTCTTGGGAGATGGATAAATCTAGTTCCAGAATATTTTTTAACTTTAAATTCCATCTGTTTTACATTAAATGAGAATTCTTTTTTAAAAATTGTGGGAATGTTGAACTCTTTTAGCTACATACTAAAAGTAACAAATACAGTAAAAGAACTCCTTTCAATAGAGGATGTGAGTAGTCATGCAAGGGCTGATTAATGCAAAATGCAAAGACACAGATTTCAGTTCCCTACAAGTACCATTACTGACATATCTTGGTGATAAACTTACCACACGTGAGGAATTTGCCAAAATATTTCTGATAACAGTCTTCAGTTTTAACAATACCCCTGTGGCTCATCGAGATGCTGTCACAAAAGGCAGGTAAAAAAATAAGGATTTATAGGAGATGAATCTTCTGTGTTCTCAGCCTGAGTTTTAAGAAGCAGCATAGGCTCAAGATCTTGGTGCTGACTTTATCCAGAGGGTACCAATGGGCTGCGAATGTTTCCTTTGTAAGCCACAGGAGCCCCTAAAGAGAACAAGACTCACACAAAGGGACTTACACATGCCAAAAAGAATGGCATGCATAGGGACTCAAAGTGAAACTCCACAAAAACATACCAAAAATTTTAAATTACAACACAGACTTGCATAAAGCCAACAGGAAAGAAGTCATGGTAAAACAGGTGCTAAAATAAAGTGGTAGTTTTACTGACATTATCCCACAATGTGCCAAAAAGTTCTCTTTATGTTAGATAGTCCAACAGCCTCTCATTAAACCCTGGTGTGTTTGTGACACAGACTATTCCGAGAGTGGAGAATTTCACCACTGCCAAAAGCATTTCAAACAGCAGGAAGCAGACTCTACTAGAAATGGCCACACCACGAGGAAAACAAAACTGGCATTTATTTCCATGCTGTCGTTAAATCAGTTTAACCAAGATCAGACAAGTTGTTTATTTCCTAAATGAACACTTATAGATGTTCTGCTGGTAAATCCTTTAAATTATTTTATGGTA